>NC_090654.1:164989767-165322267 GCF_040937935.1 Hyperolius riggenbachi
AAGCATTCTTTAGAAATGTTGGCCCATATTTATAGGATAGCAGCTTGCAGTTGATGGAGATTTGTAGGATGCACATCCAGGGTACGAAGCTCCCGTTCCATCACATCCCAAAGATGCTCTATTGGGTTTGAGATCTGGTGACTGTGGGGGCTATTTTAGTATAGTGAACTCATTGTCATGTTCAAGAAACCAATTTGAAATGATTTGAGTTTTGTGACATGGTGCATTATCCTGCTGGAAGTAGCCATCAGAGGATGGGTACATGGTGGTCATAAAGGGATGAACATGGTCAGAAACAATGCTCAGGTAGCCCGTGGCATTTAAACAATGCCCAATTGGCACTAAGGGGCCTAAAGTGTGCCAAGAAAACATGCCCCACACCATTACACCACCACCACCACCAGCCTGCACAGTGGTAACAAGGCATGATGAATCCATGTTCTCATTCTGTTTACGACAAATTCTGACTCTATCGAGACTCATCACACTGGGCAACATTTTTCCAGTCTTCAACTGTCCAATTTTGGTGAGCTTGTGCAAATTGTAGCCTCTTTTTCTTATTTGTAGTGGAGATGAGTGGTACCCGGTGGGGTCTTCTGCTGTTGTAGCCCATCCACCTCAAGGTTGTGCGTGTTGTGGCTTCACAAATGCTCTGCTGCATACCTCGGTTGTAACGAGTGGTTATTTCAGTCAACATTGCTCTTCTATCAATTTGAATTAGTCGGCCCATTCTCCTCTGACCTCTAGCATCAACAAGGCATTTTTGCCCACAGGACTGCTGCATACTGGATGTTTTTCCCTTTTTACACCATTCTTTGTAAACCCTAGAAATGGTTGTGCGTGAAAATCCCAGTAACTGAGCAGATTGTGAAATGCTCAGACCGGCCCATCTGGCACCAACAACCATGCCCATGGGCGCCTGCACGTTAGGCATAATGGCCTAGGTAATTTTAGCCGGGTGGGAGCTGCACATGGTGTTCCCTATGCTGCAGCACAACACACAGCTGTCTGCAGGGAACAAAGATTGCTCTCACCTAATGCTCCTTTCATTATCAGCTGGAGCTTGTTTGTGGCTGCCGGGGCTGAGCGGGTGCTTGTCTTTCCCAACCGGTGTTATCTGACACTGTGACCTGGCAGGGGAGAGATTGTGATGTGTATCTGCAGTGGTCCCCCCCCCCCCACTTGAACACAAACACACAGGCACAAGGGAGCCAGGACAGGAGGATGGGAAGCTGCTTGAGCTGTGCTGGAGCAGAGAGGAACCGTGAAGTGTGGAAGCCTGCAGAGAAATGTGAACGCTGCTCAATAGTGTAAAGGTACCACAAAGTCTAATACTGTGCCTTATAACTGGATTTCAGAATCGAAGTTACATAATCCTGTGACTAGCGTAATATGTGATATGTGCTGCAATCCTCTGTAGTGCTGGCCACCATCTTATGTCAATGAAGTTTTTGTGATTTATAAAAATGTAGGATTACTTCGCTTATTGTGTAACCTTTGCCAGGAAAAATGTAAAAAAAACTCCCGCCCCCTCCCTTCCTACCCCTTGAAAAAAAACCTGATGTCTGTCTGCTATCCCATATAAAACCAAACTCCAGTAATTTGGAAGTGGGCTGGTTCAGATAGGCTTCTGCGGGACGGCTGGCGGCGGCTTGTTTAGCCACTGAGCAAAAAAGTGTTCAGTCTCGATTGAGCATGGCGTTGTGAGCCCCTAGCGGGAAACACTGGAACACTGGACTGGATCTACTGCAGCGTTTATACAGACAACACAAAAATGCCATGTGTACCACTTGTCTGTATTAGGTACACACCATTCAATTTCCCAGCAGATCGACAGGACGAAACAATTTCCAACATGTACAATCAGCTCCCGATTGATAATGGGATCGATTATCTGATCACTACTGCACAAAATCAATCACATTATCGATCCAGAGCTGATCAGGTATGTCAGAAATAATTGTCTCACCCCATTGAACTGCTGGGAAATGGAATGGTGTGTAATTAGTATCAGAGTTCTGAGAAATCCTGCGTGCAGGTTGTTTAACTGTTCCTATAGCTGCAGGAAAGAGAAAGTTTAATTTCTGTGCTTTGTTACAGAAAAAAAAAAACTTAAAAGTTTATGTGATGCTGCTACTTGTGGTGCTGTTTCATTTTTAACCTAAACTGTTAAAAGGGCCCTCTGACCCAGTAGTTGTACATCCCTGAGGGACTGGGGGGCTTAAGTGTTATAGGTCCGTGTAAGGACAGTCATGTCACTGACTGTCCTCAGAGAAGCTCATACTCTTATCCTACAATAGTCATAGTTTAATGTCTTACCATATTATTATTATGTATTTATAGAGCACTGACCTCTTCTGCAGCACTTTACAGAGTACATAGTCATGTCACTGACTGTCCTCAGAGGAGCTCACAATCTAATCCTACCATAGTCATAGTCTAATGTCCTACCATATTATTGTTATGTATTTATATAGCACTGACATCTGTAGCACTTTGCAGAGTACATAGTCATGTCAGTGACTGTCCTCAGTGGAGCTCACAATCTAATCCTACCATAGCCATGGTCTAATGTCCCAACTTTGCTAAGTTCATGCAAATTTGGCTCCACCTGTGACCACACCCACATCTGGGTCATGGCCACACCCATTTTTTCAGTGCACCACTCCCGCCCCTTTTTGCCCTCCCCCCCCCCCCCTCGGAAAATTTTCTGCGGACCCCCATGACCATGCCACGCTCAAAATTGCTTAAATCGCCTTTCTTTCCAATTCTGACATTCAGTTTGGAGTTCAGGAGATTATCTTGACCAGGACCACACCCCTAAATGCACTGAAGCAACTGCCATGTGATTGGTTGATTAGATAATTGCATTAATGAGAAATTGAACAGGTGTTCCTAATAATTCTTTAGGTGAGTGTAAATCATTAACAGTGGTCCATGGGACCTATGACAGCGTAGCACAGTTTGCTGAACTGCAATCCAAGCAGAGAGGCAGGACAGATGTCTAGCTGGGGGAGAAGGATGCCTACCACACTACTCTAAATAGTCTTGGTGGGATGATAAATGACAGGGCAATATAGAACTAGAGTTGGGCCGAACGGTTCGCCGGCGAACGGGGTTCGCGCGAACTTAGGTGGTTCGCGTGCGGGTACCGCACGCGAACCTTTTGCGGAAGAAGTTCGGTTCGCCCCATAATGCACCTGAGGGTCAACTTTGACCCTCTACATCACAGTCAGCAGGCCCAGTGTAGCCAATTAGGCTACACTAGCCCCTGGAGCCCCACCCCCCCTTATATAAGGCAGGCAGCGGCGGCCATTACGGCCACTCGTGTGCCTGCATTAGTCAGAGTAGGGCGAGCTGCTGCAGACTGTCTCTCAGGGAAAGATTAGTTAGGCTTAACTTCTTCCTGGCTGCATACCTGTTCTGTTCAGTGAGCCCTCAGCCCACTGCATACCTGTACTGTGATCCTGCCACTGCATAGCTGTTCAGTGATCCTGCCACAGCATACCTGTTCTGTTCAGTGAGCCCTCAGCCCACTGCATACCTGTACTGTGATCCTGCCACTGCATAGCTGTTCAGTGATCCTGCCACAGCATACCTGTTCTGTTCAGTGAGCCCCCAGCCCACTGCATACCTGTGATTACGATGATGACGATGATAGGGATCCTCTGTATGTTCCCAATAGAGGAGATGAAGAGGGGGACAGTTCAGAGGGGGAGTCAGAGAGTAGTAGGAGGATAGAAGTTGCTGAAAGAAGCTGGGGCAGCTCTTCGTCAGAAACAGCTGGTGGCAGAGTCCGGCACCATGTATCGCCAGATTCGCCACCTATGTACAGCCAGCCAACTTGCCCTTCAGCATCAGCTGCTGAGGTGCCCACATCCCAGGGTGGCTCAGCGGTGTGGAAATTTTTTAATGTGTGTGCCTCAGATCGGACCAAAGCCATCTGTTCGCTCTGCCAACAAAAATTGAGCCGTGGAAAGGCCAACACTCACGTAGGGACAAGTGCCTTACGAAGGCACCTGCAGAAAAGGCACAAACAGCAATGGGATGGCCACCTGAGCAAAAGCAGCAGCAGCACACAAAAGCAAAGTCACCCTCCTTCTCCTCTTCCTCCTTCAGGTGCATCATCTGCTTATGCCGCTCTCTCCCTTGCACCTTCACAGGCACCCTCCTCCACTCCGCCTCTGCCCTTGAGCGGTTCCTGCTCCTCTGCCCACAGCAGCAGTCAGGTGTCCGTGAAGGAAATGTTTGAGCGGAAGAAGCCACTTTTGGCCAGTCACCCCCTTGCCCGGCGTCTGACAGCTGGCGTGGCGGAACTGTTAGCTCGCCAGCTGTTACCATACCGGCTGGTGGACTCTGAGGCCTTCCGTAAATTTGTGGCCATCGGAACACCGCAGTGGAAGATGCCAGGCCGCACTTATTTTTCCAGAAAGGCCATACCCCAACTGCACCGTGAAGTTGAGAGGCAAGTGGTGTCATCTCTTGCGAAGAGCGTTGGGTCAAGGGTACACCTGACCACGGATGCCTGGTCTGCCAAGCACGGGCAGGGCCGCTACATTACCTACACAGCCCATTGGGTGAACCTGGTGGTGAACGATGGCAAGCAGAAAGCGGCGGACCAAATTGTGACACCTCCACGGCTTGCAGGCAGGCCTCCTGCCACCTCCTCTCCTCCTGCTACATGCTCTTCGCTGTCCTCCTCCTCCTCCTTGGCTGAGTGGCAGTTCTCCTCTCCAGCTACACAGCCCCAGCTCCGCAGGGCCTATGCTGCATGCCAGGTACGACGGTGTCACGCCATCTTAGACATGGCTTGTCTCAAAGCGGAGAGTCACACTGGAGCAGCTCTCCTGGCTGCTCTTAAGAAACAGGTGGATGAGTGGCTGACCCCGCACCACCTGGAGATAGGCAACGTGGTGTGCGACAACGGCAGCAATCTGCTTGCCGCTTTGCATATGGGGAAGCTGACACACATACCCTGCATGGCACATGTCATGAATCTGGTGGTTCAAAGATTTGTGGCAAAGTACCCTGGCTTAGCGGATGTCCTGAAGCAGGCCAGGAAGTTCTGTGGGCATTTGAGGCGCTCTTACACAGCCATGGCACGATTTGCAGAAATTCAGCGTAAAAACAACATGCCGGTGAGACGCCTCATTTGCGATAGCCCCACTCGCTGGAACTCGACCCTCCTCATGTTCTCCCGCCTGCTAGAACAGAAGAAAGCCGTCACCCAGTACCTCTACAACTGGAGTAGAACGAAACAGTCTGGGAAGATGGGGATGTTCTGGCCCGACAACTGGACAATGATGAAAAATGCATGCAGGCTCATGCGGCCGTTTGAGGAGGTGACCAACCTGGTGAGCCGCAGTGAGGGCACCATCAGCGACTTAATTCCCTACGCGTACTTCTTGGAGCGTGCTGTGCGTAGAGTGGCGGATGAAGCTGCGAATGAGCGTGACCAGGAACCGTTACGGCAGGAACAGGCATGGGACCAATTTTCATCAGACCCAGCTGTTTCCTCAACACCTGCGGCAGCACAGAGGGGGGAGGAGGAGGAAGAAGAGAGGTCATGTGCAGAAGATGAGTCAGACTCAGAGGATGATGAGCAAGGTGTTTCTTTGGGGGAGGAGGAGGAGGAGGAGGGGACAGCGGCAGGAGAACAACCGCAGCAGGCGTCGCAGGGGGCTTGTGCTGCGCAACCTTCCCGTGGTATTGTTCGCGGCTGGGGGGAGGAGGTTGACTTACCTGACGTCACTGAGGAAGAGCAAGAGGAGATGGAGGGTACTGGATCCGACTTTGTGCAGATGTCGTCTTTTATGCTGTCCTGCCTGTTGAGGGACCCCCGTATAAAAAACCTCAAGGGGAATGAGCTGTACTGGGTGGCCACACTACTAGACCCTCGGTACAGGCACAAAGTGGCGGACCTGTTACCAACTCACCGGAAGGTGGAAAGGATGCAGCACATGCAGAACCAGCTGTCAACTATGCTTTACAATGCCTTTAAGGGTGATGTGACGGCACAACGCCAGCAAGGTACCACTGCCACTAATCCTCCTCCCGTGTCCACGCAGTCAAAGACAGGACGCTCCAGCGATCTCATGGTGATGTCGGACATGCGGACGTTCTTTAGTCCAACGCCTCGCCGTAGCCCTTCCGGATCCACCCTCCACCAACGCCTGGAACGGCAGGTAGCCGACTACCTGGCCTTAAGTGTGGATGTAGACACTGCTGTGAACAGCGATGAGGAACCCTTGAACTACTGGGTGCGCAGGCTTGACCTGTGGCCAGAGCTGTCCCAATTTGCCATCCAACTTCTCTCCTGCCCTGCCGCAAGCGTCCTCTCAGAAAGGACCTTCAGCGCAGCTGGAGGCATTGTCACAGAGAAGAGAAGTCGCCTAAGTCACAAAAGTGTTAAGTACCTCACCTTTATAAAAATGAATGAGGCATGGATCCCGGAGGGCTGCTGCCCGCCCCAAGACTAAGTCAGTCCCCGCACATACAGCATCTCTGCCTGCACGCCGTGTGACTGGCTGCCTGGCCTGCCCCAAGAAGACTAAGTCGCTCCCAGTCCCTCCACACAGCATGTCTGCCTGCAGGCCGCTTCACTACCTTCTCCGCCACCACCAACAGGGTCCGGGACTCCAGGCGGATTGCTGAATTTTTTAGGCCGCTGCTAGCAGCGGCCGCTGTAATAATTTTTCGGGTGCGTGTACATGACTGCCTAATTTTTCTGGCTGCACTGCGGGCAGCTGCAACAACAAAAGAAAAGGCATGAACATGCGCCCATTCCCCTTCGTGATCATTACCTTGCCGTGGTGAAGGGGCTTGCGTATCACAATGGAGCAATGACCGGCGCCTAGATGAGTGTCTCGGGGGGCACACCCACGATAATAAGGTCGTTGCCTCATTGTGGTCAGACCAAATTTGATCAGCTGGACAGTCACTGTTCTGTCATTCAGCTACATCAGCCAGGTGACTGACCATATGGGCTGTAAAGCCACCAAAACCTGCACTCTCGCCATGGTGCGCACCAGTCCAGCACGGCCGTCACTACACAAACAGCTGTTTGCGGTGCGTTACACGATGAGTTTGGTGCGTCAGTGTGAAGCAGTACCTTAATTACACTACCTGATTGATGTATACACATGCAAGATGTTTGAAAGCACTTTAGGCCTGTCATTTAACATTCAATGTGATTTCTGCCCTTAAAACGCTGCTTTGCGTCAAATCCAGATTTTTCCCGGGGACTTTTGGCATGTATCCCACTCCGCCATCCCCCCCTCCAGGTGTTAGACCCCTTGAAACATCTTTTCCATCACTTTTGTGGCCAGCATAATTAATTTTTTTTTTCAAAGTTCGCATCCCCATTGAAGTCTATTGCGGTTCGCGAACTTTAACGCGAACCGAACCTTTCGCGAAAGTTCGCGAACCCGGTTCGCGAACCGAAAATCGGAGGTTCGGCCCAACTCTATATAGAACCAGTCAGAACTAGCAGTACTGTTTTTTTATTTATTGTTTCCCCATAGGTTAATGTACATAGGTTAATGCCATACAAGTCTCTGCTTCACCTCTACGTAGATGAATGGGGTCTATACACCACTTCCAGGTTGTGGAAAATGAAGCTAAAAAGTTGTATAACCACTATTGTGAGGATTTTGAAATTTTAAAATGGATGGAAAAATCTATTTTTTATTGATTGCATATTAACAAGAGTGGCAGAGGTTCAGTGGCCAAACAGCTATATGGCATACTGATCAGCGGAAACCAATATATCCTGAAATATAATTGAAGTGAAGTGGTGCAAGGCAGTACAACAATCAAAACCCCTGACTGATTTCCAAACAGGAAAATATTATTATTATTTTTTATTATTATTTAGTATTTATATAGCGCCGACATCTTACGCAGCGCTGTACAGTGTATATATATCTCTTGTCACTATCTGTCCCTCAAAGGAGCTCACAATCTAATCCCTACCATTGCCATATATCTATATTATGTAGTGTGTGTAAGTACTGTAGTCTAGGGCCAATTTTTTAGGGGGAGCCAATTAACTTATCCGTATGTTTTTGGAATGTGGGAGGAAACCGGAGTGCCCGGAGGAAACCCACGCAGACACGGAGAGAACATACAAACTCTTTGCAGATAGTGCCCTGGCTGGGATTCGAACCAGGGACCCAGCGCTGCAAGGCGAGAGAGCTAACCACTACGCCACCGTGCTGCCCCAGGCTTTAGCCTACAAAAAAAGTACCCATTTT
Source organism: Hyperolius riggenbachi (assembly GCF_040937935.1). NCBI lineage: Eukaryota > Metazoa > Chordata > Amphibia > Anura > Hyperoliidae > Hyperolius > Hyperolius riggenbachi. The sequence continues at coordinate 164,998,023 of NC_090654.1, forward strand.
CGCTAATGTTGGGCAGGGCTTAGATGGTAACAATCCTTACCCTGATACTGAAAAAAAATAAGCTTGTGCTTCCAATAAGCTCATTCTTAGTTATTATTCACGGAAAAAGCTTAAAACAATGAGAAACAGTTTTCTGTCTTTTCTTATACAATATTTTGTCTGCAGCATTTATTGTATGTAGTATAGATACAAATAGTTCTCATTCTCCTGAATTCTATAATGGCAGACATGTAGTTGTTCTGCTTAATATGGGTTAATTACATATTGTATGTGTACTTATTTCCATAAATGAATCCTGCTAAATGTGCGTAATTTATAACACAGTACAACCAATGCATTTACCTATACATTTTCACAAATATACCTTTTATGGGTGTTTTTTAATTTATAAAATACCCAGTCCGAAGCTCCGGTACAAAAAAAATTAAATACTTACCTTAAGAGAGGGAAGCTACTGGATCCTGATGAGGCTTCCCTCAGCATCCTTAGGACACCCCTCTCTGAGTGTGGACCCTTCAAAGATTACCGACAAGGGAAGGTTGGTAAACTGATTTTAGCTGTGCATGAGCGCCTCCCTGCTACTGCGCAGGCATTGCCACACTCATGACAGAAGAGTAATATGGCCCTGATGCTAAGGAAGTTCCTGGCGAGTGACAGGGGACCGGAGGACAATGATGGACGCCTCAAAAAAATCCAAAGACTTCCCTCTCCTTAGGTAAGTATTTACTTTTTTAAAATTTATGAGGCTTCGGGTACTGTTTAAGTATTCATATTTGTTGTTTATTATTTTTTCTTTACAATTTGATATTTTTTGTCACGTTCGATAAAACTTTATCTACACTTTATCTATGTTCACAGATCAAAGCAGGTGTGTAACGATTGTGGAACTTTCTCCGTGATCAGCGCACAACGCGTGCGCTGACACGGCGGAAATCCTCCACAAGCATGTAATTGCAGGCACCCAGCAAAAGGTGCTACGCACCTGTAGAGGGAAATTCCTGTTGGCAGATGGCGCTGGGGAGTGCAGAGGAACCAATCCTCTGTACCTCCACAAATGCCAGACAGGAATTGTACGAAGCGCAGAACGCAATCGCAAGAGAGGCGATTGCGAATGAGAACGAGCAAAGGGACAGGTTGTATGTGTGTGCGCCAATCCAGTCGCCACCCCGCGACCGCGCACACACAACAGCAGATATGAAATAGGAACGCGATCGCGAGAGGTGCGATCGCCAGACGTGACACAAGGCAGATCAGAATAGAATACGAGGGTAGCAAAGGCACAGCAAATAATACAATAAGGAGATACGGAAAACAACAAACGCTAGCTAACCGCGAACACCGCACTCATTCGCAACAGTGCACGCGGTTATGCGCAATCTCCACGTGATAAGCACAATAGAGACAAGCACGCCTAACTAACCATTAACAGACAAACATGAAACAGAGGACGCGAGCGCTTGCTTAACGGTTACCTCACCAAGCCTCCAGCAAGCGTAGCGGACAAGACAGACACACGAAAACAGGGACAAGCGAGAGATAGGATCCACAGCACTAGCGGAAAGTGGCTAGCGCGATCCAGGTACAGAGTACAGAGTAGCAGAACAGAAGGATCCCCAGCGCTAGCGAAAAGTAGCTAGCGTGATCCCAGGAGACAGAACAGAAGGATCCCCAGCGCTAGCGAAAAGTAGCTAGCGCGATCCCAGGAGACAGAACAGAAGGATCCCCAGCGCTAGCAAAAAGTAGCTAGTGCGATCCCAGGAGACAGAACAGAAGAGATAGCTGGTAGCAACCGCTGCACCAGCTATACTCCAAGAACAGAGATCAGAACCATTTCCTGTCAACCACCATAGGGACAGGACAATGGCAACAGGCAAGACAAGACAGAACAGGCAATACAGATAATACAATCCTAACTGCACTAGGGAAATCTGCCTAGCGCAGATTCAGGAATTACTCTAAGCTGATGTTCAAACAGAGAGCAAGGCTGACACCCCACTAGGAGTGTTACATAGGACGAAATCCTTATGAACAGCGAAGCATTGTGGGAAAGACATAGTACTTATAGTACACGCCTCCAATGAATGTGGCCAGGCAATTTGCATGACAACGTATGCAAATTCCTCTGCAAGCACAAGCTGCAAAACTGACAGAAGCTCTTCTTTCCAGAGTCCTGCAGCATGCAAATCAAAACAATGGTCAAAAAGCTGCCTGCCTGCACAGGCAGCTGAGCAAATCATCACAAGGTGTTTACAGTACACACATTTGTCACATGATCAGCAGTCAAGGCAAACAAACTATTCATACTGTCTATCTCCGTTCACAAAACATCACCACATGCAGTAAAGCAACTAAAAACTGGTTTCATCAAACACTTTGTGAAATGTCAATTCAAAGAGGCTGCGTGGAAAAAATTACCAACTAGTGAGGTTGTGACTTGTGAGGTAAAGACCTCATAAATGTAAATTCACAAATAATAATCCATGCGGTAAAACAATCTGAGATCTGTATCTGGCTTCCATTGTCCATGCACTGCAATAATCTATCAAATACTGAATGAAATAATGCAGGATTCCTTAAAATACCGACTGAAATACAGCATGTGAGGTAAAAAACGTTTTGAATTGTCTACGTTTTTTGATAATTTACCAAACTAGGTCCATATGTGAAAAAATCTTAGTGAATATTAAAAAAAAAAAAAAAAAGAATTTACTGTACATGTTATTATTATTATTTTATTATTATTATTATTTAGTATTTATATAGCGCCGACATATTACGCAGCGCTGTACAGTATATATATATATATATATCATGTCACTAACTGTCCCTCAAAGGAGCTCACAATCTAATCCCTACCATTGCCATATGTCTATATTATGTAGTGTAAGTACTGTAGTCTAGGGCCAATTTTTTTTTTAGAGGGAGCCAATTAACTTATCTGTATGTTTTTGGAATGTGGGAGGAAACCCACGCAGACACGGAGAGAACATACAAACTCTTTGCAGATAGTGCCCTGTCTGTGATTCGAACCAGGGACCCAGCGCTGCAAGGCGAGAAAGCTAACCACTGCGCCTACCTTACATGAAATGTCATATGCATTAAACATATGGGAGGCTAGGGCTTTAAACCTACAACAACACAGTAAAACTTTTTATTAAGTCTGTCTGACCTTTTGTACAAACGTCACTTGGTGCTTATTTACAATGCTAAATCTCAATGTCCCACACAGCTCAGAGTCCTGGTAATGCACTAGGAATAATTAGAACTTCATTTTGGAGTCATACAGAGCTCGCTCCTGCTGATAGACTAAGTACTCTGCGTACTGGTTTGATTTTTAATCGAATAGCTTGTCTGACTCTTGTTACAAAACCAGAAGTGACAACTGATGGAAACAAAGTCAGTGCAATAATAGCTTTGGGAAATGTGCTAGAGACATAATGTACACCTGTCACTATATTTAAGTGTCCAAATACGTATATATATTGATGGGATGTGCATCCATAGCTCTGTTCAAGTGTTGGCTGGCCCTCTGTTTTGTCTGAAATATTCCAGAGGTAGGTCGCCATTTAGCAGAACTAAAGGAAAAGCCACTGAGATTAACAGTTTCTGTTTCCCAGTGGGGTGGAGGCACCCATGTATGGAGAAAATATATTTCTTAATGAAGACAAATATTTAAAAGAGAGGTAATCACTTACATCTCCAGAAGATAGGACAACAGTTCAACTGGAAAATGAGTTACTCAAAACATGATTAGTCAATGCTTTTTGTGGGTACTTGCTTGCTTCCTCAGGTTAATATACAGTGCCTTACAGCAACGTGAGTATAGGTGTTCTATCTTCTGGAGAGGTAAGCAATTACTTCTCTTTTTAATATTGGATGTTATTAAGAAATACATTTTCTCTATTTACAGACGCCTCCATCCCACTATTTACCCAGTCAAACCTATTTTGGCGGTAGTAGCTTTGTAGTTTTTCTTTTTGTAAAACTATAAAGAACGAGCGATAAAGAGAGCGATCATCCAGCATCTGGCAGGACCTGGAAAACCGAGCATGGGTTGTCAATTCCCTGTATGCCTATATGGTAGTTGCAGGGATCTGCAACTCACCTTTGCGAGTATATGACGTGTGGGTAGCATGGTGGCGTAGTGGTTAGCGCTCTCGCCTTGCAGCGCTGGGTCCCCGGTTCGAATCCCAATCATGGTGCTATCTATACGGAGTTTGTATGTTCGCCCGTGTCTGCGTGGGTTTTCTCTGGGCAGTCCAGTTTCCTCCAACATCCCAAAAACATACAGATAAGTTAATTGGCTTACCCCTAAATTGGCCCTAGACTATGATACATGCAATACACAATACATACATAGCCATATGACTCTGTACATCGCTGCGTAATATGGCGGCGCTATATAAATACTTCAATAAATAAATAAATATAGCTACTTATACTTACATTTACTAAATCACCTAACTATACTGCACCGTTGGGCTCCTGGTCTCTCCCTGCTTTTTGCCTAGGTGTTCTTGAGAACAGTGATATGCTTTTTGCATTGTATGAACAGAGTTAGGCCCGGTTCACATTAGCGGTGGCTATCCGTAATCGCCGTGCCGGAGCCGCACCGCAGGCGGAACGGACGAAACGGACGCACGGCATAGCAATGTAAGTCTATGCCACCGTTCACATGCGTCCGTTTCGTCCGGACCGGAGCCGCACCGGATCCGGACTCCGGCGTCCATTCCAACATGCGCTATTTTTTGGTCTGGCTCCTCCGGCAGCCGTATCCGGGGCGGAGCCGGACTGCACCATCCGGCCAATACAAATCAATGAGAACCGGATAGCGCACAACACACTGGCTAAAAATCCGGATGTTCTACCCCACTTCCTATGAGGATTGTTGCGGCGATATTGGATCGGGGACACATGGGCAAGCATTTTGGAGTGGAGCAGCACGAGCTGGAGATGTTGGCAGCATGTTGGAGGTGGAGGTGAGTGCTAAACAGCGGAGGGCCTGATTCCACAGGTCCCCCTTCTGCTGACCTCCCAGACCCCAACATTTTTTTTGTTTTTTACGTAACTTTTGCCAAACGGATCCGGATCGCATCCTGATGAACACCTGATGCAACCTGACCGGATCGGATCCGGATCAGAACCGTACGGTTCCGATCCGGATCCGGTCCGGATCTGGTCAGGTCATCCGGTCCGTTTGGCAGACAACCGCAAGTGTGAACGGGGCCTAAGTGCAGCAATATGGGTGACTGTATATTTTAGTATAATGTAATAATGCACAACCACTTGCATTCTAATGTATAAATGTGGCAATGTGGTGAATGTCATACATGAATACATAAAAATTGTGCGACTTAATATGTTAGCCCTTTAAAATAGACTCATGCTTTGTTGAGCAATGCTGAAAACAACACATGTTAAAAAGACGCAATTAAAAGCATACTTAAATTTCTATAAACTAACCTCAGATAATGTCGTCAAGGCCAAAATAAACTTCTTACTTTTGTGGCTTCACCACAAGAAGAGCTTTCATGTATCTTCTTATATGGCTTAGGCTGGCATGCTACTAGTTGTGATCAGAGGTGTAACAATAGACCCTGCGAGGGATGCAGCGACAGGGGGGCCCAGAAGCCACAGGGGGGCCTTGCGGGGGGAGAATTTTCTTTTCCCTGTCCTGAGAGACTGACAACTAAGGGCATGGAGAGAAAAAAAACGTTCTAGTCTGTGCACAAGGAATAAGGATTCACACAAAGTTTTGTAGACAAAGATTTGTAGACAGTCCCTATTCAGTGTGCAGCAGGCTCTTGTGTACAGCCCCCAACCTCTCTACCACAGCCCAAGTGCTCTGTACTGTAGTGATGCTGGAGAAGTTTGCAGAGCCAGTTCTGCCGCCATCAAAGGTGGATAGAGTGAGTGTAATAAGCTGAGGCTGGGAGCAACCTCGTCTGTTGGTTTTCTGTATGCGTTTTCTAAACACAATGTGTGTCTGTAGGTGTGAAAACATGCACGTTTTATCACAGAAGTTATTGTAACTGATATAGAGAATGCATGCAGTGCTTTACTGCTGCCTGTGTTTATCTGCATGGAGAAAACACATTCAAGTGTGCATTAGCCATTTGAATAGCATTTGTTCTCACTTTACCTGTGCAGAAAGCGAGGAGGGGTAGGGGGGCCCCATCCAAACTTTTGCAAGGGGCCCAGTGATTTCTAGTTACACCCCAAGTTGTGATATTTGCTGCAAATGTTCCCCCTCTCTTCTCAAATGGTTTGCATGTAAAGGATAATATTGCTTTCCCTAAAGCACCAGTAAGGCAGACATTGTGCCATATTCTATTCATGATGTTAATGCAAGTTACTTATCACTTGGCCATCCCACCATGCTCTTGTACGTCAAGTGGGGTGGAGTGAGACATTTGTGTCATGGAGCTGTCCTTCAGCACCACAATACTCCTGCCTCTCTCCCCTGATAGATGTGTGCCCACCCATTGTTGTCACTTACTTCATACGCTAGAACAAGAATGCTGGCCGTCACTCACCTGACGTCCTCTGCTGGCAACGTTGCCTCTTGTCGTTCTATGCTGCCCACCGAGATCCGCTGTGATCGCCGCAACCGGTCTCCTCTTTTTAGTCTTCACTGGATCTCCGGCAAAAGCATCTTTGAAACTCCCTCTGGGGCTCCCCATTCCTGCACTAGGTGGCCCAATGAGAGTCACCCTCATAATTTTGAAATGAATATATGATTGGAATAATAGTTTATAAAATTAGCGCAACATGTTTTACCTAGGTAACACACATTGCTAGGGTAACACATGTTATGCTATTTGCACAACGTAACATGGGCTATGTATGTGTAAGATGAGCATGCAGATCGTTATCGTCACAGGACAGGAACAGGAGACTACTTGCAAAGAAACATCAAGATCTGTACAATGGATTTAAAAAGGCAAAAATGTTTTTATTTACAAAAGTGCTACATGTACAGTACATACACATATCAATAAGCATGCAATCTTACAATCAGAAACACATGGTGTACCACAAATTCCAGCCTCACCACCACCAAATATACAAGAGCACGGGTTACACAATATATATAATGACAATACACAGGTACACAGATCACATATTTTATATATATACTGTATATATATATATATATATATATATATATATATATATATATATATATATATATATACACACACTGGCAAACATACAGGAGCAATGAGCATGCAATATATGTACAGCAACGTAAGCAAAATTAGCACACTCTTTGCGCTTGTGCAATTCAGTACGATTTGAACAGTGCAAGAGGGTGATGATGAGATGATGAGAGACGTACGACCACGATGCGCCCGCACATGTGCAGAAGATCCCGACATGGCCGCAGGTCATGATCTACTGGAGGACAGACCTGGTACCTCACAAAGTTCTAGGGGCTGGATGAAGCCCAAGGTGAGTAAAACTTTTTTGTTTTTACTGCTCGGACCTGTCCTTTAAATGTCTTCTACGTTGGTCATTTGACCACTCTGAAAGTTCAGAGCTCCCTCTGCAGGTGAGCCACAGAGCTGCACATTTACAGAAGAAAAGCAGGACATTTATTTATTATTTATGTATTTGTTGTATTTATAAAGCGCCAACATATTACGCAGCGCTGGACATTAATTTAGGTTACAGACAATATTTAGGGGTGACAAACAGCAATATGACAATACAGGAATACAAGAAAACCAGATCACACAGCACAGTATGAGTACAAGGTAATGCTTAGTCAGTCACTGGATGGGAGCATGGAGTTAGGCAAGTTAGGTTCACTCAAATGCATAGCATGGGTGCACAGTAATAGATGTGCATGATCAGGTAGGACACAAAAGGAGTGAGGACCCTGCCCAAAGGCTTACAATCTAGAGGGAGAGGTAGGGACACGAGAGGTAGGGGACCAGAGTTCGGCTGTGGGTTTAGAGCAATTGTGAGGGGTGGTAGGCAAGAGTGAAAAGGTGAGTTTTGAGGGCCTTCTTGAAGGTGTTGAAGGAGGGGGCTGCCCTAATGGGTGGAGGTAGGGAGTTCCATAGTGTCGGAGCGGCTCTTGAGAAGTCTTGGAGGCGTGCATGGGACTGGGTGATGCGGGGGACGGTCAGGCGAAGTTCATTGGAGGAGCGGAGTGAGCGGCTTGGTGTGTATCTCTGAGTAAGATCAGAAATGTAGGTTGGACAGGTTTTGTGGATGGATTTGTACGTCAGACACAATATCTTGAATCTGACATGTGCTGATGTCAGCGGAAGTCCACATAGAAGTTCACAAATGCTGCACCAGCAGGAATTCTAAGGCAAAGGTCATGACAGTATGCCTTTTGTCAGATTCAGAAATATTCTAACCAGCCAATTTTTTAGTAGGTGCCATCTTTAAATTGTCTATTGCTTTCTTATATATATATATATATATATATATATATATATATATATATATATATATATATATATATATATACTGTATATGTACACGGTATCAAGGGAGCAGGCTGTAAATGCCAGTCAGGACAAAATACAGGCAAAGCAAGAAAGGACAATTTACAGATGGCACCTACTAGAAAATTATATATATATATATTTGTTAGTATCCGTAATAACAACAGCACCACCACCATATCTACTGGCTTCATGGTAATGGTGTAATTATTCTTCAGTTCTTGTATGCCTGCTCAGTCTAATTTAAATAACTTTATGTAAATGCATATACAGAAATGAGTAATAATAGGAACATGTCTGACTTTTTTATATAAGTTCTTTATTGTATGTGTTTATTTATTTGTACAACTTTAGATTGTTTTAAATTCCTTTTTTATTATTTGTATTTAGTAACAACAGTTTTTCTCTCACAGAAGTCACTGTGAAAGAGAGAAACATTTTGCAGATCATACAAGTTTATACTGTAACATATACAGCATATACAGTACAATATGTTATTATTTGTCTTAAATTGATCAAGCATAGCTCTTCTTGGACTTCATTGTATAATTTAAAAAAAAAATTGTATTGACTGCTTCTAGTTCGGATCTTCAGTCAGGCCCATAAATTTGTTTTCAGATACACCTGTAGAAGACAAAGTGAATGTTTTCTCCTTAATAATACTAGACCTTTTGAGAAAAAAAAGTGAGAAAAAAAAAGATAAAACCACTCTTTTCTTCAGTTTTGTTGACAGTTTTGAAACGAAAGTGTAAAAGTGTTGCAATAAATTAAGTAAGGATGGGAGAACTTCCTGGGTACCTAAGATGACACATAACTAAATAGCCATTCTTGGATATGTTGAGACTCTCAAGATTTCAAATATGCATTTTATAAATCTCACAGTCCAAGTGTGCTAAGTAAGACAGATAGACAAGTGTCTATGCTTACTCACTACCTTAGTCCATGCTTATGATTTTAAAGCACATTTTTGATAGTCATTCATTTAAACTTTTTTTTTTGAACTTTATGGCAAGCTTTCTGTGGCAGTAATGGCAGTCTCAGCACTCTCAGCCTCTGTCCCTGAGCAGATTACTCACTGTGCTCTTGTACCTTGCAGATTCTTGGTTACTTTGACTATGCTTTCACAGGAATCTTTACAGTTGAAATCTTCTTAAAGGTAAAACCATGTTCTTGTTTCCTGATGTTCCGAACAATGTTTGTGGTAACCTATAACTCTTCTGTACCCCCAGGTGCTAGGATATGCTGATTATGTCTTCACTAGTATGTTTACATTTGAAATCATTTTGAAGGTAACCTGGTTTTTGTGAAAATCGTATTTAAAACAGCAGTACAATTACTTTTATTTTCTCTTATAAGAAAATATTTGTTAGAAGTAGAAGTGCAATGTTAAAATAATTTTTTCTATATATGGTCCGGTACATATATTCTGTTTTGTAATAAAAGCGCACACTTGGAAAACATGTTTTTTTTTTTTTATAGAATAGACATACATTCTGGCATAGAGGAAGTTCTCAATTCACAATTGTAAATTAAAGCTGGCATGTTAACAGATCTTTTTTTAAAAGCACGATCATGTCTAAAGTTATGTTTGTTTTTTTTATAGTTATGTTCTTTATGGATCCTTTGAGTCTATAGTATTCAAAAAGAGTAAATGATAGAAACAGGCTTTCTGCACAGGTACCACCTGTGTGGACTGAATTTGAATACCTGCCTTATGATGTGTGCAACACACACTCTGCACATTAAAATGTACATATTATTTTACATAGTATTACGAATGCATACGTTATCCTGAACGCTCTAAAGTATGTTAGGTTAATGGTCCATTACAAGGCAGAGGTGTGGAACATACCCATATCATTGTATAGGCAGTGTGTTCACATGCAGCAATGCAGTGCAAAGCTATGCATATAATGTAGACGTACCCTTACCCTCTTCATGACTGAGAAGTTTGACATTTTGCTGAGGAAACAGCTGAAGACTTCAATGAACATGCACCCAGTACAAGAACCTGTCCAGCAGTAGGTTAATTTACTGTTCCGTTCAAAATGGCTGTTCTGGCATATTGTACTCCCCAAAATCATGTGCACTAAACACATGGAAAATGAGAATTGGGGTGGGCACAAAATGAATAAATAAAAAATAAGCCATTAGACTTTTCCTCAGATATCTGTTTGCTTACAGTTACTGTTAATGTGAAACTACATTTTCTTAAAGTCGATTACTAGGGATGGTCAGTGATGCAGAATTATGCAAATCTATGCAGCTTGAAAATGGACCAAATGATTTTTACCTCAGCAGTATTTGATTAGTCCAACTTCAAGCTGCATAAGTTTGTATACAAAATTTGCATAAAGACTTTCAATTTATTTGGAACTACTGATGTCAACATCTAATGCCACTAACTGTGTAGTAAAAGGGCTTTTTTCTCTGGAATATTGGACCAGCCCACACAATTTTTCTACATTGTGAATGGCTGACAGGGACACTTTAAACTGCTTGCCTTCTTGAGCATCACAGATTGTAATATCGTGTTTGCTTTTCTGATGAGCGACGTTCATATATTCTGCTAAAAATACAGACACAGGCTCCTTTATAAAACAAGCTAAAATGGCATAAGATAACCATTGTATATCTTTCAAAGTGCCATGAATTATCTCTAAAAATAGCTTCCTGTAAACATCTGCAGAAGGCTGGAGGAAGCTTCCCCAACCAATGAATTAGTTGTTTTCAAACAATGACTGTTGTACTGCTGATTTAAATACTATTTTCTGTGTGAGTTGTGTTTGAATGGAGTGTGTTTATTCTGCACAGCAAGCAAGAGACATTTTTGCTTTTAAAGAAAATAACGTGTTTCTGGAGTTCTATTCTGTCTGGCTGCATCTAACTTTACAGAACATTCCCACCAAACCTACAGCGGGCTAAGAGGGTATGTGCAGAGGTGGACCCGTCTTCTCAGTCTGCTCTTGTGCAGGTCATAATACACTCTTACCAGTGTCTTGTCTCTGTAGTACTTGTATAATAGGCGTTATATATTACAGTATTACATACCTACATTACAGTGTTGGCATTTTTACATGATTCATTAATCTGTAGCATAGGTCAATTTACTTATAACTGAAACATAGCATCCATTTTGTAGAAATGAGACTATGTCATGATCTGGCCACAAAGCTGTGATAAATGATATCTTCTACCATGTAGCATTGCAGTGCTCCCCAGTCAATTTCATAATTGCTTGTCCCTGGTTTTGGAGATTCTAAACAACTCAAAAAGGAACTTTAACCTAGGATTGAATTTCATCCCAATAAGTAGCTGGTACCCCCTTTCCCATGAGAAATCTTTACCTGCTCTCAAATAGATCACCGGGGGAAGGGGGTTTGTGTGGCTGATATTGTGGTGAAACCCCTCCCACAGTGTGATATCATGACCATGGAGCTAAAAATCCTGCATTTCTGCTGGATTACCTGAAGCCCGAGCTAGTCTCTAACCCCTTGGTTTACACAGAAGTGAGAGAGGATGGCCTTCACTTTACCCTCTAGTGCTTCGAGTGGTTGCCTCTATCAATGGCATCCTGAAGATTTATGTTTGCTTTCTCCAACCATTATCCCTTTACCAGAGATAATACACAAGGTGTATTTGCTTTGTCACTACCTTTTTTTTATAGTGCACTCATTCTAAATGCTTGTCTAAGCAACCCTAACCCATCTGATACCTGCTGCCACCCAACCAGACTCACAGGAACCCCTTGCAGTAACCTGTGTACTGTTTATTTAAAATGTACTACCACTGACTCCTGTATTGCAGAACATAGATGACCTCCTCGTGGAATGAATGGAGAGGTCATCTGCCATTTACACTGCAAAGCACCTAGCAGCCCAAAACTACAACGTTATGGTAGTAAACTCTGTACCAGTTGCAGTGAGTACTACTTCCCAGTAAGGATAAGTGTGCTTTATAAGAGTGCAGCTGTCTTTTAAGATAATACCGTAAAAAAAACAACAATATTAATATGGATATTTAAAACAGTCCTTGGGTCTTTTGGGAAGGAAATTGAAAATCTGGTTTCCTTCTTGCAGCTGGTCATGGGCCATATGCAATTCACTTTTTCTCCGAGTTTTCTCCTAGGAGATAATTTCTCTACTTCTTTTTAAAATAAATGTTCCAAAAAGTAGGTGAAAAATTACTATCAAAATTATTTTGAATATTTTCTTGCTTGCTAGTAGTCTATTAGGCAGTTGATTGACAAGGGCCCATATGCAATTTACTTTTACACCTGAGTTATCTCCTAGGAGATAATATTCATCTTCTCTTTAAATTAAATTTTCTGCATTTTACAATTGAAAAAGTACACAAAAGATGAGGAAAGTACTATCATATTCCATTTTGGGTATTTTCTTGCTTCGTGGTGGCTTAAAAGGCATTTTGTGACAAGTTGTGAAAACATCACCTAGGAGAAAACTCTGGAGAAAAACTGAATTGCATATGGGCCAAGGGGCCATATGCAGTTACATTTTTCACCTGAGTTTTCTCCAAGGTGATATTTTCATAACTTGTCATAAAATGCCTTGTAAGCCACCAGCAAGCAAGAAAATACTCAAAATAAATTTGATAGTACTTTTTCGCCAATATTTGGGTACTTTTTCAGTTGTAAAATGCTGAAAAACTAGTTAAAAGAGAAGACAAAAAATTATCTCTTAGGTGAAAACTCAGGAGAAAAAATGAATTGCATATGGCCCAAGGTGTGAAAATATTGCCTAGTAGTGAACATGGTATGGGCCCATGAGTCATACGTTTTATGGGAATATAAAAAGAGAAAGACCGAGAGCCCAATATAGTGTAGTATGTACAGGACAACGGAATGTGCAAAGTGAAACGTAAGTATTATACTTACAAATCAGGGTTACCTATAAGGCAACCACTGAATAGGCAGGTGGGGAGAACAAGCCTGTCCCCACTCAGGATTAAGACGTCGCTCTCTGTGGACAGGAGAAAATAAGGGTATATCACCCTTCCACCAAGGGTGGACTTCTGGATATGCAAAGTTGTACAGAGGCGCCAGTAGGATAAAAGATACTAAAATCTTTAAAATATTCGGGCTGTGGTGGTGGACCAGCCAACCCAAAACAGACACATGTACTGTCGGTTTGATGCAATAACAATTTATTCATATACTCCAAAAGGGGTTGCAACCCCTTTTGGAGTATATGAATAAATCGTTATTGCATCAAAACGACAGTGCATGTGTCTGTTTTGGGTTGGCTGGTCCACCACCACAGCCCGAATATTTTAAAGATTTTAGTATCTTTTATCCTACTGGTGTCTATGTTTTATGGGAATAGTGAGTATCTCCAACGCAGCCACAGCTTGAACTTCAGACTGACTAGAGCAAAAAGAAATGATATTTTTGTCCGGCAGTAGAAAGGCAGAGCAAAGAAAATGACATCTTCAAAATCTCAGATTCTGTAGGCCCAGTCATTACTCATTCCTTCCTCAAGTCTAGCCAAAACAGAAATTGCGTTTGGGACTCAAATCTTAGATGGATGTCAAATGCAAATAAAAAAGAAAAGAAAAAACATCTGGCTAACATTCTAAGTCATATTTTTGTAGGTTTGGTGGGAATGCTTACAATGCATGGATAAACTGGTTTAACACTGACATTAACTGTCCACTCACTACACTAGCAACTTCTCCGTCCTTTGATATTGGAATTGCTGGACTGCATGAGCTTTTCCTGTTGTGTGACACAGCCTCTGTTTCTGTCTGGGCTCTGTTTTTATGGAATTACAATGCAGTGGGGGTCAAATGTGGCATTTCTGTGTGTCTGCCTTTCTGTTTGTAAATTACAGGCCATTTTCTAATTTGACATTTAATGCTGTTCAGTAAAGTAATCCACATGGCTCACTAAAAGATGATTTTACTAGAAGATATGCTAGATATGCTATACATACTCCTGCACTGTAGAAGAGGTCATTCAAGAAGCAACACAGATGTGGTTTTTGTAGTGCATATAAAATAATTCAATATAACTTCTGGGTAGCTGTTAAAGGTAGTTATACATGGAGGCTGGAGATAAGTTATGATTGGTAATTATGGACTATTGCATGCTGAGTATTCTCCTTTTTCCTTGCATAAATTTAACAAGCAAGCCTTACAGAGGTGTGTTTTTAGTGTTCAGCTTAATAAGATGTAATTGTAACAAACTTATAATGAACTCAAGGTGAAAATAAACTGATGAGATAAAAATTGTATCTATCCTACTACTTTTTTTTATTTTATTTTTTTAGATATCCCGTAGTTGTATTTTATGTGTATAAAACTTAAAAAGTTGATTTAATGTTTTATTGTCTTTTCTCAATGACACAGTCTTTTACGTGTCCCAAAGCTAAAATATATGAACCATTGACCCTTTTTATGCCTGCACTCTGAAGCTGTTCTTTTACAGGGAAGAGTTTTATAGATTTCCTGGAGAGAGACTATCACTTGCATGCTTGAATGTTACCTCTTTCAGCCAGAAAATAAAAAAGGAACACAGCCTAGTTATTTGTACGCTTGGCACTATACATACATATCTATCATGTCTATCAGATAGATATCTATCACATCTATCATGTCACATGCCACCTCAGGTGCACTTTAAGTTCCTTAACTACTCATTTAAGGAGATAAAGACTTTTGAACTCTTCCTGCTGTTTAACTTGATAACAATGTGATTAGAGTCTATTAGTTTTTCATTTTTTTGCTACAGAGTTGTACTGTGCAGTAATCCAAAAGAGTTACTAAACATTGCAGACCGTGAGACTGCTGTAGGCCTCTGCAGTACAATAGGGCCCTGTAATGTCTGGCTACATGCCGATTTATGCAGGCAGCAATTCTGCCCAAAAAATGGATAACATGTATACATATCATGCTTATCTGTACAATGCCATTAAATACAGATGTTATAATGTACTGTAACTTTGGTAAAGTTTATAATGGTGGTATTACCTAATGTTGCCCAGGAGCCAAACCCAACTGGCCATGTGTTAACTTAAACATACCTGAAATAACCATGGATTTTTAATGGCCAAAGCAGCCCCTTTAATTTGTATGTCAATAACAATAACACAAAACATGTACAAATATATAACCTTTTGTAACATTGGGTACAAAATACAGTTATCATAACTTTGATGTAATGGGGTGAGATGATACAGACTGGCTTGTAGCTCCTTAAAAGCTGCAAGTTGTGGCTGCAATGCTCACTGCTAGTAGTGAGAGATCTGGGTCTTAATTTTTTGATACAGAATTTTAAAAGGAATCCTACAGTAGAAGCTGGAGACAGTGTTACTGATTTATGACTGAATTCACTGTAGAAATATGAAAACTGGGAATCAACAAAACAAGAACTGACAAAATTTGATTCAGACCACGACTGTCACTGGGACATGATGTGATTCGTTACAAGCTACACTTCCCCACTCAATCCAAAGTTTAAAATAAATTGGTTGAACTTCTACTTTAATAGGCATTAAAACCTATAAATCAGTATATTTTACATATCGCTAATTTCAACTCTTTACAGTGAATAGCATTTAATGGAGTTATGATTTATGCAAGCTTCAGATGCAGTTTATTCTCTCTTGGAAGCCGTTTATTCTCACTGAGAAATGTCAAGGTCTAAACAGAGTTTTGTAGAAATATGACATAGGTACACGTGTGTTTTGTCAGCTTGCTTTCTGTATAAGTTTGACGTCTGTACACATATGGCGTCCTTGAATTGGTTTGCAATTGCTGAATATCTGTATTGTGCGGCAAATTAACCTTTTCCTTGGCATTTCAGATGCTGACATTTGGAGCGTTTCTACATAAAGGTTCTTTCTGCAGAAACTATTTCAATTTATTGGACTTATTGGTGGTGGGAGTTTCCCTGGTCTCCTTTGGTATCCAGTAAGTACCTTGCTTGTGTAGATTATGTGATTTATTTATTACTATTCTGTTTGTATTTAGACAATTACATTATTTTCAGTACCATTTATGAAGAGACTCGCCAGCAATACGATGCCCCCTGACTTTTAAATGTTCATGAAAATCAAACTGCCTTACTTCGCTGTGTTTCAGACTAATGTAAGATGCCTATAGGAATAGTGGCCCTGTGCTCACATGTTACCTAGAATCCTGGCCATGTGAGAAAGGAAGTGTCTTGAAGTAACTACATAACCTTGTGGAGGTTTATAAAAATAAAATCAATCCAGCATAATGTCAGGGATGCAGCATAACAGACAGCAAGTGACTCACAAAAACTTGTAATGGACATATGAGTAAAAAAATAGAGAATAGTGCAAAATCTATGACAAGAGATGCTCAAAATCAGGTTGTTGAAAAGCTAAGTAACCAGGTGAGGCTAAATCACATTGATCAATGATAGCTGTCGTATTCCATTCTGTTATATCAGTATTATGTTACCACCTGCCAATATTTTATCAATATTTCTATTAGCTAAATACTGATTTGAGATTCACTTTCAAATGTGACCAAAGAATGTTCATCCTGGATGTTGTAGATTACTTATGACAAATATGAAGTAATTTCCCCTGCTATACTAAGGTCTAAAACAATGTTTCTTGGTTTCATTGTCACTGGGTCTTTCCACAGGTTCTTTCTATTACGGTATCCCAATTTTTGATATGAAGATTATAATTTAAACAGCACAACCTTTATAGATTCTAGTTCAGCCTTACTGTGTCTCTAAGTAGGAAATTGTGTATTTTTCCCTGCCTTATAACTCTACGAAACAGTGAGACAGCTAAAATATATATTGAAGGTCATATTTTATGGGTGACATTAATAAGTGGCATATATTCTCTTATATGGATTCTTTGATGCCAAGATCTCTGCTTACTTAAATTGAACAAACATTTGGCTGTTGTGGAACATATCAGTTGTATGACCTGGCATACTTAGTTTCTATGCGTACCTGGATAGGAATATATATCTCGGAGTGATCTGCAGGCATGCCAGTATTTCATTAGATTGAAGAGAATCTTTAACCTGTAGCTATGTGTTCAGATGCTTTTATGAGTCAAGCTAAAGTTGTGTTCTAATTTTCCAACAATTGATGTCCGATGTCCTGTCACAAATGTGATACTACCAAATATGCAAGTGTAACGGGATGATGCCCGGGTGTGGAACTGCACAAAATATTTTATGAACAGATTGGTTGTAGGAGTCCTATAACATATGCAATATCTTGTATCTTGTATGCATCTGTGCCGCTAGGCAATCAAAACTGCTTTTGCTGTACTTTGTTTATTGTACAGTTTGGCCAAAAATACTTCTAAATCCTATCCTATTTCAAAATCATGCAGGCATAGCACACTAGCATACTGTAGTTTTCCATAGTAAAAACTATGACAAACCTCAAACGGTTGTCAGGCATGCTAAGCAGAGTCCAACAGCCTTCATGCCAGACCAACACATCAACAGGCAGCTTGGATATCCACATGAAGTCAGAAGGAGAAAAAAAGGAAACTGGACCTCTGGATAAGTTTTTAATATACAGCTCTGTCTTTACAGGTCTAGTGCCATATCAGTAGTGAAAATCCTGAGAGTACTGAGAGTGCTCCGACCACTGAGAGCAATCAACAGAGCTAAAGGGCTGAAGGTATTTTTTTTCACCTATATTATATGGTGCTTATTACGTGTTACATTGAAGCATGAGTTATTTTATCATATATTTTATTTGCCAGCAGATTTTTATGTATGATGCTGGGGATTTTATCAAAGTGAAATATGGCTACATTCTCAGATAATATTGCAATGTGTTGCATTGGACAATATAATGGCATTGCTAACGTGATACAATTATATTGTAATGGTATTTTCACATTGATGCGTTAGAAGTGCGGTGTGACAGAATCCTTTGCCATAACGTGATACATGCAGTGCATTACCACATAATGCATGCATTGGCAGTTGGAGTGAAGCATACTTTGTATGTACTGTATGCTTCATTGTATGCGGTGCATCGCATGTATATAGCACAATTCAACTTTTTTTCTCCGTGTCCATTACGCTACTGATGGGACATTTCATTTACACTGTTATATAAGCTGCACACTGACTACTTTACATTGTATCAAAGTGTCATATCTTCTTCATATAAAACGCTATAATAAAATATTTACAGAAATGTCAAAGGTTTACTCACTTTTGTGAGATACAGATGTGATACCTAGATTCGATTTTTCTTTTAAAATTGTCTGGTATCAATTGGTAAAAATGTCCCTGACCTGGGTCATATCATTCACATAGAGTATTGGTAAAACATATGGTGAAATAGTCATGTAATTGCACTCTTCTGCATGCATTGGTAGTGCAAACTTTTATGATACATGTAGGTTGATCTGAATACATGTAGGTTGAAGATTTAAAGGGATCTCAGCACCGATTTTATAGAATATATTAAATACTGCATGTCCCCCCCTTCCCCATCACCCCCATTATATGTTTCTGTAAATATGAGCTATTTAGCTTGTGTGTGTGGTAGGGGAGTAGATGAGGATAAAACCTTAGAAACTGTCCTTACAATTTAAAAAACAATGTGTTCTGTGCCTGTGGATACATGTATGCAGCTGCATAAGTAAGTAATGGGTGGTGTTACTATACCTTGTACCAAGCTTTTAAT
The DNA here is from genome assembly GCF_040937935.1 of Hyperolius riggenbachi. Classification (NCBI taxonomy): domain Eukaryota; kingdom Metazoa; phylum Chordata; class Amphibia; order Anura; family Hyperoliidae; genus Hyperolius; species Hyperolius riggenbachi. Next base: position 165,017,154 of record NC_090654.1, read on the forward strand.
TCAGGTTTTATTATTTTTTTGTTTCAGCATGTTGTTCAGTGTGTTTTTGTCGCCATCCGGACTATCGGAAACATTATGATTGTTACAACTCTACTGCAGTTTATGTTTGCATGCATTGGAGTTCAACTGTTTAAGGTGAGTGGTTAAGGTTAGGAACACACTAGGCAGAATCACATATGCGTTTTCCATAGCACATAGTGAAAGCGCATATGCGCTTCCGCCTAGTGAGTTCCTACCCTTAAGGATCAAATTAAAAAGGCAAAAAAGCAGCATGCATGGATCCATTTAACATTTATTGGAGCTGTGATTTCTCCCATTTATCCTATCTTGAAATGTAATTTGGGATTTTCAAAAGTGATGCTCAGTATTGAACCCCTAGACCCTATGTTATAAACATTTTCTGCTGAGTTTTCTCCTAGGAGATAATTTTTCATCTTATATTGAGAATAACTTTTCAGCACTTTGCAATGGAAAAAAATACCAAAAAGTGGGAGAAAAAGTTCTATAAAAATTGCTTTGAGTATGTTTTTGCTTGCTTTTGGTTTAAAAGGCATTTTATCAGCAAGTTTAAAAATATCACCTAGGAAAAAATTTAGGAAAAAAAGTTAATTGCTTACGGGCCCATGTGTTATCTTTTGAAAAGTTTATTTTAGCACTGTTTGAACACAGCTCAGCAGTGACTGTACACACAGACTTTTTTTAAGTCATGTACCTACAAGCCTATAAGGAGCATTGGACTAAGCATAAGCCGATTTTCTGGGGTAGAAAAGACCACCCACAGAGCTCTACTTGCACAAATGTGTAGCTGAACAACTAACATTTCTTTTCCAAACCAGGGCAAATTTTATCGTTGTTCGGATGAAGCAAAACAGACGCCAGAGGAGTGCAAGTAAGTATCTGCCTTTTTAAAATAGTATTGTAATTTTTTAACCACTTGAGGACCCACCCTTTACCCCCCCTTAAGGACCAGCGTTATTTTTTGTGATCTGTGCTGGGTGGGCTCTGCAGCCCCCAGCACAGATCAGCTGGCACACAGAGCGATCAGATCGCCCCCCCCCTTTTCCCCCCTATGGGGATGATGTGCAGGGGGGGTCTGATCGCTCCTCCTGTCTGGCATGTTGCGGGGGGGAGGGGGGCACCTCAAAGCCCCCCTCCGCGGCGAAATTCCCCCCTCCCTCTCCTATCTGCTCATCCCCGGTGATTGGGGCTGCACAGGACGCTATCCGTCCTGTGGAGCCAGTGACAGGCTGTCCCCTGTCACATGGCGGCGATCCCCGGCCGCCGATTGGCCGGGGATCGCCGATCTGCCTTACGGCGCTGCTGCTCAGCAGCGCCGTACAATGTAAACAAAGCGGATTATTTCCGCTTGTGTTTACATTTAGCCTGCGAGCCGCGATTGGCGGCCCGCAGGCTATTCACGGAGCCCCCCGCCGTGAATTGACAGGAAGCAGCCGCTCGCGCGAGCGGCTGCTTCCTGATTAATCAGCCTGCAGCTGGCGACGCAATACTGCGTCGCTGGTCCTGCAGCTGCCACTTTGCCGACGCGCGGTATGAGTGCGCGGTCGGCAAGTGGTTAAAGTGGATCCGAGATGAAAAACTAACTATGACAAGTAACTTGTCTATATGTCTTATCTAAAGTTTAGATAGTTTACACAGCAAATTTTGCTGCAAACAGCTTCAACAGTTTCATGTTTATTTATTACTGTGAAAAAATGACATCGGCCATGTTTTGTTTGTCACATTACACACAGACAAGCTGCAACTGCATCTCCAGCCCTCAGCTCACTCCCCTCTCCTCCTGCCTCCTCCCCTCAGCCTCTGAAATCTCTGGCTAGTAACACCTCCTCCTCCTCCTGCCCAGACTTAACTCCCATAAGCCCTTGCTACATGGAGTGCCAAGGCACTTTGAGCTGTGGGCAAGGCTTGTTTCATTTATAGGGAATAGAAGTATTAAAACAAAACAAAACAAAAAAAGTATTTGGCTTGAGGAATGCCCTATAAACTATATGAAAGGAACACAATTATGCAATGAGTAAAAATTTATCTCGGATCCACTTTAATTAACCTATATTTTCTACAGTATCTATATGTCATAGCTTCTCTTCTCCGGGCAACGTTCAGCCCATTTATTAAGGTCAAAAGAAAACAGGAAGCGGCAGGCCCCTGATTAAGCCCTGCCCCCTGAAATAAGCCCCACCCCAATCTAAACCACGCTTCCTGAGCAAAGCCATAACTCCATGGGTGTTTGTAACTCCTCCTGTCGCCTTGTGCCACCTTCAGACCCCCTTTCCCACCTTTGTTCCCTGTGCATCCAGAGATTGGTTAAAGTGAAATGGTGACCTAGGTAAGCAATGACTTTGGGCCCACACTTGATGGCCATCTAGCTTTTTTGGCAAGATTTGTTGGGGGTTAGGATAAACCACGCCTCTAGACTCTCTCCAGGCCCTAGGCACCTGCCTAAGTTGCCTTGTGGGTGATCCTCCCACATTCCAAAAACATACAGATAAGTTAATTGGCTTCCCCCTAAAATTGGCCCTAGACAATACATACACTACACAATATAGACATAGGACTATAGTAGGGATTAGATTGTGAGCCCCTCAGAGGGACAGTTAAGTGACAAGACAATATACTTTGTACAGCGCTGCGGAAGATGTCGGCGCTATATAAATACTAAATAATAATAATAATCCAGCTCTGTGTACGTACCTCTGTGCCTCCCTCTGTCCCGCTGTGCCTCCTTCTGTCTCCCTTTGTGCCTCCATCTGTCCCCTTGTCCCACTATCTGTTCCCATCCCCTTCCTGTGCTACCCCAGTCCAGTGTGTAAAGGCAGAGCATGTTGTGCTCTAACTCCCCTCTGGAGTCCAGTGCTATGCCTGTGCGACCATCCTGTCTGTTTTCTGCTCCCTCTAGTGTTGGATCTCCTGATGTAGTGTGTAATCACACTACATGCGGTAGGAGATGCGGGGCACTAGGGTGAGTGGTGAGCGGACAGGCGGAAACACAGAACTGGACTCCAGCAGAGAGGTAAGAGCATAGCTTCTGCTGCACTATACTCTGCATTTATACACTAAGCCGGGTAGTGCAGGAAGGGCGTGTGCAACGAAATGCAACAGGATCGGCGGGCTGTTTGTATCTCAGGTACTCTGGGTATTATGCTTCCACCCTATACGGTATATGGTTTATTATGTTTTTTTGGGGGGGAAGGGCGGGTGGGGGGGGGGGGGGGGGTTGACACAGAACTTCTTGCCTGGTGTGACTAGAAAAAAGGCTAGAAACACCCTTAGAAGGGGTTCCCAGGAATTTTCCAGTGGTCTTCTACTAGTATTTCCTCATCTGTACTTTTTATGACTACTGTGCATCTTGACATTCTGACTTTGACCTAAGTTCCATCCCTTTCTATGCTAAGCCACACCCCTGCCTCCACCAAGCCCAGCAGAGCTCTCACTGTTTTATACAGGACACACAAGGGTAGCTATACTCATGCTGCTGGAACTTATATAAGGGAAAAGCAGGTGCTTTAGTCAATTTCGATAGAAGCAATTTTTAACCATCTGCCCTCACAACAAAGTGAAGCTCCATTGGTGATAAAAACAACTAGGTTGCAAAATTGCAATCGATTCTAAAAATGGAGAATCTTGGGTTCCAAAATGGACTGCAGTGATTTTGTATGTATCAATTCCCCAGCATTGAGGTTCGCTCCTTAGATTTAGTCCCTAATCTAGCTACACCTGTGAGCAAGCTAGCAAATGATTTTTGCCCTTGAACCTGAAGATAAAGCTGAGGTAAACTGTGGTTCTACCATTGAGGAAAGGGAACACATGCATGCACATAAATCAGGGCAAAAGAGCTACAGCAAGCTGACCACTGTGGTTGCTAAGACACATACACACACAAGGGTAGCCATGCTCACCCTGCTGGGACTAAAATAATGGAGGAGGGCAGACGGTCAATTATATCTTGTTTTATATAAGAGTCACTGATTTTCCTTTGAGAAGTCATTTTGCTGGTGTTATTATTGGCCAGGGTTTGATTTCTCTGCTACTGTTTGGAGCTTCTCTTCTTCAGGCAATTGTCAGCCCATTTATCAAGGACCAAAAAAGGCCCAGCTTAAAGCATTCAGAACCAATTGGACTGCTGCCCTCTTTTACATGCCAGCTTGAAGCTGGGGAGATGTTTGCTGGGTTTTGTGCAAGGAGGCACTTGTGAAATAACTCTAAGCACACATGCTTGCAAATTCACTCAAGAAAGATCGCATTGGGCCCGATCCAATTCACTTTTTCTGCTAAGTTTTCTCCAAAGAGATAATTTTTCATCTCTATTAAAAAAATACCATAGAGTAGTAAAAATATCACCTGGGTGAAAACTTAGGAGAAAAGGTTAATTGGATTGGGGTCATAATGTGAATTTACTGCGTATTTACAGATTGAACGATTTATAGACATCAAATGCCTGTCAGTTTTTATCACAAGTAACAAGTCTAATTTACAATCCTTAATCATATTCTCTTCTCTTGTAGGGGAAAATATATTGTTTACAAAGATGGAGATGTTAACAGCCCCTCAATTCGTGAGAGGCACTGGCACAATAGTGACTTCAATTTTGACAACGTGCTCTCTGCAATGATGGCGCTCTTCACTGTCTCCACCTTCGAGGGATGGCCAGCGTATGTAAACTAAATGTGTAAAAGTAGGCCTGAAGGGAGAGCAGTATGGAAGATGCCATTGCTGACTAACTTTAAAAAATACCAGGCCGGTTGCTTGTCTGTGATCCAAATCCTCTGCTGCTAAAGAGTACTTCAGGGTGTTTTAACTAAAAACGTTCCCCTAGTTGTATCAGGCTTTAAAGAGAATCTGTACTCTGAAATTCTTACAATAAAAAGCATACCATTCTATTCATTATGTGCTCCTGGTCCCCTCTGTGCTGTTTCTGCCATTCTCTGCTGCAAACCTGGCTTGTAATTGCCAGTTTTAGGCAGTGTTTACAAACAAACTAACCAGCTTCTAATAGGCTCAGCTAAGCAGAGTGTGTTAGTCACACAGAGCCTGCAGGGGGTGTGTACAGCTTCTAGCTAATCACAAGCAGCCCTGCACATTCCAGTCTGACTGCCTCAGCCTGACTGTGCCGACTATAGAGAGAAGATTAGATCATATAACAGAGATAACACAGCTACTGTGCAATTAGGAAAAGCTGCAGTAAGCCAGACCACATTAGAAAAGGCATAGGAACTTATAGCATAGAAGAAATAAAGATAAACAATTTGTTACAGAGTCTCTTTAACGTCTTTCAGTATTGTATTTCTTTCAGTGCTGAAATGCTGTTTTGCCACTGAAAGCAATGTGTATCATGGAGTGAGAGAGGACATTGACTTAGAATGCGTTTAACAATCCCCCTCAAAAAAAAACAAGCAATTGAACACTTTTGCAGAATTGTATTGAATGCATAATCCAATGACATTTCATCAAGTTCTCCTTTAAAGGGTACCTGAGGTGAGAGTGATATGGAGGCTGCCATATTTATTTCCTTTTAAACAATACCAGTTACCTGGTAGACCTCCTGAGCCTCTGCCTCTAATACTTTTAGCCATAGACTCTAAACAAGCATATGCAGATCAGGTATTCTGACTTAACTGACTCAGGTTAGCCACATACTTGCTCCAGGGTTTTGACTCGGACACTACATATGCCAGAAGATGAACAGGACTGCCCGGCAATTGGCATTGTTTGCAAGAAAATAAATATGGCAACCTCCATATCACTCTCACCTTGAGTTCCCTTTAATACTTCTGAATTGTCACCTTGAGCCGCAGTGCAGACTTTGAATGCATGCTTGTTGCAGTTGTGTGACTGAGATAAGCATGAGAACCAAGCTAGCATATTTTAAATGACACAATAATGGCTTCCTTCACATGACTCTCAATTCAGGTTTCCATTAAAAAGAACATTTATTTCATTTAATGGTTTTAAAAGTACACTACTGAAACTGAAGGATCCCTGACAATAATAAATGCACATTCACACAGATAAAGTACGGTATATGATTATCCTTTATAAAGCACCAGCGTATATTCAGCTCTGTACAGTATACTATATATTAATTCATACAGATTATAAATGTGAGACAAGCAAGAACACACACCCATCAGAGACGTGCTGTATGGTTTCCTGTGATAGTTGTGATTATGTTTAGCAAACAACGCAGTTGACATATAGTTTACTGTGTGTCTTTTATTATTTTTTTTAGACTTCTCTACAAAGCCATTGATTCCAATGGTGAGAATGTGGGGCCTATCTACAACAACCGAGTGGAGATCTCCATTTTCTTTATCATCTATATCATCATCATTGCCTTCTTCATGATGAACATATTCGTAGGTTTCGTTATTGTGACCTTTCAAGAGCAGGGAGAAAAAGAGTACAAAAACTGTGAGCTGGACAAGAACCAGGTACTGTATGGACAGTTTTGAGATGAAAACTACCTACATCCGAGTTGCCAACTGCAGAATCGTCCTCAGACATTGTAAAACATTGTCTGACAATAAAACTTAAACCAATGCTACTGTAAATGACATTTCTCCATTCAGTGCCAGACAAATTTATATGATCTCCCCTCTTTGTTTTACTGAATTAATCTATCTTAAGCTTGCCATGCATGGGCCGAATATGGCCCAACACATCAAACCAATTAATCCCTATCCAAATTGAATTTGGTCAGATAGTTATTATTTCCTACCAAGTTTGATGCAGTGGAAAACTATAGGCCATCAATCCCCCACTGTTCCTGCCCTGCCCCAATGGCACAGAGATTTCCCAATGTTTGATCAGACTACAGATCAGTAAACTGCCCTATATTGATCAAAAGTCAATCAATTGGAAATTAAAAATTGCAAACCCTATCTCCCATTTCCCTTTTTCATTCATTCAGGGATACCGGTAATTCACTGAAAGTGTTTGTATTTTGGTGTCATACTTAAAGAGTTACAAATGACGCACTACTCCCTCCAATTGTACCACCAGTCAGAGCAGGTTCTAGGGCTAGTTCCAGCTACAACGACCAGTAGACAGTATCGAGAATTAAGACTCCAACTTGCTCAAAGTAAGTAAATTAGCCTATATTTAAACAAGCAGATATAGGGCAGTTAATTCATGGCGGTGACTAGGGCTCTTTGGCCAGTATGCACTATACATTGCGTTTCGACCATATGCAATTGCAATGCAATGTAGCCAAAAACTGGCAACGTGTGTTACCAGTACATTGTGACCATACAGTGAGGTATACAGGACAATGAAAGTATACCTCAATGCAACTGTAAACGCAAGTGTTCCCTGTAAATGAACTGCATGTAATGCGTTATCCCAACAGAACCAACCACACCACAATAAATGTGCTAGCCCCATAGGAAAACAATTGCAAGAGCCTAAGGACTCTTCAAGGTCTAAAATGTGTTAGCTGTTGTGCCATGTCTTTGCGTGTTAATAATAAAGCCAGTTTTACTTACTATGGGCAAGTTGCAGTCCTTTTTGTCTATAACTTAGGGACAAGGTTAAAACTATGCCGCACTTGTGGCTGCTTAAGCCTGATGCGGCATAACGCCCGCCCGGCAGCTACCATGCATAGGATGTGACAGCTGAGTTCTGTACGTCAGTCAGGAGCCGTTCATTGGCTCTTGACCACTGTGAGCTAATCACAAGGATCAAAAAGTACTAAATTGAAAAGAAAAGGTTCTGGTCCTCAAAGAGGCCAGAGCCTGCCATCCTCAAGTAGTTAATTATGAAATCAAATGTACATGAAGTACAAACGCGGCCGCGATTTAGATCGCGAAAATAGCGAAAACTAAAAGGCGTAGGGTGGCAGTTTATATGTCGTTGGAAAGAGGAGAAAGAGGTGATTCAAAATGGTATGCATCTTTCCATAGTTTCTGCACTGCTCGGAGTCCCTTTAAACAGAAATAGCAGCTACACAGAAACTCTTACACTGGATCACAGTATAAAATAAACAAATCATATGTAGTAGTAGTAATAATAATAATAACATAGTTACATAGTTATTTGGGTTGAAAAAAGACATATGTCCATCGAGTTCAACCAGAGAACAAAGTACAACACCAGCCTGCTCCCTTACATATCCCTGTTGATAACAACTACCATAAATACAGTAGGGAACAGTTTTTTGTACATTAGCATTAGAATTTTTTACATTGGATTTTGAATACATTTTCAGGCTAGATTTTTATACTTAACACATTTCATGTCTGTTGTTTCGAGGATTTATTTGTAGCAGTGTTCATTATTTATTTAAAGTAACAGCAATTCATTAGTAACAGGGAGGCTGTAAGAGAACATTCTGTACTAACCATGCTGTTATGCCACAACACTCATTATTGATTGCACCTAGGCTTTAAAATCAAGCTGTCAGGATCTGCAGTGTTTGTAGACTGACTCTGTTTCTTAAAAGACAACTGTAGCAAGAGCGCTATGGAGGCTGCCATATTTATTTCCTTTTAAATTATACTAGCTGCCTGGAAGCCCACCTGATCTATTTGGCTGTAGTGGTGCCTGAATAACACCATAAACAAGCATGCAGCTTATCTTGTCTGATCTGACAATAATATCAGAAACAACTGATCTACTGCATGCTTGTTCAGGGCCTATAGCTAAAAGTATTAAAGGCAGAGGATTAATCTGCCTCTAATACTTTTAGCCATAGACCCTGAGATGATCAGCAGGATAGCCAGGCAACTGGTACTGCTTAAAAGGAAATGAATATGGCAGCCTCCACAGCCCTCTTGCTATAGTTGTCCTTTAAGGCAAACCTAACTCTCAGCAATGGTGTTGAAAGCATATCTATTGCCTACATATGTAAATTAACAAACATGGCTGTCTCTTCTCTTGCCTGTAAACTGTACAGGAACATAGCTTAATTCGATTGATTTTGGTTAATGTTTAACACACATGTCAGTTTACGTACAGTGACCAGATTTTTGATGGCTCAACCTAAGACTGGGGGAGAGGCGGGTATTGTGGTGCGCGTAGTGTCACACGGCTGTCCCCAGTACAGCGCTGCTGCAGATCGCAGTTACGCCGTCTAACAGTCTTCCCGCTCGGAGACTGAAGGCGGGGCGAAGCTCTGCCTCCCGAGCAAAAGATGCACGCGCACCCTGTGCACAATCTCCTGCACACTGCAGCCCCAGGACTTGACGCCAATTGGCGTTAGGCGGTGCTGGGGCTCCCGCCGCGGCCACGCCCGTTGACGTGGGGCGGTCTTCAAGTAGTTAAAACAATACATGCTTTGCCCGGTTATTACACCATATAAATTATGTCCCTATCACAATGTATGATGCCAATATTTTATTTGGAAATAAAGATGCATTTTTTCAGTTTTGCATCCACCACTATTTACAAGCTTATAATGTAAAAAATAATAGTAATATACCCTCTTGACATGCATATTAAAAAAAGTTCAGCCCTTCAGGTAACTATTTACAGTGATGTGAAAAACTATTTGCCCCCTTCCTGATTTCTTATTCTTTTGCATGTTTGTCACACTTAAATGTTTCTGCTCATCAAAAAGCATTAACTATTAGTCAAAGATAACATAATTGAACACAAACTGCAGTTTTAAATGATGGTTTTTATTATTTAGTGAGAAAAAAAACTCAAAACCTACATGGCCCTGTGTGAAAAAGGAATTGCCCCCTGAACCTAATAACTGGTTGGGCCACCCTTAGCAGCAATAACTGCAATCAAGTGTTTGTGATAACTTGCAATGAGTCTTTTACAGCGCTCTGGAGGAGTTTTGGCCCACTCATCTTTGCAGAATTGTTGTAATTCAGCTTTATTTGAGTGTTTTCTAGCATGAACCGCCTTTTTAAGGTCATGCCACAACATCTCAATAGGATTCAGGTCAGGACTTTGACTAGGCCACGCCAAAGTCTTCATTTTGTTTTTCTTCAACCATTCAGAGGTGGATTTGCTGGTGTGTTTTGGGTCATTGTCCTGCTGCAGCACCCAAGATCGCTTCAGCTTGAGTTGACGAACAGATGGCCAGACATTCTCCTTCAGGATTTGTTGGTAGACAGTAGAATTCATGGTTCCATCTATCACAGCAAGCCTTCCAGGTCCTGAAGCAGCAAAACAACCCCAGACCATCACACTACCACCACCATATTTTACTGTTGGTATGATGTTCTTTTGCTGAAATGCTGTGTTACTTCTACGCCAGATGTAACGGGACACACACCTTCCAAAAAGTTCAACTTTTGTCTCGTCGGTCCACAAGGTATTTTCCCAAAAGTCTTGGCAATCATTGAGATGTTTTTTAGAAAAATTGAGACAAGCCTTAATGTTCTTTTTGCTTAAAAGTGGTTTGCGCCTTGGATATCTGCCATGCAGGCTGTTTTTGCCCAGTCTCTTTCTTATGGTGGAGTCGTGAACACTGACCTTAATTGAGCCAAGTGAGGCCTGCAGTTCTTTAGATGTTGTCCTGGGGTCTTTTGTGGCCTCTCGGATGAGTTTTCTCTGCGCTTTTGGAGTAATTTTGGCCGGCCGGCCACTCCTGGGAAGGTTCATCACTGTTCCATGTTTTTGCCATTTGTGGATAATGGCTCTCACTGTGGTTCGCTGGAGTCCCAAAGCTTTAGAAATGGCTTTATAACCTTTACCAGACTGATAGATCTAAATTACTTTTGTTCTCATTTGTTCCTGAATTTCTTTGGATCTTGGCATGATGTCTAGCTTTTGAGGGGCTTTTGGTCTACTTCTCTGTGTCAGATAGCTCCTCTTTAAGTGATTTCTTAATTGAAACAGGTGTGGCAGTAATCAGGCCTGGGGTTGACTACAGAAATTGAACTCAGGTGTGATAAACCACAGTTATTTTTTAACAAGGGGGGCAATCACTTTTTCACACAGGGCCATGTAGATTTGGAGTTTTTTTTCTCACTAAATAATAAAAACCATCATTTAAAACTGCAGTTTGTGTTCAATTATGTTATCTTTGACTAATAGTTAACGGTTTTTGATGAGCAGAAACATTTAAGTGTGACAAACAAGGGGGCAAATAGTTTTTCACTTCACTGTATGTTTTTGTTTTGTTTTTTAATTGTATTTTTTTTTTATAGTTACACATTTTATTTGGGTATTTTTGGGAGTGTGGGAGGTAAACAGTTAATTTTAAATGTAATTTATTGTATATATTTGAAAAAAAATGTATACAGATGTACTTTTACTAATTTAGTAAAAAAAAAAATTCTTCCTGTAAGCGAGTGATCACGCTTACAGGAAGTGAAGGTAGGGCGTGAAACTTTTTCTTTCTTTGGAAAGATTGTTGCTTCTCATAGAAGCCGTCGGTCTTTGTAATGAGTGCTTAGATCAATGAATGGGAACTGTGTTCCCACTCATTGATCTCCGGGCTAATGGATGGCGCCATGGGAGTGCAAGGGCGCGCGTGCAATCGCTCAAGGGAGCGTGCAGCAGCCTCTTGGACGTAGCAGATATGTCCAAAAGGCTTAAATGATTAAAGTGGGATTATACTCCCAAAGTCAAAATTTCAGTAACTACTCTTAGTTGCATAAAAGAAAATTTGAAAGCATTCCCTGCATGTAAAAATGTTTATTTTCACTGCAGAGAGCAGAAGAAGAAGACATTGCCAGCCAGGAGACACTCTCTTCCTGTGTCTTATGCTGGGTACACACGATGCAATTTTCCATCCAATCGATGGGTAATCTGATATGACGTTGCATCATGTATACATGTCCAAACTGTTCCCAATCAATAACGGGATTGATTTTCCTGTGATAACTTTAAAAATCAAAAATCAACACATCACCATGGCAACAGCTAAGTCACTTCTGCAGAAAAGGATGGGGGCAGAGTGGAGACACAGGCAGAGTGTGTCTCCTGGCCAGCAATGATTACATTTGCATATGCAAGAGATATGCAAGCTTCTCCTGCTCTCTGTAATGAAAGTAAATGTTTTTAGACACTGGAATTGCTTTTAAGTATTCTTTTATGTAACTAAGAGTGGTTACTGAAATTTTAGTTTTGGGAGTATAATCCCACTTTAAATTTTGATAGGATAAAAATAGGTTACAATATGTTTTTATGTATTGCTCCTTGTTCCTCTTGGGGTAATTTTCCTTACTAAGGTGAAACATGATAACCTGGCAGAATTGTTTATATGGAGTCATTCTCCTCCCTGCTCATTCCCTTCATATTCTGGTGACTACAAGGACCTAGAATACCATAGTTCCCAAGTGGTTACAGGTATAGGAGGTCAAGACAATTCTAACCCTTCCCTACTGCTTCAAATTACCTCTAAAGCATACAAGTCAAACTCCGGCCCGCGGGCCAAATTTGGCCCTCAGAGCCATTAATTTTGGCCCTCAAGTGGTTTACCCACTTTGCATTATGTTCGGCCCACTCTAGACCACCAGGGAAGCTATATTGGAGATGAAGCCCAGGAACACCAGGAATGCCATATTGGGAGGTCGGGGGAAAGCACTAAACACCAGGGAAGTATATAGGGGATGGTGGGGGTCTCTAAACACCAGGGAACTCTATAGGGGAGGGAGGACCACTAGACACAAGATAATTTTATAAGGGAGGAAGGTGGCCAGTAGACATTGAGGTTGGCCCGCGACTAGGTCCCAGTGTACAATTTTGGCCCACTTTGTATTTGAGTTGGCCACCCCTGCTCTAAAGCCTACAGACATAGCTAATAAATATATATATATATATATATATGTATATATAAAAAAGTTGCAATAGTTGCATAGTATTTCACTGTTCATTTTTTTCTTATTGTATATTACAGCGACAATGTGTGGAATATGCTTTGAAAGCTCGTCCTCTAAGAAGATACATTCCCAAAAACCCCTATCAGTATAAATTTTGGTATGTTGTAAATTCTACGGGATTTGAGTACATCATGTTTGTTCTCATCATGCTGAATACACTGTGCTTGGCCATGCAGGTGAGTGGTTGAAAAGGGAGTGCAGTATTTTATTGGTGTAGCAAGACTCAATAGGGCATATTCCATTCTGAGTTTAAATGTTTGGATTAACTAAAATTTCTCAACTAAATTCAAATTTAAAAAGTATGCTTAATGGATTTATAATTTCAAGTAGTGCTTGTACAGAAGTGTAGCACATTAAGGTCCTCCGTCCGCCACATTACTTGAACCTGCCCAGCTATATTCAGCTCCATGTGGCTGTTCAGAATTCTTTGTACTGTGCATATTCCATGTTACCATTACTGCACTGGTTCGAGTCATGTGAGGGACATTGATGTAATGTGCTGATATGAGAGCAGAGTAGTAATGTAAAAAAAAGATAGCACTCTGCCCAAGATGCCCGCATGTCCTGTAGAAGCCATTGGACTGTGCCACTGTTGCTTCCAATGCATTTTGATTATTTTCCCGTCAGCAACTGCAGATCCCAATGGAATAGAATATATGACTGTAAGAGTTTACATGATATACCCTTTTAGGCAACGTGTACACTTGCATTGAAATCCTGTGTTGCGGTATCCGGTTTTACCGCAGGGTAAAGCACGTCAATGCAACGCAATGGGGCCTAGCATATTTACCGCATTGCACCAGAAGTACTGATATGACACAGAGCTGCCACAAAGTCAACAGCGCGTTACTACAGACTTCCACGGCAACGGAAGGCATTGAAGTCACTGGACAATGCATACACTTTAAAAATGTTGGCAGTGCAGTGTGCTTGTGCAGAATGATTGAAATATGCCAGAAAACCCCGGGAATCCCAGGGGCGTACTTCCTGTTCAGCAGGGAGTACAACACTGAAAGAGGGGCGTGTGTTGGGAATTGTGCTATGCATATGACTCTGGCACTCTCTGCTCTAGGGTCATATGTTTGTGGTTTTGTGTGTTGCAGTGCGATACGGTGGGGGTGGGGCATTGCGCATTGCAAACGCACACCACAAGTGTAAAACTGGCCTTAATGATGCTGTTGAGCCAAAGCTAATTTTTCAGTTTTGTACAAATGTCAATGTTCTGAACCATCCAACATTTTACATCCCAAAAGACCCCCTCTGCAAAATCTGCACTTTATGACTGTATGTTTTTCAGGCTCATCAGTCACAATATTATGGGGTCATTCTCTTTCCTAACATATCCAATTATTTTGTATTACGAGAGAAAAATGTGTTCTGTTGAGGATATGGAGCAAAGAGTCCATGAGTAAGATAAAGGTGTGTGTGGCTGACACCAAAAATGTTTTTCCATTAAGCAAAATCTCAGTTTTGGGATGGACTAACCCTTTATTCAGTTGTGCTTTTAGCAAACACAGTGAAATGTACAGTATTTCACATTAATGATACTGTTACCTGTATACACTTATTCAGTATAATATAATACGAAGTAGTTTAGGAAAAGAACAGTTTCTTTAGTGTATACAAAGAATGAGATTAATTAATTGACTGGCTGATTGATGATAACTAAATTGATGATTGCCATATCTACATTTCAGCATTATGGACAATCAAAAATATTTAATGATGTCATGGATGTGATGAACATGGTCTTCACTGCTGTGTTTACTGTAGAAATGGTCCTGAAACTTATAGCTTTCAAGCCTAAGGTAAGCAGGGTTTCATTATGGCTTCTAAAATAAGTATAGTGGATAAAAAAATGTATCACCATCAGAATTATCTTTAGATATTTTTATTAGAGCGATTATTCCTATATTAAATATCAAAATACTGAAAATAATACTGTAAATATCAGAATACTGTAAATAAGTGTTAGATATCTCTCTGTTGAGTCTATTGAGGATTGATGGAGTTAAGGAAATGTAAAGTGGGGAAAGCAAATTAACCTCCCCTAGGGTTGTGGTAGGCAATGGGATTTCCTGGAAGAAACCCAGAGAACAGACTCCATGCAGATACTGTAGTTTATTGGATGGAATTCGACCCTAAGATTCTAATGCTAACCATTGCCAGAATCATAGCAAAGAATCTAAAATTTGTAAATGAAGATTAACATGGAAGTCTTTGGAAATTCCTTTCCAGCAATAAGAGCACCTTAAATTAAGCTGTGTCCACTGCAAACTTGTGCAGAGAAAGTCCAGTTTTTTAAACCACTGCATTTACTTATTAATCTAAAATGCTAAATGAACGTAACACTGCAGTAATGACTTGAATCCAATACATAGCCTCAGTAAACCAGGGATGATTCTTGTGGAGGTTACCTCCTGTTTCCTGAGTTGTAGAGTTATTTCATACAGGAACATTGAAAGTTGTTCTGGGCACCAAACACAATATAGTATGCTGCAAATAAATTCCTGAAAATGTTTAAAAAGTTATAGCTGACTGCAAATTGAAACAAAAATATGTCTTTTACAATGATAATTATTATTTATTTTATTTATAAAGCGCCAACTTATTAAGCAGCACTGGACAATAACTAAGATTACGAACAACGGAACAGAGCACAGGAATACATATATACACGATGTATACACAATCACACATCCCCAGTAGGACTAGGGATAGGTGCATGATCAAATAGGAAACACAAAGGGTGAGGACCCTTCCCAAAGGCTTACAATCTAGATATAGATACATAATAAATCAATATATTAACATATCAGAGTTACATTTTAAAAGAAGACAATAAGGATAGCAGCCAAGCAAGTTGCATTTTTAAAGAAATGTTGCCCTCCATGGGGTTGATTCATAAATCTATAACGCCCTGCAACAGCGCGAGTTATATCCCCTTTTGCACGCTAATAAAGCAACATGACTTAATGACACAGCTGGGCAGACTGCACGCGCTAGTGGCAGTATAGCGTGCATACCTAAGCAATGGCTGATACTAGTGGCAGCGTAGCTAAGCAACGGCCATTGATTTAATTAGCTGCGCAGTAGTGACGTTTCGCTACCGCGATGGTTCAGCAGCGTGGCCGCTGCTTTGTTAATTAATGTACATATGATGATACATCACTACCACGCGGCTATGATAATATCAGCCATTGCTTAGGTATGCACGCTATGATGCCACTATAGCGCGTAGCTTGCCCAGCTGTGTCATTAAGTCACGCTGCTTTATTAGTGCATGGAGGGGGACATAACTCGCTCTGTTTCAATGCGTTATATAAATAGTGAATCCACCCCCATATCACTCTCATTTCAAGTTTCCTTACAGCAGCTAAAGATATATATGCTGTACTTTAGCTGTATAGATGTTTAGATATTACTTTTGGGTTTATAAATCCTTACAGATTATTCAGGCTTATTCAGTGTAATAACGCAAAAAGAAGTTATGGCATGTAGAGTACACTAACTATTGATCAATCCATCAGATTTCAGTTCTGTACTGTATAAGCAGAACAATGTTATTTCTTATCGGACCTACAGGTTACTGCACTTTGCAGCCTGCATTTTACTATGGTCTTTGGTACTGCATAAGTAATTTGGAACAGCAGCCAATTTTGTTTTACTTGGATTGATAGCAAAGATTTAACAAGTTTGACGGGTTTGATTGCTTTCTGTCTGTGTTGAGGAGATCCACTTATTATATTTTGGTGCCAAAACCTGGCACTGTTATATTGGCACAGGACATTTGATGTTGGGTCAAAACAATACAGCTTCCCAGTTCCCTGCTCTAGGTGACTCTCCCCCTTTCAATGTCCCTGTTCCACACTGTATATGAGTGCCAGGCTTCCAGCATCAGAAATCTGTGAACTCTAAGGGGTTCCGCTTTTTTTGAGGTTCCTTGGTGTCACCAAGAGAGCACAGATAGCAATAAAAATCAGACTGATGTTCTAACCTTTGTCTGCTCTGTGAAACATAAAAAATAAATCTGTATTTCTAGTTTAAAATATTGTTCTGGGCAAAATCAAAGTGCCTGTTTGTGAGGAGAAAAGGTATACAGGTCTTCTTCCTGGCAGCTTTATTGTCTGTGTGTCATGTTACTGACAACTGCAGTTGGTGGATTGCATAGAAATGACTATGTTTGTTTAACTTAGGCAGTAGCTAGTAACAGAGCTGCAGCTATGATCACTACCCTGACAGTATAGGATGCCAATGGCTGTTAGTCATATGATACACTGAGTATGAGGACATTGTAGCATTGGGACTGCCAGGTAGATTTGGGTATACACAATTCTCCACATAAACATAAACATTGATTTAGTCTGGATTTCTACTTTTAGTCAGCAGTGTTGTAAAGTAATTAGCAACTGACCCTCTACTTGCATATCGTCTGGTAGATTTGTGTGGCTAAAAAAAAACGTTGGCTCGTAAGTGACAAATGGTTGCTGTGTAAACCTGTCCTTAAATGCATGATGAGATTTTCTGTGACTTGTCCATATGACATACCCACTTTCCTCCCCATCCCTTTTCTTGCTAGAGCTATTATTGCCTATACTGTCTGCAGAATCCACATTGTTATTGTTGTGTAAATGTGACCAATATTGCTGGGAAGTGGCTAATATATCCGGTATACGTGCATCCAGATAAATAGTTAAACACACATTTTTCATTGTTTATTGTTTAGTGAGTACCAGGAGCAAAAGCCACAAGAATCCGTTCCACCCAAATTGAGCATTTATTATAAGCTGCAGTTACAGCAGTTGTTTATAATTGGTTATTGCTTTTGGTTCTGGCATCAGTTACAACTTATGAAGCGTTTCATATATACAACGTTAACTGTATGTAATCATGTAACTTCAAAATAATGGCACTGTTCCTCCACAAGGAGGCAACATTGTACAAATTATTTTATTTTTTAGCAAACAGCTTTAACATTAGGGACAGCTGCAGTAAAAATAGCATTTGGGTAATTATTTATAGTGAATGTGTGTATAATGCACGTATAACAGTATAAACTCAGTTTAAAAAATGCTTTTTGTTTTGTTAAAGCAGACCTATCATTTAACACTGAAAACCCTGCTATTGCCATCACATTTTATGAAAATGTTCAATAATTTTGTGTATGAAATACCATTTTAACTCCATAGAATCTTTCAGATGTTATCAAAATACTGAGGTGAATGCTGTGAAATGTTTACAGGATGTGCTTACTGTCTTAAGCACACAATTACTGTCACCCTCAGTAATCAGGACTCGATCCCTTGGAGGACAGTCCAGGATAGAGTGATGTATTCACTAGTAGGGATTGTCAGAAATGCCCATTTCCAACTCTGCCGAAATTCCGATTTCAGATTTTTCGTTTTTCCGACTTCCGTTTTTCCGATTTCCCTATTTTCCAATTATTAATTTTTCTGATTTTCGAAGAGTATTTTATTACAATTTTTTTGCATCAGCAAATGCAAATAATGAAAAACAAAAAACTAGTCTTTTTGCCTTTTGTCGAGTCTTGTGATTGGTCTAGAATTCAAATTTTTCCTGAAAAATTCTGCATTCTTTGATTGATCCAATGCTTCAGAGTTCTGTGATTGGGCTAAAATTGCAGAGTTGCAGTAAATTCAATCTCCGTGGAATTCCAATCTCCGATTTCCGTTGTCCAATCTCCATTTTACTCTTTCGGAATTCCGATCGGAAATGTGGATTTCTAATCGGAAATGCAGAAATTTTAATTCCGCAGAATCCGAATGAGCATCAGGTTCTGCTAAAAGGATAAGGACTCACAAACCTTGGTTGTCACAAGATTTACAGCGTACAGCATAAAATTCAGCCTGTCTCCAGCCAAGGCTCCCAGTCCTAGGAATGTTGATTGCAATGGTCAAGCTCAAGTGAAAGGTGAAAAAAGGGGTTACACGAGAAGGAGTGAAACTATGTCTGAAAAACGCTTTAACAAACTCCTACAATTGATCCATACTGCTTTGTATTTTACCCAGGCAGTCAGTCTAATTTTTACCTAATTGAAGGGCAGGGTGGGCTGTACAATGATCTGATTTGTTACCATTCCCAGAATAAAGTTTCATTGTATGACAATCATCTGATATCTGTATAAACTTTTTGTTGCGACTAATTATATATACGGAGTAAAATGGCATCTTTATGCACTTGATGGTGGATATATATAAAAAAATTAATCTCTTAACAATCAATCTTAATATTACGTTTATAGTAAGAATGCATGTTTTCTGTGCAGAGGATATGTCTGCTTTAAACTCATGGCTGATTGACAACCTGTTAACTGAATAATTTCTTCCTGGCAAAAACACGGCTTTATCGAGTACTTTACAAAAAAGCTAAATATATGCAGTGGTAAGTTATAAGTAACAGGTACCTTTTGAAGAAAAATTGTATAAGGTTTGGATCAAACTGAATGTTGTGCAGAAATTTTCCAGTTTTCAGCTTGCTGTGTGTTGTTAAAAAATGTGTTTTGGAATATTTACTAGTCCACTTCCCAGACAATATACTGTAGATGCCTTTACCTGTGTGCTTATGTGTTTTGTCCATGTAGAGCAGGTGTATCCACTTGTTAACTGTTGTGATATGTTAATCACCTCCATTTGCACCCCTGGCCATTGTGTGCAGGGCTATTTTAGTGATGCCTGGAATACCTTTGATTCCCTCATCGTTATCGGCAGCATAGTAGACGTGGTCCTCAGTGAAGCTGATGTAAGTATTATACCCGGTCCCCCTCTGATATGTGCTGCTTTCATGGCTTCTGTAATGTCTGCTGTCTGGGCAAGTCACAGACAACTATGAGTTTCCTTCCCTTTACTTCTGCTTTACCTGGAACTAACCCTTACCTTTTCAGGTAACACATTTACTAAGAAAGAGCTTAAAATCACTATTTCCTTTTGCTAATAGTAACAGTCCAGTTGATATATAACCATTTGGCTTTGACGGTACAAGAAATCAAGTGATTAGTTGCTATGGGAACCACTATTCATACATGAGGCCCATGGTAAAATTGAATATTTGAGCACCAAAGTAAAAATAATATAATACCGCTCACATCTTCCTTGTTACTGCTTGAAAAGTAAAATAAATACTGGCATGACATTTTTTTGGTGAAGTCCTCTTGACCATTCTGGCTACTTCTTTTCAATGTTTTTTTCAATCTCAATAGCAGAGAA
The DNA here is from genome assembly GCF_040937935.1 of Hyperolius riggenbachi. Classification (NCBI taxonomy): domain Eukaryota; kingdom Metazoa; phylum Chordata; class Amphibia; order Anura; family Hyperoliidae; genus Hyperolius; species Hyperolius riggenbachi. The sequence continues at coordinate 165,037,171 of NC_090654.1, forward strand.
CAGCATCACAAGCAAATAATGCAGTGCTTCCATTATTAACCTTGGCAGAGTCGAACGAAGTCACACTGACTTTTATAATTGTTCTGTGCAAGATGAGTGTCGTTAAGAAGCAGCCAGAACATTTATGGGGCTACCATTTTCTGTCACTATAATTACAGTATTATTGCAGTTTGCCCAGCATTACCAATTGTGTAACTCTTCAATGTACTGTTATAAGCAAGTCTGTTTCCTCACCCCTCCTGACATCTTGCCCTGGGAACTTTTGTTTACCTTTAAGGGCCTGAGCCCACTAATGCAGTTGTACGCAATTGTGTCCGCTTTTCAGCATCTGTAACATTTATATGTTGCAGAAAAGCGGACACAACTGCGCACAACTGCATTAGTAGGCTCAGGCCATTAAAGATATTACTTTGAGGCATTGGCACAGGCATTGTCATTAGATTTACAGGAGCACCAACAAAGGTATTTAAGGTTAGGCATTGATAAGGAAAATTAGGGTTAGACTTAGTGTTGATGAGAAGGGTTAAGCTGGCCATACACTTATAGATTACCATTCAATGGGACAAAATGATTCCTACCACACACAACAAATACATTCAAGAGATTCCAGCAGGGAATCTATTGAAAATCAATCAAACTGCAGCATTGCGTTGTTTGATGCTGGCAACACTTTGGCCTTTGGATTGACTACTGCTCCTTTCCAGCCCCCAATCAACTCAGATTTCCAGCCCTGTCGGATCCATACTTTAGATTGACTTTGTGTCAAATCGATCTAAATTTGATTGATTGTACATTTTATGGAAATCGATTCCCAGCAAATGAATAGAGTCTGCAAGCAAATTAGAAAATCAATGAGCATGTGGGTACCTTTGGGGTTAGACATTTGTTTTGAGGGTTAGGAGATTATTATAACAGCTTTTAAATGTTAGAAGTCTAAAAGGAAGAATAGGGTTAGGACCTAACACTAACCATTGTCACCGTTGCCTAACCATTAAGCAATGAAGACAATGGTTAGTGTTAGGCATCAATGGCTAGGGTAGAGGAAACTTGTACCAATATCTTCTTATTTTAAAATGTCTTTCTGTGAAGTCTGAAGGGGCTAGGGAGCAGGCTTGCCTATAGCCCTACTTTGTAAAGGTACTCTAATGATGACAGGTCTTTAAAGTTGCATTTTCAAAAAACATAATTATTTCACATAGTGTAGTGAGGTCGAGCCATCTGTCTACCTTTTTCCTTTGTCTTCTTACCATTCTCTTGTTTCCTTCTGCCCTCACTTCTCACTAACAGCACTATTTCACTGACGCTTGGAACACTTTTGATGCCTTAATTGTTGTCGGTAGCGTCGTAGATATTGCTATAACTGAAGTTAATGTAAGTAAATTTCATAGCACTGTTTTGTGTATCTATGTTGTCATCCAACTGAAATCAATGGACATAGCTTTTTTTTGCTACCTGAATATGAAACAATGTCTGTATTTACATCCAAGTTCTTTATTTTTACTACAATGTTCAAAGAAAAAAATGCTGTAACTTTTGTAATATTGCCTATTACCAGCAGGGGGTGCAGTTAACATATATTTCAGCTTTTCTGTGAATGAAGAATGAATGGCGTTGATTCACAGTTGTTATCTCAAAGGTTAAAGTTGCTTGATCTTTAAAATATGCTAGAAATAAGGTGAAAAAAATATTGATGTTGTGGCATTATTTTCTATTGTGATTCCTAAGTATGTTCTAGATCAGTGTTTCTCAACATTTTACTGGTATGTACCCCTTTTAAAACCCTGTACTCACCAAGTACCCCCTAGCATAGTTAACATTATCACAAGTACCCTTTGACATATATATTTGATCGTAGTACATGAAAATTGGTTCTAAACACTTTCCAAGCATGTACTATTGCTTTTAATTAGCAAAAATATTAATTTGGTATTGTTTAACCACTTTACCCCCGCGCGTACGTATTTCTCCGTCCCTTTTTCCATCCTTTAACTCCCAGGGACGGAGAAATACGTACTTTCCGCGCTCCCGCCTCTGTCCGCGCTCCCCTCGTAAACACGCCGCCCGCCGCTAGTAAACACGCCACCGCCCGCTCGCCCGGAGATCAATGAACGGGAAAATCCATTCCCGTTCGTTGATCTCAGCCCCGCAATGATCCGCTGCCGCTCGGCTGAGCAGCGCGACCATTGTGGGAAAAAAAAAAGTTCTCAGCCTCTTTCTACTTCCTGCAAGCGTCCTTCCGGACGCTTGCAGGTCGCATAAACAAAATGTTACTGTGGCCATATAGTAAAACTACATCCAAAGCATTTTTCACATAGAAATAAATTAGTTTAACACACAAAATTAACCCTTTACCTCCCACACTGCCCAATTTTTTTTCTTGTAATTTAAAAAAAAAAAAATTACAATTAAAAAAAAATACATAAATAGTTACCTTAGGGACTGAACTTTTTAAATATTTATGTCAAGAGGGTATAACACTGTTACTTTATAAACTATGGGCTTGTAATTAGGGATGGACGCAAAACTGAAACAAATGCACCTTTATTTCCAATTAAAATATTGGCGCCAAACATTGTGATAGGAGCATAATTTAAATGGTTTTATAACCGGGACAAAAGGGCAAATACATTTCATGGGTTTTAATTACAGTAGCATGCATTATTTAAAAACTATAAAGGCCAAAAACTGAAAAACTATTTTTTCCCAAGTTTTTTCCTATTTTCCCATTAAAACACATTTAGAATAAAATAATTCTTGGCATAATGTCCCACCTAAAGAAAGCCTAATTGGTGGCGAAAAAGACAAGATATAGTTCATTTCATTGCGATAAGTAATGATAAAGTTATAGACGAATGAATGGAAGGAGTGCTGAAAGGTGAAAATTGCTCTGGTGGTCAGGGGGTAAAACCCCTCAGTTGGGAAGTGGTTAAATAAATGTATCCTTTTCTTAAACGCTACATTTGTTATTATTGGTAAAGTTTATCAAGCCAAGTACCCCCTGGAACCATCAGAAGTACCCCCTGGGGTACGCGTACCACATGTTGAGAACCTAGGATGCACTAAATTAAGAAATTGTTCTCTCTCCTTTATTAAGTTTGCATACTAATAGTCATGTTTTGGGGAATTTAAAAAGTAAAGGTAGAAATGTTTAACATGCTGCATATTTTAACTGAACACCATAATGAAAATGTTTCCTTTTAATAAAACAAGGCCTATTTGTGTTGTGGTTGTTCATGAACAGTGAAGGAAGTTGTAAAGTTTGCAGGGCAGGATGTGATGCTTTTGGCACAGTTGGTATATACCCACAGGTAGCAACTGCAAAGAGCCATAAGAGTAGCTGTAACAGCCCATATGGTTGCTTAAAGGTCAGGCAACAAGGACGGATTCCATTTGGATCCCTATTTTATGAGCTCTAATTGTAATCCCAGCTATGTCTCAGTTGCTAGAATTACAGCCTATGTCATGCGCTGCAGGGAAAATTATTTCAGACAGGATGTACATTCCCCTTTGTAGAGAGCTGTACAGGAAGCCAACTTGTTTGCCCACCAATTGACTTGGCAGTAAGCTCTCAATCATTCCCTGAATTTCAGGAAGTGATTTCAGAAATTATGTGACAACTGTATGGAACATTTGTGAAAACGTCTTCATGCTGAATGCAGGATGAAAAAACAGAGATAATTCCCTCTGCAGCTCTGTATGACACTGTATGTAGTTGAGAGTCCGGCAAAGTTTGACTATGAGTCCATATGATTTTCAGCTACGTCCCAAGGTATCATGGAAGTTTTTATTTTACCATTAAAGGGACACCAAGCACCTCTCATGGGCATGCCTTTAACCACTTGAGGACCGCAGTGTTAACCCCCCTAGTGACCAGTCCATTTTTAGTTAAAGAGGCCACTGCAGCTTTAAGGCCAAGCTGCAGGGCCGTACAACTCAGCCTACAAGTGATTCCCCCCCACCTTTTCTCCCCACCAACAGAAGTTGGTGGGGTCTGATCGTCCCCCCAGTGTTTGTTTGTTTTTTATAAATATTTATTTGTATTATTTTTTAATAAAATCCTGCTTTTTTATAATTAACTTTATTACCCTCCCTCCCTCCCTCCGCCAGCCAATCAGCGTGATCGGCTGTGATAGGCTTCAGCCATCGCTTCCCTGAGTCCCAGGGGGACAGTCGTGTCACACGGCTGTTCCCAGTACAGCGCTGCTGCAGATCGCAGCGCTGTACAAAGCAATTAGACGGCAATCGCCGCTCGGAGACTGAAGGCGGGGCGGTGCTTCGCCCCCCGAGCAGGAGATGCGCGCGCATCCTGCGCGCGATCTCCTGCTTGCCCCATAGACAGCCGTCCATGCCAATGGGCGTGGAGCGGTCCTGGGGCTGCCGCACTGCTCACGCCAATTGGCATGGAGCAGTTGGCAAGTAGTTAAGACTCCGATCAGTACTGAAAAGTACTTAAAGATGCATACATGTAGCTTGTGCTCTCCTCTTTCATTTGATGCCTGAATCGCCGTTCTATGCCAAATAGTTTTCATCGATTTACAATTTAAAAATCGCGGCTGCCATATTGGCTTTGTTATAACTTCCGGGTCACCGCTGTCTTCTCTGTTAGAGAAGTGCATCACTGAATGAAGGAGGAAGTGACATGCATGGCCATTGCAAGAGGCTCCTCCAGAGGGCTCATAGCACGACTTTGTTGGAAGTCGTCTGGCTTAAAGGCATTCCCATGAGAGGTGCTCGGAGTCCCTTTAAGGCCCCTTTTACATTTACCACCCTTTAGTGCATTGAGGTACTCTCCTCCGCTGCTCCCTTGCTGCAGCTCATCGCAGAAGCTGGCCACACTCCACGGCGCATTGCAATGTGACAGAAGTGCTTCCAATGACGCAGAGGCAATATGCATACTTTACAGTGCATTGTTGAGCGGTACGAGTAGGACCACTCGCCATGCAATTGCATTGGAGACAATGAGACCTATTTAGATTGTTGCACTAGCAGTGCAGCGTGCAAACCCCGATTGTTCAAAATTCACTGCCATACTTCCTGTCCAGCAGGGAGCACGTCAATGAGTGGGGGGCAGAGCTACGCAAATCACCCTGTTGGCGCACTCTGCCACAGGGTGATTTAAACACAAAAAGGTACGGTGCAATTGTCCTACGGCGGGCTCCCCTCCTGCAGGACAATCGCACCGCACAATGTGTAAAACCAGCCCAATAGACATTCATTTAAAAAAGCAAAAAAAAAAAAAAAAGAAGAAGAAAAACCCATTACTGAGGCTTATAATTGACTCAGTGCTCCTGCTAAGTGTCTTTGTACGTTTTGCCACTGCACGTGCTTTGATCTAATTTTCAGAGTGCATGTGATTTTCCCATTGCAAGGACACTAGTTTTTTCAGGCAAATTGCAGTGCTCACTTTCCACTGCTTGTGTTACAATGTGATGTGATTCTTGTTGAATCGTAATGCACTGCCTGTTTCATTTTTGTTGCATTTGTCATCCAGTGCAGTTGAATTGGACTTTACAATTGCACCACATTTGGACCAAAAATCACAGAGCAAGTGCAGAGGGAAAACTGTTGCATTCTCCCCTTTGCACTTGAGATTTGCAGTTGTAAAAAGGGCCCTAAATGCATACTTTATATGTGGAATCATGATGATTTTTATGATCTCTTGGATGATTTTTTGCTCTGTAAATATCAGCAAAACATTAGCCAAATGACGTTAAGACTGGTTTTAGTAAACACCTTTGGTTGGATTTGCAAAACAAGCGTATACCATGCAGATTTGCTCTTCTGAACCCTGATCCCCATTAGATTGGACTGATCCTTAAGTAAGGTAGATTTTTGGATCTCTGTTGTACCACCAAGTAAACCCCATACCAGTTCAGTAAAATGTTCCTTCTACAGTTGAAAAATTAGGTAACCTTCCCTTCTAGGAGTTAAAGGTTAGTGTCCGGTATCTCGATTAGAATACCGCGAGGCATGCTGTGTGGTACCACATAACGTGCGCGCTAACAGTAGCAGCATACAGTACTTGAAATGTATGCTTCACTGCAACTGTTAGCGTGCAGGTTATGCAGGCTTAGTCATAGAGCAGACTATAACTAAGCCAGACTGTATTAAGATGCACTGTGGGAATATGCACGTAACACATCACCTAAAACTGGAGGCTGTCGATGACATGCTAATTTTCTGAGTTTACTGCAATTCTGTTTCAAATTGCATGCAACATGGAAATGAACCAATCAGATCAGCAGTTCTTGCATTGGTTTGGCTCATTTTCAGGTTCTTCCAATTGTGCAGCAAATTTGCAGTAAACTTGGAAAATTCTCATCACTACATATGGCACAGCACATGTAAGCTTGAGAAGAATCAGACCGCACCTTACTTTCATGATTTATTATTGCTACGTTTGTAATCTGTGAATCAAATTCACAAATCTGCATCCATAATAGTGTACATCTTCACTTTTGAATTGTTATAATTGTGCACTCTTGCTGGACCACCATAGCTTTCTTTCCCAACCTGCTGCAAAGGTTGCAGGTGGAGAAAACTAAAGGCTTTGCTATTTCATAATGGTTCATGAAATGCTAATAATTCTGGCTTGCATGCAAATGTAATGCAGGTTGTATACAGCTTAAAGTAAAGCTGCCAAAAGCCAAAGAAAAGACACTTAGCACTGTAAAGGGGGGGGGGGGGGGGCTCTGGATGCTCTAGAGCAGCCTTTCTCAACCATTTTACCCTGAAGGAAACCTGCAAATAAGTTTTGTATCTCAAGGAACCCCTACAAACATTTTTTTTTTGAATCTCGAGGAACCCCTGCATTTATTTTTCCAGAGGCATGGTCTTTAAAATAAGGTGAGGCTCTTAATTTCACTGACTCCTAGTGCACTGCCACTCATTATACTGTGCTCATTATTATTCTGACCCCCAATACTGTATAGTGCTTCTTTTTACAGTACTCCCTATTATAATGTGCTCTATTGTACTTCCTCCACGATGGAGGAAAATGCCAGGGAACCCCTGCAGAGTCCTGAAGGAACCCTGGGGTTCAAGGGAACCCTGGTTGAGAAAGCCTGATCCAGAGGCTTCCCCGATCCTCCACGACCCCTCTGCTGCTGGCCGGGGCCCTCTTCATCGTTGCAACCGTGCTCCCTTCTGTGTACCTGCAGTGTGCAGGTGCCAGTAGGGTTGGCACCTGCAAAGTAGCACAGAGCCACTTGTGCACAGAGGAAAAAGCCATGCATGAGCAGCTCCATGCTTTGTGCCCCTGCAGTGCAGCCGCGCTTGTACACGGAGGGGGGGTTTAATATTGTAAATAAGGTTTCGATGCAGGAACGGAGGGGCGTAGGAAGACAGTGGAAGCTTTTGGACTTGAATATTGGGCTAGTCAAATGCACTTAAATTTGCACATAACCCAGAATTATTAGCATCTCATTTACTATCTCTGCTTATGGCAGGCAGATCTGCTATGATGAACGTCCGTCATCAGTAGTGAGCTCAGGCAAGAAACAAGGGAGCCCCTGTTGAGGCTTACAGATATCTTTTTAAAGAGATACAGATGAATGTCACATATTGAGATCCTTAACAAGTAAGGCTGCACCATTATAACATTAATGGCTTCTCCTTAAAGCACACCTGTCATAAATGGACACCAAGTCGAATTTGTAATAATCTGAATCCACACACTTAAATCTCGAAGTGTTGTCTCTGCGATATTTTGTTGTCTTATTTTATGAGCCCAAGGTGGCTTGCCCTGTGTTTGGCATGGAAATGGCATTTTATCTCTTGCCTCTGGGCTTAGCAATAAAACATGGCCATAAACTGTCAGATATTAATTATTAAACAGATTACATTTTTCTAAACTGACACTATAAACATAACTGTCAATAGTACTCAGCTAAAATACCTCATTAAACAGCATCATTAGTAGACATCAGACTTATACTAGGCAATAGATTGCAAAGATGATTTAAACAACAAGTGAAACAGTCATCCCATAGGTACGACTTGACTGGAGGAGCAGTTTCAGGGTGGAAATTCAGATTATTACAAATGCCTGTCTTTACATTTTCAATACACTGTCATAATGGAGCAGACACAAAATTTAGAAATATTCTAACTAGATGTTGTGTTTATTTTGTCCCTAGAAAATTATACAGGCAAGTATATAACTTGTGTGAAGAATATAGCTAACCTCACAAAGCACTGAGTGTCTAACCTTCCTAGCCAATTAATAGCTTTCACGCATGGGTCCACTTATTCATTCATCTAATATCAGATCATTTCATGTTATTTGGATGTAAAGGGTACCTGTAACTGCATACCCTGTAAACTGACATTCTGTGATCTTACTAATACATGCACACTATGGATTTGATAGAGGAAGGTATCAACCACTTGACTGCCTAATGCCTTATGGCTGAAGAATGACATATTACCAGTAGTAGTTATTTGATGACTCCATTTACCTCTGCCTTAGTTAGGACACATTGGGGTATATTCACTGATGTATAGTAAACTTTACATGCACAGAAAGCACACCTAAACTTTTCCAAGGGTTACGCAAACTACGTAGCACGTTAGGTAAATAATGTGACTCATTTTATACAAACAAGGTATATGTTGCTTAAAATGTATGTTGTTGGCTGACTTGGTTAGTGTTAGTTAGCCAGTAATGCATGTTATACGAGCAATGTATATGTTGCATGCATAACACAGGTTACACTATTTACGGACATATGCAGTTTATGTGGGCTGTCTCCACACGTGAAGTTCAATGTAGGCTAGTAAATCTAACCCTTTGTGGCTTCTTTCAGAATATTTTTATTAACGTTTCACTTTTGAAGAAACCTTGACTACTTGACTGCTTTGTCTCCTGATTTAGCTGGTTTTTTTTGCAATTGTGTTAGAAAACTTTTGTTTTGTTAAGCTTGCCAGGGGGTGGGAAACAGTTGGTATCAGCACTGATGAACTCAGCACTGCTTTATCTCAGTTTAATTCAACAAATTGGTTAAAACGGACCTACACTCAAAACGTCTTCTCTGCTCGAAAAGATAAGCAACAGTAATAATAATAATAATAGTAATAATAATACCTTTAAAGAAAAACATTTTTCGTTACAACTTACAGAAAACTTACAAATGTCTTCTCACAATGATCGCTTTTAGTTCTGGCAACATTTTGTCAGAACTGGAAGGGATCATTGTCAGAAGAAAATGGTGAGGTTCTGAGAGGAATTGATAGCAGGGTAACTATTTAATGTTCATTTGAAGTTACCTCAGGTGTTTATTTTAAATAATTTTACTCAGTTCAGGTTCTCTTTGAGGACCAGAGACTGCTGGTACCGTACAACGGCGCTTACCGATGAATCGCCGCAATAATCCGTCGCTCCCGCCAGTCACGCCATTCTGTCCCCGCTGCAGGCTCATCTCGCCTTTCATTGGCTCCTGACCCTGTCAATCAATGTAAGCCGATGGAATTGGCTTACAGTGATGACAGGGCCAGGAGCAAATGAAAGTGGTTCCTGACCGGCTCACAGAGCTCTGCCATCTTATAGACGGCAGAGCGAGTGAATTATGGCAGGTTCAGAGCGGTGATATCAGCGGTATCGGTGTGGATGCGTGATTTACTGCGACCTAGAGTCTACGTCCAGTCAGGGCCGCAGCACCACCTGCTGGACGTAGATTCGTACTGCATCGGTCCGGGAGAGGTTAATCTATGAGACTTTTGCAAACCTGTGTTGTGAGGATCAGACTTGAACAGTGATGGTTTAGATTTCTGTTCTTTGAATAATACAAGGTTTTCCATTCTGAAATCTATCATCTACTTAACCTTCTCTTACAATGAACTGATAATCCTAAAAGTTTATATAGTTCACATACGTAACTTTTGAACAAATGAACAAATATGCATCAGGTTATTTGTTTAAATCAGTTCTCTATCTAGTTTGGGAATTTCATGAAAAAAACAAACGCATTGTAGGCCGTATTTCGACAAAGGGGTTCACAAACTTTAAAGCACCCCTGTATATACCTCTCCCACAACTATACAGATCTTGGCAGAACATTACATTAATAGCTGGGTTCATGAACTCTTCTCCTGGCGCCAACAGCATCCAGCTTTTACCGTCCATCCCTTTAATTAGCTTTACATGCTTGTAATGTGGGGACATGCCTTATGCAAGACATTGCTATTTTCAGTACTGGAATAGCTCTCTTTCATATATAAAGCTCTATTACATCTTCCTTTAAATCCACATTACATTTAATTACTCCATTACATTTGAAAGCTGGAATTGAATCTGTGCTTTTTACTACAGTGTTTAAAAAACACACTCCTGCATTCTGAACATAGAAAAATTAACACAAAATATATGGACAAATACTGTATATACAACTAAGGCACCGATTTTTAAAGTGGTGATAAACTTTGGCGAATTTGAGATGGGGAGAGGGAGGTAAGGGACCAATGGTATGGCGACTGAATGACGCCTTGCTGAAAAACGATGAGGTGGCCCTGAGAATAAAGGGGGAACTTGAAAACTATTTCCAGTCCAATGATGATGGTGAGACTTCGGACATAACAGTATGGGAAGCACATAAATGCTATATTAGAGGGATCCTAATACAGAAGGGATCTAGAAGAAAGAAGGAAAGAGATAGGGAAATAAAAATAGCATTGGAGAATATAGCCAAATTAGAACAACAACATAAACAGGATGCTGAGGAGAGTACTAGAGCAAAATTAATGGAGGAGAGGGACCGATTGAGAAATATCCTCTTTAATAAGGTTAAAAATATGGCCCTGAGATGCAGACGTACATTCTATGAGTATGGGAATAGGTGTGGATCAATGCTGGCAAGGGCAATTAGAAAGCAACAAAAAGGAAATTATATCTCCAACATTAGAAATGTAAAGGGGGAGGTCTGCCATAAGTTAGAGGAAATAGCTAAAGAATTTAGAGAGTACTACGATAGGCTATATAACTTAAAATTGGAAGCCTCGGGAATAGGAATGGAGGAAAGAAGGAGGGAGATGAGGGAATATCTAGAACAGAGTAGACTCCCCAGATTAGCAGAGGAAGAGGCCGTAGCTCTGGAGTCTCCCATCTCATTGGAGGAAGTAAAATTGGCAATTAAACAGATGCCAGGGGGGAAGGTCCCCGGGCCTGATGGGTTTACTAGAGAGTATTATAAAAAATTTGGGGAGCAGGTCATGGTACACCTGGTGAAGGCTTTCAATGGTGTGGTGAAGGATGGAGCAAAGGAGGGGTTTTCCCCCCGTATGTTGGAGTCCTATATATCAGTTCTGCACAAGGAGGGTAAGGACCCTAGTCAATGTCAAAGCTATAGGCCAATTGCATTACTGAACGTGGATATCAAGCTTTTTGCCAAAGTTTTGGCAAATAGATTATCCCCATTATTAAAGAAAATTATCCATATAGACCAGGTTGGGTTTATTAGGGGTAGGGAAGCTCGGGATAACACTATAAGGACCATTAATCTGGCTAGGTGGGTAGCAGTTAGATCAGAAGCAGCTTTGTTTTTATCCACAGACGCTGAAAAAGCGTTTGATAGGGTGGATTGGTCTTTTATTGAGGAAGTATTAAAAGTCATAGGTATAAAGGAAAAAATGGGGATTATGATGATGGCATTGTACTCTACACCAAATGGAAGAGTAAGAGTTAATGGGGTTCTTTCAGAACCCTTTATGATAAGAAACGGAACTAGGCAAGGTTGCCCCCTGTCCCCATTGATCTTTGCTTTATCGGTGGAGCCCTTCTTGTGCAGGGTGAGGCAGGACTCCAACATACGGGGTATAAAGGTGAAGGGATCGGAACACACAAGGTGGCGGCATACGCAGATGATTTTCTATTCTACCTGGAGAGGCCACTCATCTCTCTCCCAAACCTGATGAAGGAATTCCAGATTTTTAATAGGATGTCAAATTTGAAGATTAATTTTGATAAAAGTGAAGCAATAAGTTGGGGTATGAATAAAGAGCAAAAGGAGTTGCTTAAAGAGAATTTCTCCTTTAGATGGCCAGGGGGAGTGATGAGGTACCTGGGGGTAAGAATAATGTTTAGTATGAAGGAGATGGTGATACATAATTATGCCCCGATCCTGGAACAGGTGAAACAGGACTTGGGAGCTTGGGACCGGCCAAGTTTCTCATGGTTTGGACGAATTGCCATAATAAAAATGAATATCCTTCCCCGGCTACTGTACTTATTCCAGGCCCTGCCCATACCGGTTCCATCTGCATTTTTTAGGGATCTTACAAGCTCCATAAATAAATTTGTGGGAAAGGGCCAGAAGACGAGAATAAGGGGTAGATTGCAGACAGCAGAAAGAGAAAAGGGAGGGTTAGCGGTCCCAAATATGAAATATTATTATGAAGCAGCTAATTTAACTAAAATAATAGATTGGCATAGGCATAGAGAGGAGAAGAGATGGGTGGCCCTGGAGGAGGATATAATAGGATACCCCCTAAGGAATTTACCCTGGTCAGCACAAAAAAGTAGGAAGATTATATCCAGCAAAGGAGCAGAAATGATAGAATCGACGATAAAGATTTTTGATAAAAATAGGGAGAAAGCAGAAATGTCCCCGTGGCCAACACCTCTTATCCCAATCCTAGGAAACATAAATTTCCCTATGGGGAGGAACCCAGTAAGGTATTCAGGTTGGAGGAGAAGGGGGAAAGAATTAAGGGCTCTTGATTTTGTGAGGGATGGGAGGTGGGTACCCATACCAGAAATAAGCATGGAGGAGGGGGGAGGGGAAATAGATGAATGGAGCCATGTACAAATTAAATTCTTTTTACTGAGCTATGGTACTAAGGAGATGTTGAGTAGGAATCTTACTCCATTTGAGAAGCTGTGCATGGGAAGGGGGCAGCATAGAGGGACACTTTCGAAAATATATACATTACTAAATGAAACAGAGGACCCTACAGTAGAGATTCGGAGTAAGTGGGAAAGGGATTTGGGGAAACCATTTTCAGAAGACCAGTGGAGGGATATAGTAAAATGGGCAAGTAGATCATCTATATCCACCAGGGGACAGGAAGCGGGGTACAAGATCTTTGTTAGATGGTACTACACCCCGGACAGGCTCAGTAGGATGTACCCAGGGGCCTCGGCGCTCTGTTGGAGATGTGGGAGTGAGAGAGGGGACTTATTACATGTATTCTGGGGGTGTAAAGAAATACAGAAATTTTGGGTAGAAATAAGGAAACAAATTAGATTAATCACGGGGACGGAACCCCCAGATGAAGCTGCCTTTTTCCTGCTACACAGTAATGATTGGTCCACTAAGAAGTATGAGAGATCACTGATGAGATTCCTGGTGAATGCAGCCAGGATTCTCATACCTAAATACTGGAAGGCAACTCAAGGGCCCACAATATGGGAATGGTTTGTGGAAGTAGATGGGGTTTGGAGAATTGAAGATTTAACCAGTTATATACATGGAAATAGGGGAAGACATGAGGAAAGATGGAAACAGTGGCAGGAATACAAATTGACACCAGAATATGAGAGGGTAAGAAAGGGATCAGGACAAGAGGGGCCAGCTGACTTAACGATATAATGAATCTAACACAAGAGGAAGGTATAGAAAACCAGATTGACCCGAGAAAGAATGAGAGAGAGAGAGAGAGAAAGTGAAGAATGAATGTATATAGAAGTGATTGTGATAGGATTTATTGGATGGAAAGTAAGGATGGTATAAATATGAAGAGAAAAGGGGAATTGATTAAAATATGATGGAGAAGAAACTGAAATGGTTATTTCTCTTTCCCTAAAAAGACAAATGTATATGTTTTTAAAATCCATTTAGTGGATATTGTGTAAAAGTGCTGTTGTTTTTTGTCTTTTGTAATATGATATATTTAAAAAGGAAAATAAAGATAATAAAAAAAATAAAATAAAGTGGTGATAAACTTTGCTGTATTATTTTGGCCCTTTTTGCAACAGAGTACCTTTAAGATGGTTTTACATTGTATGACATGATGCGGTGAGAGCAGTTTATAAATGGGAGAAAGTGTCAGCTGTCCACCTTGTTGTCTATCACCAATTTATTAATAAGAGATCAATGGAAAACTTTGGTTTGAAAAGTACTTGTGTTATTTTATACATACCGTAGTGATCATAAGTTTACATACCCTGGCAGAATTTGTGAAATAGTGGCTTTTTTATGATTCATCATGCCCAAAATGTTCTTTCACTCATGGTTAGTATTTGGCCAATCTATTTTTTTTCACATTAGTGACAAGTGTAAGCAATCAAATGGCCTTGTTCAAAATTTTACATACCCTTAAAGGGGTTCTGTGGCCTATTTCTGATTGCAATTTAAATTAATTGATATGTTCCTTTAATAAGTACAAATCTTTTTTTTTTCTTGTGTTGAAAAAGCTGTGCTGTCTCTCTCTAGTCTTGTTAGAGGAATATTGTGATGCAGGAAGAGACAGACTAACAGCAGCTATTCCTCCCTGCCTTTCCCTCCCCCTTAGAGAGATTTTCTCTTTATACTGTTACCTTTTTTTCTTTTGGTATTTTTATCAATAAATTTCCTTTGAAACTAAAATGAAATAAGTATGGCAGCCTCCACATCCTTCTCAGTTCAGGTGTACTTTAACCACTTGCCGACCGCCCACTACCAAAAAGCGGTGGCAAAGTGGCACCCCCAGCACCGCGTAACGCCAATTGGCGGCGGCACCTGGGGGTCTAATTAGCCGGTGATCTGCCGGCATTAGGCTCCGCCCACCCGCAACGTCAACTCGCCGGCCTTTTAGCAGTGCCGGCAGGTTGTAAACAGCCCAATCTCCCCTGCAAAAGTGTATAATACACTTTGTAATATATACAAAGTGTATTATACAGGCTGTCTCCTCCCCTGGTGGTCCCAGTGATCGAGGGACCACCAGTGGAGGAGGCAGCTGTGTATGTAGACACACACACACACACACACACACACACACACACACACACACACACACACACACACACACACACTGATCCTGTCCCCTGCCCCCCTGATTGCCCACAGCATCCCTCAGACCCCCCCCCCCCCTGATCACCCCCTCAGACCACTGTTTGCACCCAATCACCCCCCTAATCACCCATCAATCACACCCTGTCACTATCTGTCAACGCTATATTTTAGATTAGGTCCTAAACTGCCCCCTGGGGGCTCCTGATCACCCCCCCACACACCCTCAGATCCTCCCCAGACCCCCCCCATGTACTGTATACATCTATTCTCCCCTGTAATCACCCACTGATCACCTTTCAATCACCCATCAATTACCCCCTGTCACCACCTGTCATTACCACCCATCAGATCAAACCCTAACCTGCCCCTTGCGGGCACCTGATCACCTGCCCACACCCTCAGATTGCCCGTAGACCCGCCCTTAGATCACCTCCCCAGTGCATTGTTTACATCTGTTCTCGCCTCTAATCACCCACTGATCACCCATCAATCACCCATCCATCACCCCCTGTCACAACCTGTCACTGCTACCCACCAGATCAGACCCTAATCTGCCCTTTTCGGGCACCCAATTACCCGCCCACACCCTCAGATCGCCCTCAGACCCCCCCCTGATCACCTTGCCAGTGCATTGCTTGCATCTATTCTCCCCTCCCATCACAACCTGATCACCTATCAATCACCCCGTCACCCCCTGTCACTGCTACCCATCATACCCATCAGATCAGACCCTCATCTGCCCCTTGCGGACACCCAATCACCCGCCCACACCCTCAGATCGCCCTCAGACCCCCCACTGATCACCTCGCCAGTGCATTGCTTGCATCTATTCTCCCCTCTAATCACACCCTGATCACCTATCAATCACCCCGTCACCACCTGTCACTGCTACCCATCAGATCAGACCCTAATCTGCCCCTTGTGGGCTCCCAAACACTCGCCCACACCCTCAGATCGCCCTCAGACCCCCTCTGATCACCTCCCCAGTGCATTATTTACATCTGTTCTCCCCTCTAATCACCCACTGATCACCCATCAATCACCCCCTGTCACCACCTGTCACTGCTACCCATCAGACCCTCATCTGCCCCTTGCGGGCACCCAATTACCCGCCCACACCCTCAGATCGCCCTCAGACCCCCCCTGATCACCTCACCAGTGCATTGCTTGTATCTATTCTCCCCGTACTTCTGATCACCCGGCCAAACCCTCACCCGCCCCACCGCAGTAACAGAATTTTTTTTTCCTGATCACTGCTGGTCTCTACGACTTAATTGTGGCTGCGACCAACCGTTATGCCTTACAATACACAACCGCCAATCCAAGAAGCTACCGTGCCCAGCCTTTTCGGTGGAAACCACTCCAAGTTTCCAAATGTAACATTTTTGGAGGCCTTCTCCTTAACATGGGTCTAGTAAAAAATAATGTATTGCGGTCTTATTGGTCTACACACCCAATACATCACATGCCCAGGTTCTCGGCTGCCATGTCCTGGTCATGATTTGAGAACATCCTGCGCTTCCTGCACTTCAGTGCCAATACAACCTGTCATCTAAGAGGCCACCCTGCTTATGACCGGTTCCACAAAATTCAGCCCCTCATAGATCCTGTCATCAAAATTTGCAGATGCTTATACCCCTGAACAGTCATTTTCATGCATTTGGTTTCCAGACTACTCCTCACGGTTTTGGGCCCCTAAAATGCCAGGGCAGTATAGTAACCCCACAAGTGACCTCATTTTAGAAAGAAGATACCCCAAGGTATTCCGTTAGGTGTATGATGAGTCCATAGAAGATTTTATTTTTTGTCACAAGTTAGTGGAAAATGACACTTTGTGAAAAAAAAACAATAAAGATTAATTTCCACTAACTTGTGACAAAAAAATAAAATCTTCTATGAACTCACCATACTCCTAACAGAATACCTTAGGGTGTCGTCTTTCTAAAATGGGGTCACTTGTGGGGTTCCTATACTGCCCTGGCATTTTAGGGGCCCTAAACCGTAAGGAGAAGTCTGGAAATCAAATGTCTCAAAATGACCGGTGAAATCCTAAAGGTGCTCATAGGACTTTGGTCCCCTTAGCGCACCTAGGCAGCAAAAAAGTGTAAGACATGTGGTATCGACGTACTCAGGAGAAGTAGTATAATGTGTTTTGGGGTGTATTTTTACACATACTCATGCTGGGTGGGATTAATATCTCTGTAAATAAACAATTGTGTGTAAAAAATTCAAAAAAATTGTCATTTACAGAGATATTTCTCCCACCCAGCATGGGTATGTGTAAAAATACACCCCAAAACACATTATACTACTTCTCCTGAGTACGGCGATACCACATGTGTCACACTTTTTTGCAGCCTAGGTGTGCTAAGGGGCCTAACGTCCTATGAGTACCTTTAGGATTTTACAGGTCATTTTGAGGCATTTGGCTTCTAGACTACTCCTCACGGTTTAGGGCCCCTAAAATGCCAGGGCAGTATAGGAATCCCACAAGTGACCCCATTTTAAAAAGAAGACACCCCAAGGTATTCCGTTAGGTGAATGATGAGTTCATAGAAGAGTTTATTTTTTGTCACTGAACAGTCCTAACCCATATGCTGGACCTAAAATACCAAATAATGCTTTATAAACTGAAGGAAAGAGAAAAAGGTTATTCAGGATCAGTGCTGCATGAAAATGTGGTTTATAATTTACAGTAGTGGCTGGATAGTGTAATGGTTAAGGGCTCTGCCTCTGACACAGGAGACCTGGGTTCAAATCTCAGCTCTGCCTGTTCAGTAAGCCAGCACCTATTTCAGTAAGGAGTTTCTTGGGTAAGTCTCCTTAACACTGCTACTGCCTACTGAGTGCGCTCTAGTGGCTGCCTCGCAAGCGCTTTGAGTCCGACAGGAGAAAGGCGCTATACAAATACTGCCATTATTACTGCCATTATAATATGGAACCTCCGAAAAGATTCTGTTTTAAGAATAAGTCTAGGGTTGATGTTGTAAAAGGTGGCTGCATATGAAATAAAATAAAAAGAAATAACAAGATTTCTACAGGTACTCAACTCTGTAATATGTAGTTATACATCCTTAGCTGTTGCTGGTTTCCAGGCAGGAAACATAGCATCCCATAACTACTTGACACCATAAGTACCTATATGGAAACTTTACTTCATCTTATAATCCTTTTAATTTTTTCAAAGCCACCAGAAATTGACCCAACTGGGCCACCAACGGTAAGATTAGGAAGAAACAACCATGTGTTATAATATTTATATCTAAGATTTTTTTTCATCTTTATTATCTACAGGTCTTCCTCCTGTTGTATAATATCTCTATTTGCTTTCAACCATATGCATTATGCTGACTATTCTCTGAGTTCCCTTTGAATGTGACCTTGCATCATTATACATCAGCATTGCAGCATTTTTTAAATGGTTTGACGTTTGCAGAATCCAGTAACTTAAACTGTTGCATGCAGCATGAGTTGGTCAAATGTGGCATGTACAGTTATCTGTTTTTATAGGAACTACAGCAAGGCATTGCAACATGATCAGTGCTTCCATTGGGATTGGTGAAGAGACCCCTGTTGTATATCTGTTAATTTTCATTCAGAGCTTTTTAAACTAACCTCATAGAACTAAGCATGGCATTTCAGAAACCATATCATTTGAAATTAAATGGCAGTTTAAAGAGACTGTTTATGATAAGATCACCATATTCAAATCGATTTTAATTTAGCAAAACATTCCCTGGTGTACATTGCAAAATTACCCTTAAATATTAACATAAACTATTACCCTTAAATATTAACATAAGCCTAAAACGTCTGGAATTAGTTATTGCAAATTCAATATCTGCATCTGCCCAAGTGGGCTTGGATGCTTTCCTTGCATTGAAAGAAATCCATGGCTATAATTACTAGTTAATTCCTGGCAGTGTTGATCCAGGGATTATATCTGATTGCCATCTGGAGTTGGGAAGGATTTTCCTTTTAGAGATACTTGGCCCAAACCTTGGAGGGGTTTTTCGCCTTCCTCTGCATCAGCTGAGATATGTAAGGGTGCAGACTAGTGTTCTATAATATTTTCTGATTGAACTCAATAAACGTATGTCCTATTTTAACCTAACTAATTATGTAACTTAACCTTAACCCTTAACCTAAGTCTTAAAATCAACGGTTAAGCACCTTACCCTAACAATTTCACTCAAAACTTTAGAGTACCACTTAACCCGATCCTAACTACTAGTTAAAGAGCTGTCTGAAGCAATGGAAAAATTAGCTAAACTGTCACCAACTTTGTGATGGGCAAAATATGGGCTAGGTTTGTCCATGTCAGGATAACATAAAGGTTTTACAGAAAGGGGAGTTCTGACTTAATGTTGCAAAACCAATAGGGCTCATGAACGTAGACATCGATGGCCATATAAGTAAAATTATTATTATTTTTTTTTTAAACTGCAACCCTTTGATTTTTTTTGCCGTCCAGCTAGCTAAAAACACCCATTACTACTGATGGTCCAAACCCAGTAGAATGTTCTGTTCATAAGCCTTTGCTGTCTCAAAATGCAGTTTTCTTTATCCAGTTCCTCCCATTTTTTTTAATATGTAATGTTCTCGATTTCTTAAAGCCAGTGCCAACTGAACAAGGCCCCACCGGGGACCCGGTAAGATGAGTGGTGCCCGGAATGGTTTGATCTCTACTTGCTTTTATTCTGTATCATTTCCTGCCAGCTTCCCTGTTTTCTCATTAGTCTTGGAAAAGGTTTTGCATTGGGTTTTAATGACCATCATTTCAGCTGAGTGAGAACTAAGGCTGAGAAATGCATGTGTGTATTCCTGTCCTGCAGCTGGAATCCAAGTCTGTCTGAGCATGTGCAGCTTCAGTGCCAATCAACTGGTTCCACTAGCAGTCTCTTTGCGCACAAAATAATAAACTCCTGCGCATTTACCAAAAGAAGGGACTCAAACAAAACAGGCTAGACAATCTCATTGTTCCTGCTGCTGAACTGAATTCTAATGAGTCTGGCCTAAAAAGATGACATTTGTAGCTCAATGCAGTCACTGAGGTTGTCTATCCCTGATGTACAACATAACATGGTCTGTTCCTTGCTCGACACAATAACTGTGTGCATTGCTTGTTCTCTTGTTCTGTTCCAGTCTGCCTACTTTTACTCTTGTCTCTTGATTTACATGGTCTCTTTTAGAGCTCAGAAGACAGCGCTCGTATCTCAATCACGTTCTTCCGACTGTTCCGGGTCATGCGGCTTGTGAAACTTTTAAGCAGAGGTGAAGGCATTCGAACTTTGTTATGGACATTTATAAAGTCTTTCCAGGTATGGCATGTGTCATGAGTAAATGCAGTTACTGGACAAGCTGTGGTGTTTTTGTTAGCAGATATTATTTGGCTCTTAAAGGGACCCTGAGCAGTGGCTAAAAAAAAATTGTACATACCTGGGACTTCCTCCAGCCCCCCGGTAATGCAGCAACTTCGGCTGTCATGAGTGCACGCTCGGGGGCTGAAGTCGCCGCATTACCACAGCCACCAGCGGGAGAAAGGAAGGACCAGGAGGATGCTAGCTGGACCTTGCGGGCTATGGGGGGCTGGAGCAAGCCCCAGGTAAGTCCAGGTTTCTTTTTTTAGCCACTGCTCAGGGTCCCTTTGAAATGTACTCTAAAGTCATTTTTTTGTCACTTTCACAGTTTTATGTGCTTGTACCCCATTGCTTCCATTATTATGGTACATATACATATTTGTAGAATAGACATTAGAAGTAGACTTATATTTTCTCTTGGTCAATTTGGCCAGTTGGTTTATCTTAAATTGTGGGCATTACATTTTCAGAAAGCAGAAGTTAACAAGTCATCTCTCAACATTATAAAAGTGAAATATACAATGGTGTGAAAAACTATTTGCCCCCTTCCTGATTTCTTATTCTTTTCCATGTTTGTCACACTTAAATGTTTCTGCTCATCAAAAACCGTTAACTATTAGTTAAAGATAAAATAATTGAACACAAAATGCAGTTTTAAATGACGGTTTTTATTATTTAGTGAGAAAAAAAAACCTCCAAATCTACATGGCCCTGTGTGAAAAAGTGATTGTCCCCCCCCCCCCCCCCTCTTGTTAAAAAATAACTGTGGTTTATCACACCTGAATTCAATTTCTGTAGTCACCCCCAGGCCTGATTACTGCCGCACCTGTTCAAGAAATCACTTAAATAGGAGCTATCTGACACAGAGAAGTAGACATAAAGCACCTCAAAAGCTAGACATCATGCCAAGATCCAAAGAAATTCAGGAACAAATGAGAACAAAAGTAATTGAGATCTATCAGTCTGGTAAAGGTTATAAAGCCATTTCTAAAGCTTTGGGACTCCAGCAAACCACAGTGAGAGCCATTATCCACAAATGGCAAAAACATGGAACAGTGATGAACCTTCCCAGGAGTGGCCGGCCAGCCGGCCGACCAAAATTACACCAAGAGCGCAGAGAAAACTCATCCGAGAGGCCACAAAAGACCCCAGGACAACATCTAAAGAACTGCAGGCCTCACTTGCCTCAATTAAGGTCAAAACTTCACCATAAGAGAGAGACTGGGCAAAAACGGCCTGCATGGCAGATATCCAAGGCGCAAACCACTTTTAAGCAAAAAGAACATTAAGGCTCGTCTCAATTTTGCTAAAAAACATCTCAATGATTGCCAAGACTTTTGGGAAAATACCTTGTGAACCGACGAGACAAAAGTTGAACTTTTTGGAAGGTGCGTGTCCCGTTACATCTGGCGTAGAAGTAACACAGCATTTCAGCAAAAGAACATCATACCAACAGTAAAATATGGTGGTGGTAATGTGATGGTCTGGGGTTGTTTTACTGCTTCAGGACCTGGAAGGCTTGCTGTGATAGATGGAACCATGAATTCTACTGTCTACCAAAAAATCCTGAAGGAGAATGTCTGGCCATCTGTTCGTCAACTCACGCTGAAGTGATCTTGGGTGCTGCAGCAGGACAATGACCCAAAACACACCAGCAAATCCACCTCTGAATGGCTGAAGAAAAACAAAATGAAGACTTTATGTAGAAGCTTTCCAGAGGCACCAATAGAATAAAAGTCACTTAAACGAGCTTAAAACCGATGGGGCAGTGGTGGGCCTATCCCATCCATGCAGACAACGCAAACAAAGGAAGGACTGTGGCATCAACAGTCAAACAACAATTTTATTTATACTCCACAGTAAAAATAGGCAACGCGTTTCACAGGCTCAATCCCGCTTCATCAGGCCAATCAAAAAGGAGCATACAGCTTAACAGCATCAAAACCACACTGAGCGCCTCTTAAAATGAAGACTTTAGAGTGGCCTAGTCAAAGTCCTGACCTGAAACCTATTGAGATGTTGTGGCATGACCTTAAAAAGGCGGTTCATGCTAGAAAACCCTCAAATAAAGCTGAATTACAACAATTATGCAAAGATGAGTGAGCCAAAATTCCTCCAGAGCCCTGTAAAAGACTCGTTGCAAGTTATCGCAAACGCTTGATTGCAGTTATTGCTGCTAAGGGTGGCCCAACCAGTTATTAGGTTCAGGGGGCAATTTCTTTTTCACACAGGGCCATGTAGGTTTTGAGTTTTTTTCCTCACTAAATAATAAAAAACATCATTAAAAACTGCATTTTGTGTTCAATTATGTTATTTTTGACTAATAGTTAACGGTTTTTGATGAGCAGAAACATTTAAGTGCGACAAACATGCAAAAGAATAAGAAATCAGGAAGGGGGCAAATAGTTTTTCACACCACTGTAGATACTTTTTTAATGCGCTGCAATAACTACTGCAGATAACAAGCTGATAGTGTGAGCTAAAACATGCTGATCATGTGAGGTCACAACACAACCCAATAAGTGATATAGCTATGCCAATTTACACTAATCTGCTTGCTTATCTGAAACCCTTGTACACACGCAAGATCTAGCATGTGTACGGCAACCTCCAATCCCCCCGACGCATTAGCAAACGGCCCAGACTGCCGAATCATCTCGTCTGAACGCTGGCAGCGCCCATTGTTTTTACTCCTTACTCCTCCTGCTCTGTGTCCCTCCATCTTGCACTGTGCATTTTTCTCCTCCCACCTCCACAGCAACAGAATGTGTCACTAGCTTATAGGCAAGCATTGCATCTGTACAGATCTTGGCCTCAAACTGTCACCCGTAGGATCAAGTTCAGATCGCTGAGGACAACAGTAATTGTGCATATGTATGCACCATAAGATTGGCCTTGTTCTGTTTTTTATTTAGTCAGCCATTAAAGCACAAGCATACTTTTGCACATAGATGCAGTTATATGTTTACCCACCCAGAGTCTATCAAATGTTATTTACTAAAAGGCATTTGTAATACGGCGTGGAAGCAGTGCTGCACACAAATATTACAACTGTCTACTGTGCTTGTGGTAAAGAAGGGAAAGAGGAGGCGGGGCAGAAGCGCACGTGGCTTGGATTCTTTTTAGGATGGCCAGACACAGTGATCTGGCATAGTGAACCTTAGTACAGTTTAAGCTAGCTTTTGTGAACAGTAATAATGTCATGTCCTGTCTACCCAAATAAGCCTGTAAATAGACAAGATGTGGGACTTATGCTAGTCAGTAGATGGGTCAATTGCAGTCTGTGGTTGTGAATTTGAAAGCTTTGCACTGTATGTTAGAAGTCCCGCCTTCTGTCTTCCACCTTGCTGTGGATAGATAACAGATGAACACACTATTACTGTATTGTTTACAGCTACCAATAAGGCACTAGGCCACACATTCCAGTTTTTTTTTTGAGGGGGGGGGGGGGGGGGAGAAAACAGGTAATGTTATCCTTTAACATTGAGTTATGTGAAATACCAAGTCTGACAAGTCTCTACACTTTGTTTCAAGTTACATAAGCATAAATAAATAAGTTAATGTTGTGATGTTTGCTCTGTTTTACTGTGATCTTTCCACAGGCTTTGCCTTATGTTGCCCTCCTTATTGCAATGCTGTTTTTTATCTACGCTGTAATTGGGATGCAGGTAAGATTCTCAGTATTGTTCTTAGTACTTTTCTATTTTTAACTTTTTGACGTATAGTTGAACATTTAGTGTAATGTAATTTGATAATGTCTCTTAGAACTATAGCCATGCTCCACCACCAGGACTGCCTCTGCTGTTCCCCCAATGCAATATGGCCTAGGAGAGTATATTAGGAAGGACTGATGTAAAAAGAGCACCAATGGAAAATGGTTGCATGAAAATTGAGATAGACATGAAAGGAGGGAGTGCAGGCTTTCTGTGCCTCTCCACATGGGGAGCACTGGGGGCACTACTGATGATGTGACAGTGCTATAATTGTAGGAAAATGGGACAATACTAGTGTCTGGACATGATGATAGCAGTGAGATGGGATATGGCATTACCATGGCATTGCCATACTTGTGAGGGGAAATAACTACACTTGTTTCCTGTGCTGATTTGTCACTGCATTTTCATGTTTTTCAGCTTTGAAAGGGCTGTTAAGTACAGGGTGGGCCATTTATATGGATACATCTTAATAAAATTGGAATGGTTGGTGATATTAACTTCCTGTTTGTGGCACATTAGTATATGTTAGGGGGGGAACTTTTCAAGATGGGTGGTGACCATGGCGGACATTTTAAAGTTGGCCATTCCAACTTCAGTTTTTTTTCAATAGGAAGAGGGTCATGTGACACATCAAACGTATTGGTAATTTCACAAGAAAAACAATGATGTGCTTGGTTTTAACATAACTTTATTCTTTCGTGAGTTATTTACAAGTTTCTGACCACTTATAAAATGTGTTCAATGTGCTGCCCATTGTGTTGGATTGTCAATGCAACCCTCTTCACACACTGATAGCAACACCCCAGGAGAAATGCTAGCACAGGCTTCCAGTATCCGTAGTTTCAGGTGCTGCACATCTCATATCTTCACAGCATAGACAATTGCCTTCAGATGACCCCAAAGATAAAAGTCTAAGAGGGTCAGATCGGGAGACCTTGGGGGCCATTCAACTGGCCCACGACGACCAATCCACTTTCCAGGAAACTGTTCATCTAGGAATGCTCGGACCTGACTCCCATAATGTGGTGGTGCACCATCTTGCTGGAAAAACTCAGGGAACGTGCCAGCTTCAGTGCATGAAGAGGGAAACACATCATCATGTAGCAATGTCGCATATCCAGTGGCCTTGAGGTTTCCATTGATGAAGAATGACCCCACTATCTTTGTACCCCATATACCACACCATTGTTTTTTCAATAGGAAGAGGGTACGAGATACAAACTCCATGCAGACAGTGTTCTGGGTAAGATTTGATCCAGAGACCAGAGCACCACAACCCATTTATCCACCATGTATAATTATGAAGGATAATTTTTATATATGTTGTTTTCCATCTTTGTCTCTGCAAATACGTGTATGTTATATATAATAGTGCAGCTCAGTAAATAAGAATATCTTTAAGAAGTTAATTTGTTTCTTTAATTCAATTAAAAATTGAAAATCGTATATAATATAGATTTATTACACACGGGGCTTGATTCACACACTCATCACGGTTGTGCTAGCGTTTTGCACGCGCTATAACGCGCGTAACGGTTTTTGCATGCAATCGCGAATTTTCTTGCACAAATGCGATTTTTCACCCGAAAACGGTCATGTTTCACGCGAAAATGTGACGGTTTTCACATGAAAATGTGCGATTGTGCACAAAACCGTTATGCCCGTTATAGTACGCAAAACGCTGGTGCGACCATGATAAGAGTTATCACAGCTTTGTGAATCACGCCCACAGAGTGATATATTTCAGGTGTTTTTCATTTTGATGGTTATGGCCTACAGGCAAGAAAAACTCCATATTCAGTATCTCAAAAAAATATGATTAATGCATGAGACCAATAAAAAATGGTTTTCAATACAACAAGTTTGCCTTACTGAAAAGTATGTCCATTATGCACAATATTTGGTCGGGTGTATTTTGTATCACAGGGCTGGTTCTAGCCACTATAGGGGCCTGTGGAAAAAATAACTGGTGGGCCCAACCAAATCGCCCCCAGGTCCCCTGAGTCCGCTGCCAGGGCTAATCCAACCCCCCGTCACCCAATATCATCAGAGGCGCTCACACGCTTTATGGACCTGAACCAGTTTTATATGCTCCTGTACTGCCTGATGAAGCGGGACTGTTGACCGTGAAACGCGTTGCGATTTTATGGAGCTGTGAATAAATTGTATATTTTTTACTCTGCATTTGAGTATATGTCCACTACCAGAGGGAGGTAAGTCCACCTCGACTTCCCTCTTTTTATCATTTTTAGAACATTGTTTTACTCTGCTTGGCGCCTCTGTTCGTACATATTACAGCACGATTAAGTCCACCCCTGGTGGAGGGGTTCTTTCCCCATTTTCCTATCTACAGAGAGCGACTTTTATACCTGAGTGGGGTCAGGTACTAATACTCCCCACCTGCCTGTCAAGTGGTTACCTAATGGTATCCCGCCTTTGTGAGTATAAGAACCTTTGACATTATATTATATATTGAGCTTACCAGACAATATTGCACTATTGGGCTCTTGGTGTCCTCTGTTTTGTTTTTACAAATATCATCAGGTGTTCATCATATGTCCCCTAAAAAACATTTTTGGGGTTCTCATTATTTACCTCCTACTTTTCCTATACAGAGTAAACACACAGCATCCCTGCTCTCATGGGTCACCATAGCTGAAGGGGAAGAGGGGCACCTTGGGGGGCCCCCACAGGCTCGGGGGCCCTGAGGCAATTGCCGCTTTTGCCTCTATGCAAGCGCCAGCCCTCTTGCATGCATTTCAGTTTCAGTGCGGTGTAGCATGTAGAATTAGCCTATGAAACTGCTATGGTGTCATGGAAGCCCAGGATGCTTTGATAGCAGTATTCAGCTTGTCTGCATTTTTAGTCTGGTGTCTCTCATCTTCCTTTTGACAATACCCCACAGACTCTCTATGGAATTTCAGTCAGGTGAGTTTGCTGGCCAGTGATACCATGGTAATTAAACCAGGTATTGATGTATTTGGCAGTGTGGGCAGGTGCCAAATTAGGTCAGCATCTCCATGAAGCTTAGCAGCAGAGAAAAGCATTAGATGCACTAAAATGTCCTTATAGGTGGCTGCACTGACTTTAGACTTGACAAAACATAGGGGACAAACACCAGCAGGTGGCATGGCTTCCCAAATCATCACTGACTGTGGAAACTTCACACTAGACCTCATTCAACTTGTATTCTGTGCTTCTCCACTCTTCCTCCAGACTCTGGGACCTTGATTTTCAAATTAAATGCAAACTTTACTGAAAAGAGGGCTTTGGACCTCTGATCAACAGTCCAGTCTTTTTTCTACTTATCGCAGGTAAGACACTCTTCAGACTTTCTCTGGTTCAAGAGTGGCTTGACACAAGGAATGTGTCTTGACAAAAAGTACTGTAATCTTCTGAGATACTAAATTAGTTTTTCCCCCCTTGCCTGTAGGCCATAATCATCACTTGTAATATATTACTCGGTATGTATGTGTGTATTGAATCTATATTATATATGAGTTTCATTTTTTTAAATCGATTCACTGAAATAAATTAACCTTTCATTCATATTCTAATTTACTGAGATGCACTGGTGTGTGTGTGTGTGTGTGTGTGTGTGTGTTTGTGCGTACACACACACACACACACACACACACACACACACACACACACACACACACACACACACACACACACACACACACACACACAGAAAGAGCAGTAGACTTGCTGCAGTTGATCTATGTATAGAGAGAGGATAGTGAGTGACAAAAGAGTTCATAGGCAGCAGGTGCTGCATGCATAAAGCCGGAAGGCATGATTTGTTATTCATTATGTTCAAAACATGACCAGTAAAGCAAATCAATGGGATAATGTCTAAAATAACATGTAAAATGCGATAAGTCAACCATTCACAAGATACAGACTGAATATGTGCATACTAAAGTGGGTTATACTGAAACGAAAGCAAGGTTTGTCAAAAGGAGAATACATTCTCAGATGTGTGATAATAAACTCAAGCTGTGCTGGATTTAATACAAAAAAAAACACTATTGCTGTATTGTGGTTTGTAACTGCATTCAAATAGCTTTTAATGCACAAATCTCTCACAACCTTAACAGGACCCATGTGAGGGTGGTAAATCCAAACTAATTCATAGTATACCATTTCTAACTAAGGCAGTCCAGATGTGGTGATTGTGGCATCTTCAATGTCGTTGCTTACAGAACTCGGCAGAGTAATTAGTAAATCAGGCCCAGTATCTGCTTGCTTAGGGCTCTTTCACATCAGACAACACATGCAGGAGTCTCAGCCATGCTATCTCAGAAATATAAAAAAACAACACATATATAAGTAGATATATATACTTGCTTTACTTACATAACATATGTATTGCACTGTCCACGTTTTGATTTTAGTGATTTTTCTACAGTAAAAAAAAAGAAAATCCTTCTTAGCATTTCCCATTTTAAGTGTCTCAATTTTGAAGCCAATTCTGTTGTAATTTCCTCCCTTAGTCTCCTCTGCCTGATTTGCCCGCCCTTCACTATAGAAAGTGCATTGTCTCAGCATGAGAAATATTGGCCAATCAGAGAGGAACAGAGATGTGGGAGGGGAGAACAAGAGGGAAAGAGGCTTCAGCCAATCAGGCAGCATTAGTTAAGTCTGAAGGGAAGAACAGAAGCAAAAAAGGACAACCCAGCATGCCCTGCAACTTCCTTTTTGTGTTCCAAATTTTGTGTGTACCAAATAAGAGTCAGGTAAACGGAGTAATGATCATTTATCAACAAGAAAAGTAATAGAGATTTTAACTTTTGGATTGCCTGGTTAGCATCCTTATTACTTGTTTACCAGATAAAAATAAAGAATTGATTTTTGATTTTATGCCCGACAGTTACTCTTTAAAGAGACACTGAAGCGAAAAAAAAAATATGTTATTATGATTTTTATGTGTAATACAGCTAAGAAATAAAACATTAAGATCAGATACATCAGTCTAATTGTTTCCAGTACAGGAAGATTTAAGAAACTCCAGTTATCTCTATACTAAAAAGCAATTAAGCTCTACGACTTTCAAAGTCGTGGAGAGGGCTGTTTTCTGACTTTTATTATCTCAACTGTTAGTTAATTTTTAACTTTTCCTCTGCCAGAGGAGAGGTCATTAGTTCACAGACTGCTCTGAAAGAATCATTTTGAATGCTGAGTGTTGTGTAATCTGCACATATTAAAGAATGATGCAATGTTAGAAAAAACACTATATACCTGAAAATAAAAATATGAGAATATTTTCTTTGCTGCTAATCTTCTAGTAATTATTCATAGTACACAACCAATTCATTATATCATATATTTTTTTTCGCTTCAGTGTCTCTTTAACAGAATCCAGCGTTCTGTGCTTTTCGAATAAACTGCTTTGATAAGCATTAGACAACCTCTTGAAAATACCTTCAACTGTTTTCTTGGTTGGTTGATTGGTTGAAGACATTTAAGAAGCTGTTAATTGCAACGCTTCAGAACCATCCATGCGAACCAAGCCTAAAGCCCCCCCCCCCCCCCCCCCTTCTGTATATTTTTTTTAATCCTCTTTTAAAGTTGCTTGACATTGTTGCTAATATACAATACACAATGGTATACATATTATATCTGGGCTCCTGATTATCTTGATATATACTTTTCAGTAAAGGTGACCTTTATTATTACCATATATAATACAGACAGACAGACACAGAACATTGATATCGCGTTTTTCTCTGGGCGGACTCAAAGCGCCAAAAAGTCAAACTCCTCTCACATCTTGTAAATATTTTATTACATGTTTTTATGGGACAATACTGAAGATATGACACTATACAGGGAGCGCAGAATTATTAGGCAAGTGGTATTTTTGAGGAATAATTTTATTATTGGACAACAACCATGTTCTCAATGAACCCAAAAAACTCATTAATACCAAAGCAGAAAATGTTTGAAAGTAGTTTTTAGTTTGTTTTTAGTTTTAGCTATTTTAGGGGGATATCTGTGTGTGCAGGTGACTATTACTGTGCATAATTATTAGGCAACTTAACAAAAAACAAATATTTACCCATTTCAGTTATTTATTTTTACCAGTGAAACCAATATAACATCTCAACATTCACAAATATACATTTCTGACATTCAAAAACAAAACAAAAACAAATCAGTGACCAATATAGCCACCTTTCTTTGCAAGGACACTCAAAAGCCTGCCATCCATGGATTCTGTCAGTGTTTTGATCTGTTCACCATCAACATTGCGTGCAGCAGCAACCACAGCCTCCCAGACACTGTTCAGAGAGGTGTACTGTTTTCCCTCCTTGTAAATCTCACATTTTATGATGGACCACAGGCTCTCAATGGGGTTCAGATCAGGTGAACAAGGAGGCCATGTCATTAGTTTTTCTTCTTTTATACCCTTTCTTGCTAGCCACGCTGTGGAGTACTTGGATGCGTGTGATGGAGCATTGTCCTGCATGAAAATCCTGTTTTTCTTGAAGGATGCAGACTTCTTCCTGTACCACTGCTTGAAGAAGGTGTCTTCCAGAAGCTAGCAGTAGGACTGGGAGTTGAGCTTGACTCCATCCTCAACCCGAAAAGGCCCCACAAGCTCATCTTTGATGATACCAGCCCAAACCAGTACTCCACCTCCACCTTGATGGCGTCTGAGTCGGACTGGAGCTCTCTGCCCTTTACCAATCCAGCCACGGGCCCATCCATCTGGCCCATCAAGACTCACTCTCATTTCATCAGTCCATAAAACCTTAGAAAAATCAGTCTTGAGATATTTCTTGGCCCAGTCTTGACGTTTCAGCTTGTGTGTCTTGTTCAGTGGTGGTCGTCTTTCAGCCTTTCTTACCTTGGCCATGTCTCTTGAGTATTGCACACCTTGTGCTTTTGGGCACTCCAGTGATGTTGCAGCTCTGAAATATGGCCAAACTGGTGGCAAGTGGCATCTTGGCAGCTGCACGCTTGACTTTTCTCAGTTCATGGGCAGTTATTTTGCACCTTGGTTTTTTCCACACGCTTCTTGCGACCCTGTTGACTATTTTGAATGAAACGCTTGATTGTTCGATGATCACACTTCAGAAGCTTTGCAATTTTAAGAGTGCTGCATCCCTTTGCAAGATATCTCACTATTTTTGAGTTTTCAGAGCCTGTCAAGTCCTTCTTTTGACCCATGTTGCCAAAGGAAAGGAAGTTGCCTAATAATTATGCACACCTGATATAGAGTGTTGATGTCATTAGACCACACCCCTTCTCATTACAGAGATGCACATCACCTAATATGCTTAATTGGTAGTAGGCTTTCAAGCCTATACAGCTTGGAGTAAGACAACATGCATAAAGAGGATGATGTGGTCAAAATACTCATTTGCCTAATAATTCTGCACTCCCTGTAGGCTTGATTTAGCAAGCTGCGCTGCTAAAGCAGTGCAGCTTAATGTTATGAAGTGTGCGCTATGCACACCTTACATAGCAGAGCTCTCTGCCATGTAAGGAGTAGAGTTGGGCCGAACCTCCGATTTTCGGTTCGCGAACCGGGTTCGCGAACTTTCGCGAAAGGTTCGGTTCGCGTTAAAGTTCGCGAACCGCAATAGACTTCAATGGGGATGCGAACTTTGAAAAAAAAAATTAATTATGCTGGCCACAAAAGTGATGGAAAAGATGTTTCAAGGGGTCTAACACCTGGAGGGGGGGATGGCGGAGTGGGATACATGCCAAAAGTCCCCGGGAAAAATCTGGATTTGACGCAAAGCAGCGTTTTAAGGGCAGAAATCACATTGAATGTTAAATGACAGGCCTAAAGTGCTTTCAAACATCTTGCATGTGTATACATCAATCAGGTAGTGTAATTAAGGTACTGCTTCACACTGACGCACCAAACTCATCGTGTAACGCACCGCAAACAGCTGTTTGTGTAGTGACGGCCGTGCTGGACTGGTGCGCACCATGGCGAGAGTGCAGGTTTTGGTGGCTTTACAGCCCATATGGTCAGTCACCTGGCTGATGTAGCTGAATGACAGAACAGTGACTGTCCAGCTGATCAAATTTGGTCTGACCACAATGAGGCAACGACCTTATTATCGTGGGTGTGCCCCCCGAGACACTCATCTAGGCGCCGGTCATTGCTCCATTGTGATACGCAAGCCCCTTCACCACGGCAAGGTAATGATCACGAAGGGGAATGGGCGCATGTTCATGCCTTTTCTTTTGTTGTTGCAGCTGCCCGCAGTGCAGCCAGAAAAATTAGGCAGTCATGTACACGCACCCGAAAAATTATTACAGCGGCCGCTGCTAGCAGCGGCCTAAAAAATTCAGCAATCCGCCTGGAGTCCCGGACCCTGTTGGTGGTGGCGGAGAAGGTAGTGAAGCGGCCTGCAGGCAGACATGCTGTGTGGAGGGACTGGGAGCGACTTAGTCTTCTTGGGGCAGGCCAGGCAGCCAGTCACACGGCGTGCAGGCAGAGATGCTGTATGTGCGGGGACTGACTTAGTCTTGGGGCGGGCAGCAGCCCTCCGGGATCCATGCCTCATTCATTTTTATAAAGGTGAGGTACTTAACACTTTTGTGACTTAGGCGACTTCTCTTCTCTGTGACAATGCCTCCAGCTGCGCTGAAGGTCCTTTCTGAGAGGACGCTTGCGGCAGGGCAGGAGAGAAGTTGGATGGCAAATTGGGACAGCTCTGGCCACAGGTCAAGCCTGCGCACCCAGTAGTTCAAGGGTTCCTCATCGCTGTTCACAGCAGTGTCTACATCCACACTTAAGGCCAGGTAGTCGGCTACCTGCCGTTCCAGGCGTTGGTGGAGGGTGGATCCGGAAGGGCTACGGCGAGGCGTTGGACTAAAGAACGTCCGCATGTCCGACATCACCATGAGATCGCTGGAGCGTCCTGTCTTTGACTGCGTGGACACGGGAGGAGGATTAGTGGCAGTGGTACCTTGCTGGCGTTGTGCCGTCACATCACCCTTAAAGGCATTGTAAAGCATAGTTGACAGCTGGTTCTGCATGTGCTGCATCCTTTCCACCTTCCGGTGAGTTGGTAACAGGTCCGCCACTTTGTGCCTGTACCGAGGGTCTAGTAGTGTGGCCACCCAGTACAGCTCATTCCCCTTGAGGTTTTTTATACGGGGGTCCCTCAACAGGCAGGACAGCATAAAAGACGACATCTGCACAAAGTCGGATCCAGTACCCTCCATCTCCTCTTGCTCTTCCTCAGTGACGTCAGGTAAGTCAACCTCCTCCCCCCAGCCGCGAACAATACCACGGGAAGGTTGCGCAGCACAAGCCCCCTGCGACGCCTGCTGCGGTTGTTCTCCTGCCGCTGTCCCCTCCTCCTCCTCCTCCTCCCCCAAAGAAACACCTTGCTCATCATCCTCTGAGTCTGACTCATCTTCTGCACATGACCTCTCTTCTTCCTCCTCCTCCCCCCTCTGTGCTGCCGCAGGTGTTGAGGAAACAGCTGGGTCTGATGAAAATTGGTCCCATGCCTGTTCCTGCCGTAACGGTTCCTGGTCACGCTCATTCGCAGCTTCATCCGCCACTCTACGCACAGCACGCTCCAAGAAGTACGCGTAGGGAATTAAGTCGCTGATGGTGCCCTCACTGCGGCTCACCAGGTTGGTCACCTCCTCAAACGGCCGCATGAGCCTGCATGCATTTTTCATCATTGTCCAGTTGTCGGGCCAGAACATCCCCATCTTCCCAGACTGTTTCGTTCTACTCCAGTTGTAGAGGTACTGAGTGACGGCTTTCTTCTGTTCTAGC
The DNA here is from genome assembly GCF_040937935.1 of Hyperolius riggenbachi. NCBI lineage: Eukaryota > Metazoa > Chordata > Amphibia > Anura > Hyperoliidae > Hyperolius > Hyperolius riggenbachi. Next base: position 165,070,997 of record NC_090654.1, read on the forward strand.
AGGCGGGAGAACATGAGGAGGGTCGAGTTCCAGCGAGTGGGGCTATCGCAAATGAGGCGTCTCACCGGCATGTTGTTTTTACGCTGAATTTCTGCAAATCGTGCCATGGCTGTGTAAGAGCGCCTCAAATGCCCACAGAACTTCCTGGCCTGCTTCAGGACATCCGCTAAGCCAGGGTACTTTGCCACAAATCTTTGAACCACCAGATTCATGACATGTGCCATGCAGGGTATGTGTGTCAGCTTCCCCATATGCAAAGCGGCAAGCAGATTGCTGCCGTTGTCGCACACCACGTTGCCTATCTCCAGGTGGTGCGGGGTCAGCCACTCATCCACCTGTTTCTTAAGAGCAGCCAGGAGAGCTGCTCCAGTGTGACTCTCCGCTTTGAGACAAGCCATGTCTAAGATGGCGTGACACCGTCGTACCTGGCATGCAGCATAGGCCCTGCGGAGCTGGGGCTGTGTAGCTGGAGAGGAGAACTGCCACTCAGCCAAGGAGGAGGAGGAGGACAGCGAAGAGCATGTAGCAGGAGGAGAGGAGGTGGCAGGAGGCCTGCCTGCAAGCCGTGGAGGTGTCACAATTTGGTCCGCCGCTTTCTGCTTGCCATCGTTCACCACCAGGTTCACCCAATGGGCTGTGTAGGTAATGTAGCGGCCCTGCCCGTGCTTGGCAGACCAGGCATCCGTGGTCAGGTGTACCCTTGACCCAACGCTCTTCGCAAGAGATGACACCACTTGCCTCTCAACTTCACGGTGCAGTTGGGGTATGGCCTTTCTGGAAAAATAAGTGCGGCCTGGCATCTTCCACTGCGGTGTTCCGATGGCCACAAATTTACGGAAGGCCTCAGAGTCCACCAGCCGGTATGGTAACAGCTGGCGAGCTAACAGTTCCGCCACGCCAGCTGTCAGACGCCGGGCAAGGGGGTGACTGGCCAAAAGTGGCTTCTTCCGCTCAAACATTTCCTTCACGGACACCTGACTGCTGCTGTGGGCAGAGGAGCAGGAACCGCTCAAGGGCAGAGGCGGAGTGGAGGAGGGTGCCTGTGAAGGTGCAAGGGAGAGAGCGGCATAAGCAGATGATGCACCTGAAGGAGGAAGAGGAGAAGGAGGGTGACTTTGCTTTTGTGTGCTGCTGCTGCTTTTGCTCAGGTGGCCATCCCATTGCTGTTTGTGCCTTTTCTGCAGGTGCCTTCGTAAGGCACTTGTCCCTACGTGAGTGTTGGCCTTTCCACGGCTCAATTTTTGTTGGCAGAGCGAACAGATGGCTTTGGTCCGATCTGAGGCACACACATTAAAAAATTTCCACACCGCTGAGCCACCCTGGGATGTGGGCACCTCAGCAGCTGATGCTGAAGGGCAAGTTGGCTGGCTGTACATAGGTGGCGAATCTGGCGATACATGGTGCCGGACTCTGCCACCAGCTGTTTCTGACGAAGAGCTGCCCCAGCTTCTTTCAGCAACTTCTATCCTCCTACTACTCTCTGACTCCCCCTCTGAACTGTCCCCCTCTTCATCTCCTCTATTGGGAACATACAGAGGATCCCTATCATCGTCATCATCGTAATCATCCTGCCCAGCTTCGCTTGCCTCAGAAAAATCCAAATGTGTAGGTCCTTCATCCTCCTTACACGTTACATCCATAGTGTTGTCGCGTAACGCAGACATATGAGCTGGTGAAAATTCATCTGGCTGTAACAATGGCTGTGCATCAGTGATTTCACCACCACTAAATAATTCTTGCGAAGTGTCAAATGCAGCGGAAGTGGTGCTAGTAGTAGCGCTGGTGGCTGAGCAAGATGAGGTGTTCTGTGTCGCTAAATACTCAACCACGTCCTGACAATCTTGGGAGGTGATGGGACGTGCCTTCTTCCGAGCACTGTACTGTGGGCCAGGTCCACACGAAATTACATTTACACGACCTCGCGCAGACCTGCCGGGTGGCCTTCCTCTGCCTCTGCCACTACCTCTTCCTCTTCCTCTACCTGTTTTGTCCATATCGGGTATGCACGGAGTGGTATATCACACTGCGTGCACTCACGTAGGTAGGTGGGTTCACTTAACTGCACAGGTATGCGCACTGATGCGGTGGGTTCACTGAACAGTACAGGTATACAGTGGCGGGTTCACTGAACACAACAGGTATGCAGTGGCGTGTTCACTAAACAGGTATACAGTGGCAGGTCCACTGAACAGAACAGGTATACAGTGGCAGGTCCACTGAACAGAACAGGTATACAGTGGCGGGTCCACTGAACAGAACAGGTATACAGTGGCGGGTTCACAGAACAGGTATGCAGTGGCAGGTTCACTGAACATAACAGGTATGCAGTGGCGTGTTCACTAAACAGGTATACAGTGGCAGGTCCACTGAACAGAACAGGTATACAGTGGCGGGTTCACAGAACAGGTATACAGTGGCGGGTCCACTGAACAGAACAGGTATACAGTGGCGGGTTCACAGAACAGGTATACAGTGGCGGGTCCACTGAACAGAACAGGTATACAGTGGCGGGTTCACAGAACAGGTATACAGTGGCGGGTCCACTGAACAGAACAGGTATACAGTGGCGGGTTCACAGAACAGGTATACAGTGGCAGGATCACTGAACAGGTATGCAGTGGCAGGATCACAGTACAGGTATGCAGTGGGCTGAGGGCTCACTGAACAGAACAGGTATGCTGTGGCAGGATCACTGAACAGCTATGCAGTGGCAGGATCACAGTACAGGTATGCAGTGGGCTGAGGGCTCACTGAACAGAACAGGTATGCTGTGGCAGGATCACTGAACAGCTATGCAGTGGCAGGATCACAGTACAGGTATGCAGTGGGCTGAGGGCTCACTGAACAGAACAGGTATGCTGTGGCAGGATCACTGAACAGGTATGCAGTGGCAGGATCACAGTACAGGTATGCAGTGGGCTGAGGGCTCACTGAACAGAACAGGTATGCTGTGGCAGGATCACTGAACAGGTATGCAGTGGCAGGATCACAGTACAGGTATGCAGTGGGCTGGGGGCTCACTGAACAGAACAGGTATGCTGTGGCAGGATCACTGAACAGCTATGCAGTGGCAGGATCACAGTACAGGTATGCAGTGGGCTGAGGGCTCACTGAACAGAACAGGTATGCTGTGGCAGGATCACTGAACAGGTATGCAGTGGCAGGATCACAGTACAGGTATGCAGTGGGCTGAGGGCTCACTGAACAGAACAGGTATGCTGTGGCAGGATCACTGAACAGCTATGCAGTGGCAGGATCACAGTACAGGTATGCAGTGGGCTGAGGGCTCACTGAACAGAACAGGTATGCTGTGGCAGGATCACTGAACAGCTATGCAGTGGCAGGATCACAGTACAGGTATGCAGTGGGCTGAGGGCTCACTGAACAGAACAGGTATGCAGCCAGGAAGAAGTTAAGCCTAACTAATCTTTCCCTGAGAGACAGTCTGCAGCAGCTCGCCCTACTCTGACTAATGCAGGCACACGAGTGGCCGTAATGGCCGCCGCTGCCTGCCTTATATAAGGGGGGGTGGGGCTCCAGGGGCTAGTGTAGCCTAATTGGCTACACTGGGCCTGCTGACTGTGATGTAGAGGGTCAAAGTTGACCCTCAGGTGCATTATGGGGCGAACCGAACTTCTTCCGCAAAAGGTTCGCGTGCGGTACCCGCACGCGAACCACCTAAGTTCGCGCGAACCCCGTTCGCCGGCGAACCGTTCGGCCCAACTCTAGTAAGGAGTATGCCTTCCTTAGTTACACGCATTGCTTCCTTAGCAATGCGCGTAACATTAACTGCGGGTGGCCCTGCTCGAGTGAATTGTCGCTACCACGAGACTGCAATCGCGGCCGCTACTTTATTAATTTACATAAAAATGTAAATAAACACTGTAGCGGCCACAAGTGAAGTATCGCGACCACTACTGTATTAATTTACATAACAATGTAAATGAACACAGTAGCGGCCCACGAGTGAAGTATCGCTGGATCGATAATACATTCAAGCAGGGCCACCCGCAGTTATTGTTATGTATGAAACTAAGGAAGAGAGTTCTGCTATGTAAGGCATGCGTAGCGCGCACTACACAACATTAAGTTGTCCTGCTGCAGCAGCGCAGCTTGATGAATAAAGCCCTTTGACACAATATACTGTATAGTAGTCAGTGTACATCTTGTGTAACAGTGTAAATTTGCTGTCCTATCAAAATAACTCAATACACAGCTATTAATGTCTAAACCGCTAATAACAAAAGTAAGTACATCCCTATTTATTATTTATTTATTTATTGTATTTATAAAGCGCCAACATATTACGCAGCGCTGGACAATAAATAAGGATACATACAATATTTAGGGGTGACATACAGCAAAATGACAATACCTGAATACAAGAAAGACCAGATCATGCAGCACAGTATGAGTACAAGGTAATGCTTAGTCACTGGAGGGGAGCATGGAGATTAGGCAAGTTAGGTTCATTCAGATGCATAGCATGGGTTCACAGTAATGGAGGTGCATGATCAGGTAGGACACAAAAGAAGGAGGACCCTGCCCAAAGGCTTACAATCTAGATGGAGAGGTAAGGACACGGAAGGTAGGGGACCAGAGTTCAGCTGTGGGTTTAGAGCACTTGTGAGGGGTAGTAGGCCAGAGTGAAAAGGTGAGTTTTGAGGGCTTTCTTGAAGATGTTGAAGGAGGGGGCTGCCCTGATGGGTGGTGGTAGGGAGTTCCATAGTGTTGGAGCAGCTCTTGAGAAGTCCTGGAGGCATGCATGGGACTGGGCGATGCGGGGGGCGGTTAGGCGAAGTTCATTGGAAAAGCGGAGTGAGCGGCTAGGTGTGTACCTCTGAGTAAGATCCCTAAGTGAAAAATGTCAAGATGGAGGAGTGAGAGAGGATTCCAGTGGTAACCTGTGAAGCTCTAGTGAACTCCATGTCCAAGAGTTAAAGGGACTCCGAGGAGTAACAAAAAACAAAATCGGAACTTACCTGGGGCTCTCTCCAGCCCACCGTAGGTCGGGAGGTCCCCCGGCGTCCTCCTGGTTCTTCTCTGGGTCCCTCCGCAGAAAACACGACCGGTGACACTGGGGCCGAGTGTTGGGCTGACACTTGCTGAACGGCCATGCTCGTCGTCATCACGCCAGCAGCTACGCATCATCACGCCGGCCGGCGTGACAGTACTGCGCATGCACGATTTAGAGTTAGAAAACCGCGCATGCGCAGTACTGTCATGACGGCCGCCGTGATGACGCGTAGCGGCTGGCTTGATGACGATGATCGTAGCCGCTCAGGAAGTGTCAGCACGACACTTGGCCCCGGTGTCGCCAGTCGTGTTTTCTGCGGAGGGAGCCAGAGAGGAGCCAGGAGGACGCCGGGGGACCTCCCGACCTACGGTGGGCTGGAAAAGGCCCCAGGTATGTTCCTATTTTGTTTTTTGTTACTCATCAGAGTCCCTTTAAGGCAACGTTGGAAAATAATGGTGTGTACACAAAATATTGACACTTTGCGGCACAATATTGACATGTACTCAATTTTTTGCCAGCGGCTTAGACATTAAGGGCTGTGTGTTGATTTATTTTGATGGAGCAGCAAAATTACACTAATTTACACTATACAATATACTCTGTTCTACAAGCTGTACACAAACTACCTTACATTTTATCAAAGTGTCATCTCTTCATTGTTGTCCCATGAAAAGATTTAATATTTACACAAAGGTTAGAGGCATAGGCAAACACAGGGGGAAATTACAGCTGCCCAGAATTCCCCCTCAGACCAGGGCCGGTGCAGTGTCTGGGGACAGGCACAAGTTGAGACAGCAAAATGTCTGCAGGCATCCTGCAGCTCACAGCACTATGCTATTGTCTGCACTTTCTTTCCTTGCTACAGTTGACTTTGGATGTAGCAGCTGCATGTGTACAGAGCATGGAGCAGCAGTGTGTGTACAGAGCATGGAGCAGCAGTGTGTGTACAGAGCATGGAGCAGCAGTGTGTGTACAGAGCATGGAGCAGCAGTGTGTGTACAGAGCATGGAGCAGCAGTGAGTGTACAGAGCATGGAGCAGCTCAGGGGAACTTAAAAGAGTCACATATGAGCACAGCCCTGTGCCCTGCTGTGTGAATTCTTCACTTTCCCCTTCATTACAGTTGTTGGCGGCCCTCATTATTATTTGTATTCAATTTGCTCCTGATCAATCCCATTGCCAATCAGGAGCAGATCGACATGTTGGAAATAATAGTCAGATCCTGTCAGTCGGACGGGAAATTGCATTGTGTATACCCAACGTGATGCCCTACCATATTATACTGTATGGTGGGGAGATCTTTCAGGAATACCCCCCTTGAAAATCCTGGGTTTGCCCCTGAGAGGTGTACTCACTTTTGTGAGATACTGTATTTCATGATATGCTGGGTTTTCGTTACTGTAGCAACGGCAGGCTTGTGAATATTATCACAAGCCAACAGAAGTATTTTTGTTTCAGGCTCCTTGGTTCTCTGCCTAATGGCTAACGATTTGTAATTGCATTTTGCAGGTTTTTGGTAAGGTTGCTATGAGGGATAACACTCAGATTAACAGGAACAACAATTTTCAGACCTTTCCACAGGCCGTGCTCCTTCTGTTCAGGTAATTATCACAGATCGTTATAATTTTTGTTTCTAATTTGCTATTTTAAAGAGACTCTGTACTAAAAAAAAGTGCCCCTGAGGGGTACTTACCACAGGAGGGGCAAGCCTCTGGCTCCTATCGCGGCTTCCCCCATCCTCTTCCGTCCCATGGTGGTCTCGCTCTGGCCCTCACACTGCACAGCCGATAAGTTGTCAGACTGTGCAATATTTACCTTTCCGGCTCCAGCGAGGGCGCTGTTGTGGCTCTCGGCTCGGAAATAGGTAGAAATAGCTGATCCCAGTCGGGTCCGCTCTACTGCGCAGGCGTCTTGCGCCTGTGCAGTAGAGCAGACCCCACTGGGATCGGCTATTTCCGTCTATTTCTGAGCAGAGAGCCGCAACTGCGCCTGCGCTGGAGCCGGGAAGGTAAATATTTACATGATCGCTGTTCGTGGACCTCTAGCGAGACCACTGGGGGACGGAAGAGAACGGCGGAGCCTCGATAGAGTGCAAAGGCTTCCCCCTCCCGAGGTGAGTACTCCCTTGGTCATTTTTTTTTTATACAGATTCTCTTTAAACAACATTAAAGTCACCCTTTAGTTAGATACTGCCCTGTTCAAGATGGTATCTGTATCTGCAATCAGTGTCACATATTATTATTAATTGGATGTATTTAGCGCCAACATTTTGCGCACGCTTTACATTAAATAAGGTTACAAACAATGATAATAGGGGTGACGGACAACACAGTACAGGCAATAAGCAGTAAGACACACAATGCCATGAACTGAAATAGTGGTTCAGTAGTAGGAGGATCCTGCTGAAGGCTTACAATCTAAAAAGATGAGGTGGTGACACGACAGGAGGGGAACTGCATTGAGAGATTCCATGATGGTCTGACTAGGCTGGGATGGTGTTCAGCAATCAAACTGAGGTTATAAAGCAGAGGAAGTTACCTTTGGTGTGTTGCATAATTGTGTTGAATTGCTGGTGAATTCTGGTTAATTTGATTGTTTCACCCTTAGAAAACGCTACCCTTTAAAAAGCGCACCCAGCTGACATGTCACCCAAAGTTGAGGACTTTTTTTTGTATAGACAGCAACCTGTGTGGCTTCAGCTATACTTCAGCATAGTGCAGTATTCCCGTTGTCTAGCTCCATGTAAAGAAACCATCCTTCTAGGTGCTGGAACTTGACCTGGATGTAGCTGTTTACCTCTGCCCCTCCTTGCCCACCTTGTGGTCTAACTCCCCACCTACCTTTACCTCACCAGCATAAATGGAGTGGGGGAGGTGAGGAGTGATGTCTTAATGTGATGTCACATCAGTAATGTTAACCCCACTGCAGGGTCACTTAAAAGCCAGTCTCCAAGAAAAAATAATTATTTTGTGGAAATAAATTAGAGCTTCTTTTGGATTTCTGCTGTTTGTATTCTCACTGAGAAGATTTTCCCTCACTTCCTTTGTCTTAGACCTCCATGAACATCCATAGCTTTGTTGTGAGCCCTAGTGAACACAGGGACAGTAAATAAGGGACAGCAATAAAAGCTTCCTAGGGGTTTCAAACTATGCTCCAAGTCAGAAGTGTCTGTGTAATTACCACATCCTGACAGTATAGATGGATTCACTGGCAGCAATACAACCCAAAAGAAGTTCTTTCCTGAAAGTGAGACAAAAGTATATTCTAGAGTTCAGTTTGAAGACAGTAAATTGCAAATCCGATATTTAATATGCTTTCTTCTTGACTCCATCACTAATAGTGTTTTACCTCTTATGGACCAGAATACTTTTCATGTTTCAGCCACCTTTTTGGTAACAAATCTACCATTACTTATAATACTAAATCTTATACACTCACTGAGCACTTTATTAGGAACACCAGTACAGCTGTTAATTCATGCAGTTATCTATTCTATCAGTTGTGAAAGTAGTGCAATGCATGAACTCATACAAATATAGGTAATAAGCTTCAGTTAATGACCACAACAAACATCAGATGGAGAGGGGGTTGATGTGATCTCATTAATTTTTACCTTGGTGTAAATTTTGGTGCCAGAAGAGCTGGATTCAGCATTTCTGTAAGCGCTGATCTTCTGGGATTCTCTCAAACAACAGTATCTAGTGTTTATTCAGGATAGTACAAAACATTTACTTCTAGCATGTGGCAGGTTTGTGGACAGTCATAGAAGTGCCCGGTCAAGGAGAGGAGTTTTGGCTTTCTGTCAGCTCTAAACTGTTGAAAAGCTGAGAGAAAGCCTAAGGTATCTGCTGCCAACTATTGTTTGCTCACCAACTATGGTGAGCAGACAATACCTTAGAATTTATAACGTGTTCATCTAATTTGGGGTCCAGTCCTCCCTGCCAAGAACAGTAAACTAAGGCTGTAGTGCACAGAGGCTTACCAAAACTGGACAATTAAAGTGAATGTTAACTGAAAAAAAAATCCCCATATACCTATGGCTAGGATAGGCTCAGTGTCCTATAGAGATTTCCCGTTCCTCTCCTTGTCCCCTCATTCCAGTAGCAGTATTTTTACTGCTCTCTGCCACCCGAGTACTCTGCTCCAGAGTCCCGAAGACCGGTGGCTCACGAATGCGCAGTACAGAGCCGCCCGTCTTCGGGAGCACTTGGGCTTCCAAAACCTCCCGTGGCAGCAGATTGGCACAACGGTGATGGCGCTGGAATAAGGGGACCGTGAGAGGAACGGAAAGGCTCTATAGGACTTCTTCAATTTACATTGAGGTAGAGAAGGAAGATGGCACTATATAATACTAAATAATAATAATCTGCTACAAGCTGCAATACAGTGCCGAGAGCACTCAATCATGAGGGGGACACACAGAGGCTAAAAAATTCCAACGCAACGTTTCATACACAACACAGACCGGTAAGCAAAGGAACCACAGTGCTTTGCTTATGCTCCCTCTCTCCACTACCTTTTAATACTTTTATAAATAAAATGATTTTTCAGGACTGAAGGTGTGTGAAATGCTGGTCTGTAATGTAGTGAAGGGGTCTGTATTTCCATAACATGTGTAGGGTAAGGTAGCAGGAAAAAGGGGCGCAGGGTGAGGGTGGACGAAAATCCATAGACTTTAATGAAATTATCCTTAAAGGGAAGGTTCAGGGGCTGCATAAAAAAAATAAAAATCCAAATCCACTTACCTGGGGCTTCCTCCAGCCCGTGGCAGGCAGGAGGTGCCCTCGGCGCCGCTCCGCAGGCTCCCGTTGGTCTCCGGTGGCGAGCCCGACCTGGCCAGGCCGGCTGCCAGGTCGGGCTTCTTCTGCGCTCCAAAGTGCGTGTCACTCGTGCGCGGTGACATCATTGGATGTCCTCCGGGCTGTACTGCGCAGGCTCAGCAGTTCTCAGCACCTCCTGCCTGCCACGGGCTGGAGGAAGCCCCAGGTAAGTGGATTTGGATTTTTTTTTTATGCATTCCCGGGACCTTCCCTTTAATGCGTCGAAAAAAAAAAAGGGCGCCACGATAAATATCGTTAACAACATTAGAACATTATAGTTTTTGTTTGTTGTTTATGTTATCGTTTTAGAAGCTTGCAAAGTTATAGTTTTTTGTCATATTATTTCGTTTATATGTACAGATTTTACGTTGTCAAAGATATTATCATTTTTATGTGTAAAAGGGTTTTTCTGCAGAGGGAGTGGTTAGGGTTAGGCACCACCAGGAGGAGTGATTAGGGTTAGGCACCACCCGGACGGCGGTTAGTTTTTGGCAACACCAGCGGGGGTGGTTAGGGTTAGGCACCACTGGGGGGGGTTAGGATAGGCACCACTAGGGGGGTGGTTAGGGTTAGGCACCACCGAGGGGTGGTGGTTAGGGTTAGGCGCCACCAGGGGAGTGGTTAGTTTTAGGCACCACCAGGGGAGGGTTCTGTGTAAGGGTAGGGTTGGGTTAAGCTGTATTTTTGAATTACGTAACCATATTTAACGTTAATATCTTTCTGTTATTATTTCTTGTCTGATTTTACAACGGCATTTATCGTTAACAAAGCTTGACAACTATGTTTATCATTATCAGATTTCGTTAATAACCGGCGCCATTTTGTTATCAAGCTGGGCCCTTTCTTCACGGCGCCCTTTTTCATGCACGCGTAGGTAGGAGCACAACAGCACTGAGCACGGAAATGTGGTTTATGGTTCAACAGGTGTATTGCAAATATACTGTAGTACACTATATTCTGATCATCTTATACTCTAGTTGGCTTATACTTGAGTATACATGGTACTTTTGGTAAAAATGTCTTCCACAATTATTTGATTTTCTAAGCATTTTGAAGGTATAATGAAGATAGTGTTTACAGAAGTGTTGATACAGTATTATATTTCTAGCTCCAACAAAGTATAGTGGATGGTGAAAAAGTGTTTGATCTACATGCACCTAAATATAAGAAAACAAATGTTTACCATCTCTCATGTAACAAGGTGTGCTACTGGTGAGGCCTGGCAGGACATCATGTTGGCGTGTCTACCAGGGAAGCGTTGTGACCCTGAATCAGACTACAACCCAGGAGAAGAGTACACGTGTGGCAGCAATTTTGCGATAGTCTATTTCATCACATTTTACATGCTGTGTGCATTTCTGGTAAGTGGGAAAATAAACATGAAAAGAATATACAGCAGAATTCAGTCAGTACCACTGAACAAAATTTTTCTCCCAGTTCAGTTAATTTCATTCAATTAGGCGCTGCCATAGTCTGCAATGTAAATATACGGCTATGGTGCACTGAGTGAATAAATTGTGCAGTGGTGTTCAGATATTATAGAGCTAAACTCCTGCTATTGGTGCAGGATGCTGATGGGTGTGCAAATTGTGCTGGGGTTCTGCTACTACATAGAGTTGAGAGTATTAGGAGGTTAGGGTTAACTTAACAATAGAAAGCAACTGCAATAGTGGCACACTAAGCCATTATTAGAATGTTGTTAAGAATATAAAGAAAAAAAAGCAGCAATCCTGGCACCCAAAATAAAATATCCCTGAAGCCAAAAAAATGTGTAGTGAATTAAGTCCATGCTGGGCTAAAGTACCTGCTACCGTAAAATACTATTCCACCTCCAAATAGTAGCAACTCATGAAGGGGGGGGGGGGGGGGGTGGTTCGTGAGGTAACATAATTAGGGCATGAACCATTGCTGGCTGCCGAATAACTTTTTTATCTTTTTTTAGCTAATTTGTGTGACGATCATCTGAAAGTCCCAGTGCCCAAATTAGAAATCAGCAGCCTCACATCTCGGCGCCTGTGTCAGTTTAGTGTTGCAGTCAGTACTCCATTGATTGGAATGAACAATCTGTGTGCTGACTCTGCTGAGATAAACAGTAGCAAGGACACAGCACAGAACCTCTTAAGTCTTTTGTGAACTGTTATAGAGGTCCAGGGGACTCTGTACTAGTTCACACTAAAATGCCAATGAAATTAGTATGATTTTTCATTGAATATAGGCCCATCTTTCCTTCCTTCTGTTGCCACTTGCCTTTTATGACTGTTGACTTTTTGATCTTCCATTAGTAATTCTGCATCATGAGATATAAACATATACAGTATTATGTGGCGCACAGTGGATAGTCACAAAGCAGGAAATATCATGATTCATCCATTGTAATGCAGCTGTGACAGGACAACACATATTATAGCAGCACAATGCAGTACAAAAAGCTTCTGTAATGGAACATATTTTTTTAAGCCTGTTGTTCTGGAATCAGTTTAAGTTTTTTAAATATGCATTTAAAGGATGACCGAGGTGACATTTGACATGATGAGATAGACATGTGTATGTACAGTGCCAAGCACACAAATAACTATGCTGTGTTCCTTTTTTTCTTTCTCTGCCTGAAAAAGTTAAACATTAGGTATGTAAGTGGCAATTCCTGTCTGTCAGGACTGGGTCAGACTACAGTGTGACCCTCACTAATAAGAAATTACAACTATAGCAGCATTTTCCTAGCAGAAAATGGCTTCTGAGAGCAGGAAGGAGATAAAAAGTCAATAGTTCATACATTTTTGCTCTGGCATATTTCAATGAATATGTCGTTGAGCAGAAACAATAGAACAGTAAAAACTTAAAAAGTAGATTTAAATATAAAATGTAACTGTGGAATATCTTAAAAAGTCATTTTAGGTGAAGGAGGATAGATACAATTGTTTATTTCATTATTTTATTTTCACCTTGGGTGTTCTCTAAGAGTAAAAGGTTTCCCTTTACTGACACCTGCTCTTTATTTATAGATTATTAATCTGTTTGTTGCCGTCATCATGGATAACTTTGACTACCTGACACGTGATTGGTCCATTCTGGGTCCTCATCACCTGGATGAATTTAAAAGGATATGGTCTGAATATGATCCGGAGGCCAAGTTAGTTTCATTCTATATCATATGTCTAGTTATTACGATGTACATAATAAGTGAAACAGACTAGCGCATATTTTATTATTACAGTGGACATTAGTACTTTGTGAGGTCTGTATGTTAAGTTACTGTATTGATTAATGAGGGATGTGTTGTCTTTAGAGGTGATCCAGGGACCTTCCAAGAAAGACGGGAAAAAAAACACAAAGACACCAAGAGCCCATTATGGTGTAGTATGTCAGGAAGTAGTTCTTACATAAAGATAAATGTATGAGTAACACTCACAAACATCAGTTGCAAGACTAGCAACCACAGTGTAAACGCCTGTGAGGAAATCCCAACCTTACTCGGGTTCTTTCCTCTTCAGGTGGGTCACACTCCGAGAAAAATTGTAACAGTTCAAAGAAACTGAAAGCAGACTACCCTCCCAGTATAACTAGGGGCTGTGTAACAACAACTAGGGAGAGGAGTCTCCCCGAGATGTGAGGGTTATGGCTGGGTGAAGTCAATAAATGTTTTAAGACAGCTTACCTCCAAAAAAAGGACAAAACCTAAATAAGGTAAGTAAAATGTATTATGAATTCAGACACTTCAGAGGTAACACTTTACATGGATCTTTGTCCACTAAATAAAGTTTCTGTAAGGAAACAATACAGGAGCTCCTTAACCTCTACCGAACAGTGGTGATTGAAATCTACGCCCTGTTTGTGGGCACTTATTCTTGCCAAGGCGTAGATTTCAATCACTGCTGCAGCGCACCTGCTCGCTTTGTTGTCATGCTGACAGCAGAGCTTCTGTATATCAGGCAGAAGCCAATTTCATTGGCTCCTGTTCCTATGATTGCTGTGAGCTAATCACAGCAATCATGTTGCTTAAAAGGGCACAGATGGCCCTGGTCTTAAAGGATACCCGAAGTGACATGTGACATGATGAGATAGACATGTGTATATACAGTTCCTAGAACACAAATAACTATGGTGTGTTTGTTTTTTTCTTTCTCTGTCTGAAAGAGTTAAATATCAGGCATGTAATTGGCTGACTCAGTCCTGACTCAGACAGAAAGTGACTACAGTGTGACCCTCACTGATAAGAAATTCTTATCAGTGAGGGTCACACTGTAGTCACTTCCTGTCTGTGTCAGGGCTGATATTTAACTTTTTCAGGCAGAGAAAGAAAAAAAGGAGCACAGCATAGTTACAGTATTTGTGTGCTAGGCACTGTACATACACATATTTATCTTACCATGTCACATGTCACTTCAGGTATCCTTTAAAGCAGCCAGTGCTGTCTGCTCTGCAATTGGTTAATAAAACGTAAACCATAAACAACAACCAACAAAGTAAAAAAAATATATAACAATTATTTGTCATCTAATAGAACAATTGGCATACAAATTCAATTAGTGACAATGTATAAAACATCAGGTGAGTATTAGGTGTATTTTAAATGTCTTTTCATACCCCTGTTTTAAATGTCTTTTCATACCTCTTTAGAGGTGATAGTTTTTTAGCTGTCCAGGTCTGTCACAGACCTGGGAAACCGAGCAGGGATGGTTAAAGAGAACCAGAGATGAGATAAAGTAAAGCTGTTATACATACCTGGGGCTTCCTCCAGCCCCATACGCACGGATCGCTCTCACGCCGCCATCCTCTGCTGCCTGTATCCGCCAGTACCGGGTCCCGTAGTTTCGGCCAGTCGGCGGCAGCAAGTGGCCAATTTTCCGCATCACAGGTTCTCCCTCCATACCCTTACGCGTGCGGCTCCATACTGTGCAGCCCCATGCGTAAGGGTATGGAGGGAGCCCCTGTGCATGTGGTCAATTGGCCGCGTCCGCCGGAAGTGACGGGACCCGGTACCGGCAATAGTGGAAGCGGAAGATGGCGGCGTGGGAGCGATCCAGGCTTATGGGGCTGGAAGAAGCCCCAGGTATGTATAAAACCTTTTCCTATTTTAGGTATTCATTCGTCTCTGGTTCCCTTTAACTTTTTGCCTGCTCTGACGGTGGTTGCAAGAATTTGAAAACCACCTTTGTGAGTATATACATCCTTAGCATTTCTGAATCAAGCACTATTCTGCACCATTGGGCTCCTGGTCTCCTTTTGTCCTATATGCTGGGAATACACGGTTCGTTTCTGGCTCTCGATTCTCCTCTCGATCGTTTTTGCCGCTCGATTCTGCAGTCGATTTTCTTCTGCTCGTTTTTCTTATCTTTTTCCATTCACTTCTATCAGAAATCGAGCGGCAAAAGATTAGAAAGGAAGATCGGACATGTTGGAAATTATCTATCGAACCATCTAATCACTTAAAAAACGAACCATGTATTCCCAGCATTAGATGAGCCTGGGGGTGTTACAATCACAGGAACCATCGACACAAGGCTTACTGAACAGAATGAGCCAAGATTCAAACCCAGGTCTCCTGTGTCAGAGGCAGAGGCCTTAATCATTACACTATTCAGCCAATCAGCTGGAAACCTACGTGTCTTTGAATTCACAACCTATGCCAGAAAGATTACATCATATTTCTGGCGATTGAGGGTCTGTTCTGGTGCCTTTCGTTTGATTTGTACCGACCTAATCCATTTATGAATTGTTCATATCAAATGTCCTGTGAACAGACAACATACGATCACTTTTGTTTGTAGAATATTAACCAATATTTTGTAATCTAGGGGGAGAATTAAACATCTTGATGTGGTCACATTGCTCCGGCGAATTCAGCCTCCCCTGGGTTTTGGGAAATTATGTCCACACAGAGTTGCATGTAAGGTAAGGTAAAGTAACTGACACATCAAGCATTTTCCATTGTTCTCATTTTGGTTACATAATTCTAAATATACATAACGGCTCCTGGCTTTCTCCTACGTGAGCGGTCTGCTGGCAGAAGAACCTTGCACTAAGGACGTTTTGATAAAGCAATTAAGAAATAAATATGAGACACCATTAAGCATTCTAGACTTGATAAGCAATATACCATATCTGAGATGTTTAGTCAAGGATCCTGCTGGGTGTATGATAACTAGCTAGCAGTTGGAAGAACTCTCTTTAGTACCCAGACATGTTGTTGCTTTTACCTTGTAGAACAGACAATGACATTCTCACTAGGGGAGCACTTCATTTACATGTCATTTAAGTTGTAGAGAAGCTTTAAAGGAATACTGTAGGGGGTCGGGGGAAAATGAGTTGAACTTACCCGGGGCTTCTAATGGTCCCCCGCA
The DNA here is from genome assembly GCF_040937935.1 of Hyperolius riggenbachi. Lineage (NCBI taxonomy): Eukaryota > Metazoa > Chordata > Amphibia > Anura > Hyperoliidae > Hyperolius > Hyperolius riggenbachi. The sequence goes on from NC_090654.1 coordinate 165,087,171, forward strand.
TACATCCTGTGCCCGCGCAGCCACTCACTGATGCTCCCGCCCCGCCTCCAGTTCACTTCTGGAATTTCAGACTTTAAACTCTGAAAACCACTGCGCCTGCATTGTCGTGTCCTAGCTCCCTGTATGGACTGTGCCTGCGCAGTACGCTCCTGGTGACATCAGCGGGAGCGAGGACACGGCAACGCAGGCACAGTGGTTTTCTGTCTTTAAAGTCTGAAATTCCAGAAGTGACCCGGAGGCGGGGCCGGAGCATCAGTGAGTGGCTGCGTGGGTACAGGATGTCTGCGAGGGACCATTAGAAGCCCCGGGTAAGTTCAACTCATTTTCCCCCGACCCCCCTACAGTATCCCTTTAAGGTGGTCATACACTTATAGGTTTGCAGCAGATCCGACCATCAGATAGATTTCTGTCAGATGCCTGTCAAGTCGAATCTGACAAGAATCTAGCTGATGTGTACTACACACTAGAAACAGATTTTCAAAAGATTTCAGTATTAAATCTATTGGAAATCTATAGAAAATCAATCTAAATGCATTATTGCACCATTATATCCAATGCAACTTTATGGGCCATCGATCTTCTGCCAGCAGCAGATTGACCTAGATTTTCCATCCTGTCAGAGAGATCAAATCGATCGAAATTGATCGAAATCAATTACAAATCGATCGTTTTGCTGACTTGAAAGAATCGATTTCTGATCAATCGATCGATTCTTTACAATCGATCGATGTCTGAAATCGACCAGTGTATGGGCCCCTTAAGTCTGAACTGCAACAAAAGGACAACAATCACTAATATATCTCCATACCCCCCCCCCCCCTCTTCAACACACCCCTAAGACAAGAGGCTTTGGAAAAGTCTGCTACATGCTCACCACTGCTCCTCCATCTGCTCTCTCAAGCTCTACGCCTTTTATTGGATAATAATCATATTTTACTCTTCTTCAACAGAGATTGGTTGCCATGAATATGCCTCTGAACAGCGATGGAACTGTAATGTTTAATGCCACATTGTTCGCATTGGTCAGAACTGCCCTGAAAATCAAAACTGATGGTATGTCATCAAGAATTAATGTTTGGTAGACCAAAAAATGAAATAAAGCTAATCACTGCACGAGAATCAGTTGGACTTGTGTGAAGCTACGTGCAGGCGTTAGGTAATTGCAGTCAGATTGTTTGTTGTCAGATCATGTCTGTACATGACGGTATCATCCTCAGGAACTACCCTGCTCATCAACAATCTGCTCTTAGTAGTAGGAGGTCTTCTGCCTTTTCTATTGCTGCATAGAGATTAACAGGCATGCTTGGCTGCGCTAAACTATACCAAACTTTCTGGGTATGTTCTAATCTGACCTGACTATACAGACTTAGCACTTTCCAAATCCCGGACCCCAGCAAGTCCCCATAGTTGGCTGAAAATCCCAGCAACAAACCCAACGTCTGACCAGCCTTATACTCCATTTGAATGCTGCCTGATCTCTATTCTGGTTCAGGCCAGTCTATGATGTAGTCAGGTTGGGATCATTGGAATACTATGCAAGGAAGCCCAACCAAATTCATGTACCAACTAGAAATCATGAGCCGTGCTACTGACAGTAGGGAGTGATACTGAGTTAGTATGGTTGCATTCTTATCATCTTTACCCACAGTTATGGTGGAGTGAGCCACTACAGGACACCTTTCACAGTGAGGCAGCCATGTTTGCTTCGTATTTGTTACTCTTATCTCATTTAGCAGTCTCCCCTCACTTCTGATCATGTCATCACGGACAGGCAGTGGGGTAGGTCTCCGACTCCTATTATAATGGGGTGTAGTATCTAGTTTGAGTTTCTACATGCCAGTCTATTACTAGGTTGTCTCTCCTATCACATATTTTTCCTTTATATCCAGGTAATCTAGAACAGGCCAATGAGGAACTCAGAGCTGTCATCAAGAAAATATGGAAGAAAACAAGTATGAAGCTCCTGGATCAAGTTGTACCTCCTGCAGGCGGTTAGTGTGAAGCTATAAATGGTTCTGTATAGCAATAACTCACTATTATCAACACAACCCAACATGATCTATATCAATTTTAATTTTAAGTGGCCACTGTTTACTGTCTCCATTCCTCACTATTAGGTCACATTTTGTGGACATAAAATCATTTTCAATTAATCAGCCAACCGTTTATTGGAAGGGAACATCTGGCAGTATACAGCATATATCGAAGCTCTGCACTATTTATCATTTTTACATGTACATTTATATTCATTCTTTTTGCTTACATCTAAAAAAGTTGTAGATTATTTTTTTTTATTAGGTAAATATACAGCAAATTTTTATTATTTTCAAGTCCTACCAACAGGTGGAGCTCCAATGGTACGGTACCATATATAACTTTTTAGTTACTGGTGTATAGCAGGTCAAAAATCATCAAACTGTACAAAGTAGTCTTACAGGACTGACTTATACATTCCCCTTCTGTCATCCAGTTTACCAATCTGCCTCTGGCATTGATGTAATTTTGTAAAAAAAGCTCCGCTTGCTGGTTACACGTAGTACATACAGTAGATTATATTCATATTTAAAGCATTATTCTACTTTCTTTACAAAATTGCTAAAAACATGTCAATGCTGCCCTTTTCATAATTTATTGTTATTAAAAATGGTCTTTCTGTTTTAATTTGCAGGCAGTTAGAAATTTGACAGTTGACAATATGCACAAACCACACTTCTTTGCAGCCATAGCAACAATACTCTGTTTGAATTACATACTGCCCACAAACTCCCTTCTTCCTGCATGAATAACACAGAGAAGAAGCACTTGTTGCTCTTCCAGCACACCTGGACTAGTCAGGTGGTTGCAGCAGTCTGTGACCATCCCAGTGGATAATTTTTTTTAGGAATCCTTGCTTGCTCCACCTGAAGATAACACCGAAAACCACCCCCTAACCTTCCACTATCTCTGACTAAAATGAAAAATCAAAATACATTTCTGCTGAACAATCTTTGTGATCATTACTTCACTTGAGTAGATGTTAGTGTTCCCTAAGAAAGAAATTAGCAGGTGTGGAGTATTTGGCATGCATTAATAAAAGGCACAGGTCTAACTATATAGTCTAGCATCTCAGTAAGTAGAGTGTCCAAAACTGTCCACAAAACCTAAATCGGTTCAGCTTCAGCAGTTCGTAGAAGGCCTTGTCTGAGCAGCTGCTGCTTGGTTTGCATCAGCCTGTCATTCAGTAGCTTGTCAGGAGCTCCTGACCAGGTACTGAAAGCACACGTCTACTGAACTCAAAACTTGGAATTTCAACTTACCTGGTGCTTCTCACTGCCCCATATAATCCATTAGGTCCTTTAGTGTCATCCTGATCAGCGCTGTTCTCCTGCTATCAGCTCTGAAACTCCTGCGCATGCATAGTCCCGTTCACACTTATTCCCATTGCCAGGAGTGCTCTGCGCACGGCGGGTTATTCTCTTGAGAACTGCACATGTGCAAAGCGATTGTGGAGTGTTTGTGTATGGGACAATGCACAGTCAAGCCCAACTAGAGCTCCAGTGACAGGAATTTCTGAGGGGGAACAGAGGACGCTGACACACTATGGTGGGGCATTGATATTGAAGCAGGGCCACACTTACCATAATTGTAATAGGAAAACAGACATAATGGTTCCCAATGCAGAATTGTAGTGCAGTGGAAGTATGTTTTGCCGTTACAGGAAAAAAAAATACCGACAGCGCTGCTTTTTCCTGCACAACATGTGTGATTCCCTATCGCCAATAGTCAGCTGCTGTCAGTTGGCTGTTGGCAAAAAGTCAGCAGACACTGTAGACTTTTAAAACACAATAATTCGGCCTCCAGCAATCATTCCCCACCATCCATGGCGGCCTGGAGGGGGAATAGTAATTAACATGGCCAGGACTTGTGCAGCAGCAGGATCAACCATATACCGGCTGTATCCTGCGCCCAAGTCTTCCTGCGCCGATTTCAAATGTATGCCTACAGCCTGTCTTCCCAATACTTGTTAAGATATGTATATCTTATATATCTAAGATATCTAGTTATAATTAGCTGACTTATTTCAAGTTCAATAAAGATGAGTTTGAGGGAACTTATCCTTCAAAGATTACTATCAAATCCTATATGGCGTTAGAGATCTGATCTCGGCTAGAAATTGGTGCTGAAAAGGATGACTAACTTACAATTCTTATAACTGACATGCATGATATTGTTCAATTGCTTCTTTTAAGTATAAGTAGAATGTTCCTGCCCTATCTAATAATACAACAAGCTGTTTTAGGCTAGAAACTGAATATGTGTAGTAATAGCAAGAAATGCAAATCAATATATTGCGCTAACATTGTGTTTCAGTGCCTGTGTGTTAACCTTCTTGCAAATGCATTTTTTCTGTTTCCTAATTGTATTCTTCTTCTTACTATTGTACATTCTTGTGATGACTTAATGTGTCCTATATGTGCTTTATGTGTGTGTGTTTCTTGAAAATGTATTCTGACATCGAAGTGGACTGAGTGACAGGGGACCTTGTGAAAACAGCAAGAGTGAGAGGTCATCTGTCAAACACAGACTTATTGAGCACATATGCATGAGAATTATTTATCAGGTGACTGACATGCAAAATAACAAGAGCAGAGTGGAACAGTTCAGTGCAGACCAAGCAATCAGTTTTTAGCTTTTAATGTAAATAAGGATTCTGAATGGATGCTCTGGACAACTGCATTGTATTTATTCTAGGCTTCCAACCCCTTGTTTTGTCACAATGGGCTTGATTCACTAAAGGTGCGTACACACGTCTGATCTCTTCAAATGACGGGTCATCAGACCTGCCCGCGGGGCGGCCATCTGTCCGAGCGGATAACTCAAAACCAGCCTTATCAGCCTGCCGACAGACGACCTGTCGTCTGAAGAAATCAGGCGTGTGTACGCCTTATCAAAGTTAACACGCCTTATTAAAGTTAGCACGCCTTATCAGAGTAGCATAGCAAATTTATGCCTGCTAATTGGCAATGACGAGAGCTCCACTCGTCCTGCCCTGAGCCCCTGCGGGTTCGTAGTGCTCGCTCTGCTACTAAGATAAGGCGTGTTAACTTTGATAAGGCGTGCTAACTTTTATAAGGCATGCTATTTGTCTTAGTGAATCAAGCCCATTGTCTCTTAGGTTTTACCACATTCCTTTAATTTCCTTTCAGAGCTCTTCCATTTGTCTTTCTGTTTCCAATACAATATTTTTATAGTCTGAGAATAGTGTGAGGGTTATGCATCATCTATTACTGGCCATAGACATTACAGATGGACAGATTTCGTAGGCACAATATAACCTTTCAAAGATGCCTTAGGTCAGGGGTCTCAAACTCGCGGCCCGCGGGCCATTTGCGGCCCTCGAAACAATATTTTGTGGCCCGCGCTGGCAAAAGCTTCCTTATAGTTCGCTTCAGTGCTCCCAAGTAATCCACCGCATCTCCGCCGCTAAACGAGGGCTGCAGAGCCCCCAAATCGCCCGGGGGGCAATCCGCTGGCATTTCCTGGAAGGGGCAGAGCTTTCAGCTTCAGCTCTGCCCTCCTGACGTCAATCGCGGCTCATCACCGCCTCTGCCCGTCCCTCTCTGTGAAGGAAGAGTGAGAGTGGCAGGCAGAGGCGGCGATGCACCGCGATTGACATCAGGAGGGGCAGAGCTGAAAGCTCTGCCCCTTCCTGGAAATGCCGGCGGATTGCCCCCCCCCCCGGGCGATTTGGGGGCTCTGCATCCCTCATTTTGCAGCGGGGACACAGCGGATTACTTGTAATGGGAGCACTGAAGCGAACTATAAGGTAAAATAGGCAAAATAGTTTGCTTGAGTGTGAATTTTGATTTTGAAATAAAAATCAATGCATTTGCAGGAGCGGTTGATTAATTGATTCCCTTATGCGGCCCAGCCTCATCCTGACTTTGCCTCCTGTGGCCCCCAGGTAAATTGAGTTTGAGACCCCTGCCTTAGGTCATGCTTCAGGCAATTGCATAAACATTTGATGCATCTGACTATTTATGCTGATGCAGGAGGAAGGGACTTTAAGGCACCTCTGGGGACTATGTCCTGTTATCTATCTCCCATTAGTGAATAGGCAGGGGTCTACAGCTAATTTGATTGCAGTCTGTTCTGAAATGTATCGGATAGTGCTGACTGTAGCAGGGCCGGTTCTCTCACGAAGCAAGATGAAATATTTGCATCAGGCGCAGAGATTACAGGGGCAGCATGTTTGTACTGTGTGCTTACACTTACAGCATGCAGTCAGAGTAGGAGGAGAAGCGAGAGGAGAGCAAGCATGTGAAGAGGTCATCATTGGGGAAAAGCAGCTTATTGTACTGTGTGAGGAGTCTGACAGTGAGCAAGAAGGGGGGAGGCAGGAGAGCAGCAGCAGCAGAAGGGAGGAGGTGGCACTACTGTACTGACTAAGGAGGAATAGAGGACGGCCGACTGGCTGATAGTGAGCAGTCCGTTTCTCACAGACTCCCAGCCAGCCAGTGTGTTGTGTTGAGCTGCAACATGTCATGTCCCAAGCTGTTGCATATGCTCCCTTGCTGACCCTGAGCATTAAATGAAACAGAGTAGATTGTTGGTTGCTGTGAAATCATTCCAGATCATGAAGGGGAGAGGGGGAGGGTCTTCAACCGGACCTTACTGTAGGTTGCTAAGTATATAAGATTAGCTGTTATGCCATACTTATAGTTAACTTTGAATATATTACTGGTGTCACTAAGAATGTGAACACTTTTGCCATACCTTAAATCAGCATCACTTTAACCACCCTGGCGTTCTATTAAGATCGCCAGGGAGGCTGCGGGAGGGTTTTTTTTAAATAAAAAAAAAACTATTTCATGCAGCCAACTGAAAGTTGGCTGCATGAAAGCCCACTAGATGGCGCTCCGGAGGCGTTCTTCTGATCGCCTCCGGCGGCCAAAAGTAACACGGAAGGCCGCAATGAGCAGCCTTCCGTGTTTGGCTTCTCCTGTCGCCATGGCGACGAGCGGAGTGACGTCATGGACGTCAGCCGACGTCCTGACGTCAGCCGCCTCCGATCCAGCCCTTAGCGCTGGCCGGAACTATTTGTTCCGGCTGCGCAGGGCTCAGGCGGCTGGGGGGACCCTCTTTCGCCGCTGCTCGCGGCGAATCGCCGCAGAGCGGCGGCGATCGGGCAGCACACACGGCTGGCAAAGTGCCGGCTGCGTGTGCTGCTCTTTATTTCAGCAAAATCGGCCCAGCAGGGCCTGAGCGGCACCCTCTGGCGGTAATGGACGAGCTGAGCTCGTCCATACCGCTAAGGTGGTTAAAGAGGAACTCCAGTGAAAATAATGTAATAAAAAAAGTGCTTCATTTTTACAATAATTATGTATAAATGATTTAGTCAGTGTTTGCCCATTGTAAAATATTTTAAATCCCTGATTTATATTCTGACATTTATCACATGGTGACATTTTTACTGCTGGCAAGTGATGTAGCTGCTGCTTGCTGTTTTGGCAGTTGGAAACAGCTGTAAACAGCCATTTCCCACAATGCAACAGGGTTCACAGACAGGAAACTGCCAAGAGTACGTACTCAGAATTTCTTTGTGGGAGGGGTTTGACCACAATATCAGCCATACAGCGCCCCCTGATGGTCTGTTTGTGAAACGGAATACATTTCTCATGTAAAACGGGGTATCAGCTACTGATTGGGATAAAGTTATATTCTTGGAGTTTCTCTTTAATAGAGACAGAGTCAGTGTTAAGTTTTCAATGTCATGTTAGCCAAGCCTTCCTCTCAGTACCACATTGCTAAATTCTGAATCAGTATCAAGTTACCAGGACTAGGATCAACCCCATTATACTAGATTCAGCAGTAGCTTTATTTTGCATACGGTAGTTAGAATGTAAAAGACATAAGCTCAATCAGTTCAGCTATTGAAAAGAGACAAATCCTCAGACTCAGAAGATCAAAAGTAGCTTGGAACAGTGCCTTGTTACAGGAGACAAAATCTGACTCGCAATAATCAGCACAAGGTAATCAACAGTCATATTCAGCATCATGATCCAGAATCATCAGAGTCAAGTGGCATGTTAAGTTCTTCAGTAAATGGTTAAGCGCTCTACTCTGCCTGTACTTTCTTTTGCACAACAGATATATCATGAAAGAAAAGCCCCCCCTTCGGGGAAAGACTCACCAGACTTCTAGGCCTCCAAGGCCAATGCTCGCATTCGGGGTATTGGCCACGCTGCAGCCTCTCTGGCAGTCCTCTCTTGGCTATTCCCAGTCTGTGTAAGCAAAAAAGGAGTTCCACATCGCGTAAAAGCGTACCGGTTTATTTAAAAATGGTTAAAAACAAATTAGTGGTGTTGAGCCACTCATTGGGTCAAAAAATTCCACCAAAGAAAAGACCACAGCCAGCCCCTTGGTTAACAAACGACCTGATTCTAGGTACAGGGGTATGCAGAGATGAGATGCATTAAGCCTGTGACAAGGCGCACACCTCTGTCATCTAGCGTCCCTCTCCACAATCACTTTCTGGCTAGTTTTCTAAAATGTACCGAGCCTGCTGCACACAAACAGTCCCGCCGCGTCCAGCGGGCGTCGTGCGCTATGACGTCACTCCGTGGCTCCGCCCAATGTTTCGTTGCTCTAGCAACTCCTCAGGGGCTACGGGGAATATTACTTGCAGCAGCGAGGATACGCGATGAGGGCAGGGTATGCCCCCAGTTTTGCGAACCTTTTTATGGCCGTGTGGGAAGAGGAGGTACTAGAGAGAACTGAGTCGTCAAAAATAGTAAAATGGTCCAGGTATATTGATGACCTGCTGATATTCTGGGAGGACACTGAATCTGAATTTATGAATTACATGCAAATACTTAACCAGAATGACCTTAACATCGAATTGAATGCTGTGTGCAGTCGGGATATGGTGGTGTTTCTGGACTTGGAGATCACAAAAGATGGTAGTGACCTCTGCACCAGAACTCACTTTAAGGATGCGGATCGGAATGGCTACATTCCAGTGGGAAGCTGCCACCATCCCCAGTGGCTTAGGGCTGTACCTAGGAGTCAGTTCCTGCGTATACGGAGGAACTGCTCCACGGTACAAGAATACCACCAACAATCTATTAGGCTGGCCCAGTGATTTCTGGATAAGGGGTATAAAAAGGCAGAAATAGAAACAACTAGAAGAGAGGTAGCGGAAATAAAACTGACAAGTACTTTTAATACTAAACCGCGAAATAGAGATGGAATGGACTTTGGTTTTCTTACAGACTTCAGTAAACAGTTCAGAAAAGTTGAGGGTGTGATTAGAAAAAATTGGAGCATACTGAAGCGGGACCCTACTCTGAAAAAAGTGATCCCTGATAGACCAAAATTTTTGTACCGCAAGGCCCCAAACTTGAAGAATCACTTGGCCCCGAGCTGTGTTAACCCCCCGGGTAGGCCCCCTAACCCCTGGCAGGAGGATGGTTTCTATCCCTGCAGAAGCTGTAGAGCCTGTGAGGAAGGACTAACATATAGATGCAAGAAGGTGCAATCTTCCAGTACTGGAAGGACCTATAAAATTAGAGGGTTTATTACATGCCGAACCAAGTATGCTGTCTACCTAATTACCTGTGGATGTGGTCAGCAATATGTAGGGCGCACCACCAGGGCCCTACATAAAAGGTGGCGTGAACACATGTAATTCTGCTAAGGGTTTTCAGAAACATAACTTGTCTAAACACGTGGGTGAGAGACACAATTGTGATATTAAAACCCTAAAAATTTGTGGGATTGAGAAATTAATCCCCAATTGGAGGGGGTGTAATCATGAGAGGAGGATATCTCAGCTAGAAACTGAATGGATACAATAATACAATACAATAATACAATACAATACAATAACATTTCTATAGCGCTTTTCTCCCATAGGACTCAAAGCGCTTAGGCTCTCTCAGATTCAGTAATTAGTAGGATGAAGTATTCACACAACAAAAGTTATATTTCTGCAAATGCCAGACTGAACAGGTGGGTTTTCAGTCTGGATTTAAACACGTCCAGGGATGGAGCTGTCCTGATCTGTTGAGGTAAGGAGTTCCAAAACGTAGGGGCAGCATGACAGAAGGCTCTGGGACCAAAAGTTTCCAAGAGTACTCTGGGTATGACTAGATTATTAGAACCTGTGGATCTGAGAATGCGGGGATTGCTACGCAGCTGTAACATATCTTTCATGTATCCAGGGCCTAGATTATTCAGGGATTTAAATGTCAGTAGGCCGATCTTGAATAGGACCCTCCATTCTATAGGTAGCCAGTGAAGGGAATGCAGGACTGGTGTTATGTGGCAGTGACGGGGTTGGTTGGTTAGCAGTCTGGCAGCAGTATTCTGTATCAGCTGTAGGCGGTACAATACCTTTTTTGGAAGGCCAGTGTAGAGAGTATTGCAGTAGTCCAGTCGGGATGTGATGAAGGCGTGGACTAAGGTTGGCAGATCTTCTGGGGGTATGAGGTGCTTGATTTTTGCAATGTTCTTAAGGTGAAAATAGGATGATTTCACCACAGCAGAGATACACAAAATGAACACGTTGGTTCCTGTGGGTCACAATGTAGACATAGATTTAAAATGTTTTATAGCTAATGGTTAGTTTTAGCTAGCTGGGGAGGGCTGCACTTGGGATGCGTGGGGAGGGGGGGGGGGGTGTGAAGGAAAAAGGGATTCACCTAAGTTACGAATAATGGGGGTGTCTAACACTGATGTCATTGAGAGTGATCTGTGCAAAGGGCATGTAGTGTATGAGTATGTTTAAACAGGTATAATGTCCGATTATGACATTATGTTGAGGGCATGCAGGGGTTGCTGCATAGCATCATGTAAAGGGTATGCAGGGGTTGCTGCATGAAGCCATGTATCTGCATAGAGGCAGTGACGTAGGAGGAGAATTAATTCCAGTAGTCCAAAGATACGCCGTAGCATTGCGCAGAGCGAGGGGGCGGGACCTAGGTCTCCAATCAGCTCAGAATAGGATCAAGCTATGGGCGTGACTGGAGCGTGAGTAGAACGCAGGCGCGTAGCCCGCAGATTAGAAGATAAAGGACGTCACTCTCCGTGCCTCCGTAGCCCCTGAGGAGTTGCTAGGGCAACGAAACGTTGGGCGGAGCCACGGAGTGACGTCATAGCGCACGACGCCCGCTGGACGCGGCGGGACTGTTTGTGTGCAGCAGGCTCGGTACATTTTAGAAATCTAGCCAGAAAGTGATTGCGGAGAGGGACGCTAGATGACAGAGGCGTGCGCCTTGTCACAGGCTTAGTGCATCTCATCTCTGCATACCCCTGTACCTAGAATCAGGTCGTTAGTTAACCAAGGGGCTGGCTGTGGTCTTTTCTTTGGTGGAATTTTTTGACCCAATGAGTGGCTCAACACCACTAATTTGTTTTTAACCATTTTTAAATAAACTGGTACGCTTTTACGTGATGTGGAACTCCTTTTTTGCTTACACAGGCTGGGAATAGCCAAGAGAGGACTGCCAGAGAGGCTGCGGGGTGGCCAATACCCCGAATGCGAGCATTGGCCTTGGAGGCCCAGAAGTCTGGTGAGTCTTTCCCCGAAGGGGGGGCTTTTCTTTCATGATATATCTGTTGTGCAAAAGAAAGTACAGGCAGAGAAGAGCGCTTAACCATTTACTGAAGAACTTTACTTGATGGTGCACGCATCTAGGAAGAGCGCTCCCACTTGAGCATAATTGTCATTTGAACAAGGACATTATATATGTGGTTACTGCCTGTTACTGCAGTTCACCTAGAATCTAGCATTTTTAATGTGGATGTTTCTATTTCTTACGTAATTTTAGAAGTAATTTTACAACATTAGACTATGAGCGCAGTATCAGGGTGCTGAAATTGTTGTCAAGTGGCATGTTACACTAGTGAAAAGTTAGTCATAATATACATCATGGTACCATAATCTGTATCAGTACCATGTTGGTGGCTGCAGGTCTCAAGCGTTATAAGTCTGACAGGAAAAAAGCGTTCTACAAATGTTAGCATTGTTATTATTATTACATTATATATATATATATATATATATATATATATATATATATATATATATATATATATATAATCATTATATATATTATCATTGCCATGTTGCCAAAGTCAGAAATACCGGTGGTACCATCTTACTGTTTTCAAGTACAGAAACATGTTACTAGAAACAGCACCATGTTAGAGCCAGAATGTGTATCACATTGTCAAAATCAGAGCCTGTACTATGTTATCATCAGAGCCCAAACATTTGCTAGGTTGTCATAGTCTAATATTAAATCTATTTTATACTTAGTGAGTATGTTTCAACAGCACTCAAGTATTTTTTCCAGTTTTAAGCCTCCCATGCCATTATGGAACTGTGCTACCTTTGGTTCTTACAAGGTATTTCCTTATATATTTCCTTGCTTGAGAAATCAGAACCAAAAGCACTCTCTCATGGCACATTTGAAAAAAAAAACAAAAAGCAAACAAACAAACTAATGTTTACTCAAAAAGATCCTTTGCATATCAAACTAGAGCATGCAAGCGAGCGCAGTGCACCCAGAATAATTCTCAGTGCCAGAAATGGAATCTCCTTACAGCTAGATAGATAGTCTAGGCCAAGAAATGTTGTTCTGATGTGACTGAATAGGCTCCAAGATGAGTTTCTAGCACTGGCACCAGGTGTTATTCAGAGTTCACTGTGCTTTTTTTCTTACTAAATAAGGTTGACATGCAAAGGATCTTTGTGAGAATGCATTTGCCTTTTTGAAGTGTTGAGAGTTTATTAAAGACACACTGGAGTGAAAAAAAATTATGATATCATGAATTGGTTGTGTAATGTGTAATATCTATGGCCAGTAATAGACTGTAGTAGGAGTAATTACTAGAACATTGGTAGCAAAAAAAATATTCTCATATTTTTATTTTCAGTTATACAGCTTTTTTTTTTTTTTTTTATAACATTGTATCATTCTCTAATATGTGCAGTTTACACATTACTCAGCATTCTAAATGTTTTTACAGAACAGGCAGTGAACTTTTGACCTGTCCTGAACTGTTCTCTGAAAAAGAAAAACACAATACAGTTGAGATAACCTAATCAGAAGTCAGAGCTTTCTGCCACTTTCAAAGTCGTGAAGCTCAATGGCAATTTGCATAGATAACAACTGGAGTTTCTTAACTCTTCCTGTACTGGAAACAAATATTAGACTTATGTCTTTGCTCCTAATACTTTATTTCTTAGCTGTACTACACAACCAATTCATTATATCATAAGAAAAAAATTCCGCTTCAGTGTCCCTTTAAAGGAAGGTAAGTGTTCCATGAGAGGACACTTCATTTATTTTTATTTTTCTCAAGAAAGCAAATTTATAAGCAAGTACTTTGTGTGGATTAGAAGCATCACAATTGTGTTCTGGGCACAGAAGAGTTAGAATTGGAGCAACACTTGTCCTGTTGATAAGTATAACATTGATTTAATAATGGCGAAATCTATAATCAAGCAACTTTTTGAGTTGCAGTAGCACTTGCTGTAACTGAGCTCTGCTATCATTTGGAATTAAAGGATACCTGAGGTGAAAATAAACAAATGAAATAAACAATTGTATCTATCTTCCTTCTCCTAAAAAATGACTTTTTAAGATATTCCACGGTTTTATTTTATGTTTAAAGCTAATTTTTAAGTTTTAACTGTTTTATTGTTTTTGCTCAATGACGCATTCATTGAAGTATGCCAGAGCTAAAATGTATGAACTATTGACCCTTTTTATCTCTTTCCTGCTCTCAGTAGCATTTTCAGCTAGGAAAGTGTTTTATAGTTGGAATTTCTTATCAGTGAGGGTCACACTGTAGTCACTTCCTGTCTGAGTCAGGACTGAGTCAGCCGCTTACATACCTGATATTTAACTCTTTCAGGCAGAGAAAGAAAAAAAGGAACACAGCATAGTTATTTGTGTGCTAGGCACTGTACATACCCATGTCTATCTCATCATGTCACATGTCACTTCGGGTATCCTTTAAGTCTAGAATTATCACTTTTTGTCAGAATAAGTACCGTGTTATCAGAGTAAGAATCATTAAGATGAGGCCAGAGTTATAGATTTACTACCATGTCAAAGAATTAATCAGGACCGTGTTATCAGAGTGGAGACCACATTCTCAGAACCAGAATAAGCACCTCGTCACCAGATCAGAATCGACACACATTGCGAGAGTCAGAATCTGCACACGAGTCAGAATCTGCACACGCCACAAGATTCATGAATCGGGACATGTCACCAGAGTCAGAATCTATACCATGTTATTAGACTGACTACCATGTTACTTTTACCACCACAAAACAAAGGACAAGCACCATCACATATAAACAAGGCTTATTAATATCAATAGATTAATTGAATCTTGATATGGATTTAATAAAGGCTTTGTTTAATTTATAATACTGTAGGGGTGTGGTTCATTGAGGGCCAGTCCTTTGCCTTTGTTTATTGATGACTACCATGTTACCACAGTTAGAATCAGTCTCATGGTGTTACCAGAGTCGGCACCACTTTATTATAACTAGATTCAGTATAATGTAGCCCAAACAATGTTTGCATTATCAGCTTTTCTTCCTTCCATGCATTGTCAGTAATACAAATATTAAGATTTATAAAACCACATGCAATTTAAGCCTGTCTTGTTTGAAGTCCTCTCTGTTTGCAGTGAGCAGACCCGCTCACAAAAAGCTCAGTCATATTTACTGGCACATCCCCTGTCACCAGCCCATCTTCAGTCGACCAAATTTTTGCCATCTTATAAATGTCTGGTGTTTTAAAGGTGCAGAATCCATTTCTCTCACCATCCATATTAATAGAGACATGCTTATACTGTAGTTATTTGTAGCTTATTCTGCTTTTGTAGTCTTGAAGGAACTATAAGGAGTTGTCAGGTCTGGAAGCAACTTGAGGACCCCCAGTGCCAGTGGTGATGGAGGCTGAGCGTTGTGAAGGTGACATTCTCAGTCTCTTAAGCAGAGCATGCCGAACACTCTGCTCTTCAGCATGATACAAGGAGCAGCATCAGCAATGGCTTTAGGTTAGGGTAGCCACTTTCCTCCAGGACTGTGGTTGCTAGTAGAGACATCAGAATGCTGACATCCCAGCTCAAGAAGATCCGATGATGGTTAAATGAAAAAATAAACATTGATACTGCACATTTAAAACCATTGTTTTGTCTAAATGCAGTCTTTTTAGTCGTAAACCTCTAATGTGCTTGCATGGCCTAACCAAACTGCTTTGTACTTGTTGTAACTACTGTGCTTCAGCTTTCTCTGCAGCCTTTCTTTTTTTCCTTTCAACTATCCTCTCAGAATATTCTGAAGCAATTCTGTTTTAGGGTGGTGGCATGGAACAAGTGTTGCCTCTTGCCAGCTGTATTCCCCTACATTTGTTAATATTGATACAGATGCATGCTTCAGAATACAGAATCTCCGATAGCTGTTGCCTGCATGTATGGGTCCTGTAACATCATTTGAACCAACTTTCATATGCTTCCCTCACTGTCCTAGTCAGTTATAACATAAGCTAAAGGTGTAGGTGGTAAGTATTAATTTCTACTCACTTTGTCCATTCTGTTAGGCCGGGTCCGATTGTGCAAGTATATAGTGATCCTCTAGCTATAAACTTTTCAGAACACCAGTTTTATAGGAACTGAAGTGTTTACAGGAGTGGCAAGACAATCTGGGCCCATAAGCTTGTCTGCCGCAGAGGGCCTTTTCTTCACATACTGTTCTGCTTGCTGTGGCTTTCGCTAACCATGGTGAAAGCCATATATAGTTCAGACTACCTCACTCTGCACTATACCTCTGACTACCTCACACTGCGCCATACCTCAGACAGATACGGATTTAAATTTGCATCAGCATGGGTGCCGCATCCTTTTCAGAAATGAACACAGAACCACAGTGGAAATGCAGTCTTAAAAGTCATTCATCAAAAGTTTTCAGCCAGCTCCTCTGTGGCATAGGGACCGAGTGAAAACTGCTCAGCAGGTGTAACATAAACCCTGCAGCTGGAATTTGTTCATAGCAAAAATTCTTGCATACAAATTTAATGTGAAATGTATGCAGCTGGGCATTGGTCTAATCAGAAATTCTGGCTGATTTTGACTGCCTCCAAACCTCTAGCTAGCTATGCATAGTTTAAATGCATTAGCTCATATGAGGTAAACTCAAGCTAGTTTATTGGACGGAACATGCAGTAAGATTCAGTACCTACCAATATTATGTGTGCAGGGCACTGCAGTTTACTGATAGTTTGCTGAATCAAACTTAGTGTATCTCAACTCAGATTACTTCACATTGTAATCTACTTCATATTAACTCACACTGCACTGAACCTTAGCTCACTCCACATTGCACCTAACCACAGATTACCTCATACTTCACTGAATGTCGGTTTACTTCACACTGCGCCTCAGATTGCCACAAACTGCAGATACCCTCATACATATGCATTCTTTGCTTATTGGAAAGATTTACCTTCACTTTTGGTCCTGATAACCATCTGTCACTTCAACAAAAACTAAAGAAAATTCTCCCCAGTAGTAATTTAAGCAGCAAAACTCTAAAAAAAAAAAAAAAAAAAAAAGCTTTTGATGCTTTTTAAACTTGTCCGAAATTAAAATGTTACAATAAAAATTTTGTTTGGAGCTGAGTGCTAGTCGCTAACATTTTTTTTTTAGTATTCATCCAGAAGGGTGCCATGTAGGTACAATCCTAGATCAGCAAGACTAGAGAATAGTTGTGTCACTGGCTTGTCTGAAGTTAACACCATGCCCATCTAAATTTTAAGAACTTTCCATTGCAATGAACTGGTGCTATTTTGGAGCAGCTGCTGCTATAAGGCTGTAAGGCCCTCTCCTTAGCTTATATCTCCGGGTCCGTTAAAAATGGCGCCGGCCAAATAATGGCGCCAGACAGTGAACGAAAATGTCTTCTAAACGAAAAATATCGTTTTATGTTTTTTTTTTTCGTTTTAGGTGCAGGCTGGGTGGCTAGTGCAGGCTGGGTACCATAATAGGAGACCTCAGATCAGCGGCGACATGTAGCCTGCCTCCCTCCCTTCAGAGTGCGAGCGGAACGTTAGTATGAGAAGACTCAACGGGACTTGACATGTCTGCAATGTCCGCTTCTCTCCCCGCAGCGCGCCGAGCATCATCTACTAGGTAACAGCGTGTCTCCTTACTGTGACGCGCCGCCGCCAGTACGTGCAGGCGCGTCACAGTGAGGAGACACGCTGTTACCTAGGAGATGACGCTGGGAGCGCTGCAGGGAGAGAAGCTGTCATCGCTGGCATGACGGATCCCGGTGAGTCTTCTCATATCTAACGCACCGCTCGCACTCTGCAGGGAGGGAGAGAAGGGCATTAGTGAGATGCAAAAAGCAAAAACAAACGAAAAATATCGTTTAGGACAACGGTGCCATTTTTTAACAGTCAGAAACGATAAAAAACATTCTACAATGATTTCCTATGAGGCGCCATTTTTATAAAAACGATGTCTGGCGCCATTTTTAACTAGACCCGCCATGAGATCCTAATGCGGAATAGGATCTCATGGCAGCTATAAAGCGACAAGCAACTTTGTGGCCGTACACTTTAGGAAGGTAATCTAACATAAGGAACTAAACTCTATAATAAATAGCCAGACACAAGAGAGTATAGTCTTCCTATAGTCTTCCTCTGTATACAGCAATACAGCAATGTGTGAGATATCCTGTATCTAGATAGATCTCCCTTACCTTTTCTCCTCCAACTCTTCCATTTCCATCTTGCTCGCATGGTGCTGTCCTGTGCTAGTCTAGTGTGCCGTTTGCTGCGCAGCTTAGTCTCCGCTGCATCCATCACATTTCTTTTCAGATGCTAGCATTCAGGGTGATGGTGAATGTTGCTGACTTGGGAAAGATTTGTCTGTTCATTTAGATGATGAGGTAACCGTGGGGAAGTTCTATGCCACCTTCCTGATACAGGACTACTTTAGGAAATTCAAGAAGCGTAAAGAACAAGGACTGGTGGGGAAATATCCTGCGAAGAACTCCACAGTGGCTCTGCAGGTGAATGTTTTATTTTATATTGTATATTTGTATTATTTATATATGCCGATAATGCTTCTGTCCAGATCTCCTCTTCCACACAGATGTGATGGTGATTTTCCTTCCGCAGTAAGTAATACTTTCAGCCATGTGGTTGTTTATAGATGATTTTACATTTATATGTAAACCTCTAAGGCAGCATTATGGTGGTTATTTACAACAAAGCTCCAGGTGGAAATCCAGTCGCATCTAATGAATTGCACCCCCTCCCCCGCCCCAAAAAAATAAATTAAATAAACAGTTTAGACATTCAAGGTTGTAAATATCTCACTAACTACCTTAAAGTTAACCTGAACTGAAAATACATTTATGAGATAATTATATGTTTATTACTAATGGTAAATGGAACATTAATACCAAAGAACTGAGCTTCTTATTAAGACTCAATTTTTTAAAAAGAAACTTGAAGCAAGAGGCACGTGGTGACGGCCATATTTGTTTCATTTTAAAGAATACCAGTTGCATGGCAGTGCTGTTGAACTATTTGGCTACAGTAGTCTCTGAATTGCACACCTGAAACAAAACATACAGCTTATCCGGTCAGACTAGGGCCAGAGCACTGATCTGCATGCTTGTTCAGGATTTATGGCTAAAAGTATTGCAGGCAGATAGTCAACAGGACACCCAGTCAATTGTCATTGTTTAAAAGGAAATAAATATGTCAGCCTCCATATCCATCTCACTGCGGGAGTGCTTTAAGACTGAATTCTAAACAGAAATCATTGACAGTCTGGTCACTCTGGTGTAAAATGTTTCATTCAGCTCCAAAACAAACACTTTTAAAATGTGATCAGCAGTGTTTTCTCAGCCAAGTAGAAGTATTTTGTATTCTATTTACTTTTCAGGACATCAAGTTGAATTCCACTAGGTATTCAACTGCTTTATTTGCATAGATAACATAACTAGATTTTTAACCCTTGGAATGCAGGGAAATAGGAAGGAACTTCAGAAAAAGATGAACTGTAGTGAAAATAACAATGAATAAAATTGCTTTAGAGCAAAAACTAATATGCTGGAATTGCTTGCCTCAAGTAAACAAATTAAAGTACTTTTGTCTTTCATGTTTTTCAAATACTTTTTTTTTGCTTTAAGCTGTGACACCCCCCTTCTTCCCCATTCAAAGACTTATTAAACCCTTATCATCCCTACAAGCTGATATTTCCCAAGTACTGGCGAGCCCATGAGTGTGGAGATTTGTCACCTGAATTATACCATGCCAGTTGGCAAATAACTGTAGGGGATAGCCCCCTTTTCAAAACACCCTATCCCAGGAGGAGTTTATAGTAAATAGCCTCCTTTAAACTGCTCAGCGGTAAGCCCGAGCTGAGCTCAGGCTAAGCCGCCGCGGAGGATTTCTCAGCCCCTGGTCGGCCGATTTGCACGCTTTTTGCTTTGTTACACGCAGCTAGCACTTTGCTAGCTGTGTGTACAAGCCGATCGCTGCCTCTCCGCATCGAATCGCCGCTACCTGCCGCGTTAGAGGGCCCCCCCCCGATCCACCCCACTTAGCGCAGCCTGGCGGTGATTGGCCAGGCTGCTCTAAGGGGTGGATCGAGACTCCCCCAGACGGCATGACGTGGATGACGTCATCCCGATCATCGCCATGGCGATGGGGGAAGCCACACAGGTAATCCCATTCTGAACGGGATTTCCTGTTTGCTATTATCGCTGGAGGTGATCGGAAGTGGTGGGGGGATGCCGCTGCACAGCGGCTATCATGTAGCCAGCACTAGGCTAGCTACATGATTTAAAAAAAAGTAATACTTTTTTTTAAAAGTGCTGCGCCGCCATCCTGACGGTTTTAATATAATAGATCGCCAGGGAGGTTAATAAGGAAACTCCCAGATACTCACCCCATTCGGATAAAGAGATAAAAGAAGTCAGTTGTTATTTCTTTTTATCTGTTTACAGAGCTACTGTGCAAACAAACACCTCCATCCATTCACAAATGAATGCTTTGAGGCCAGCTAGGGTCCCCTTTGTCAAGGTGCAGTGTTTAATTTCCCCACTCATATTTAGTAAAACTTTAATTTTTCTTTTTTAATTTTGCAAAATTAAAAATACGTTGAAGACAGTGGGGACAAATGAATTTCCTGTGTTTTGAAAAACTTAATAAGACTTTCTGGAAACTGTAATTGAAACAAAAAATGTATGCAAAACATCTTGTTACCACCTACAGTGCTGCCCATAATTATTCATACCCCTGAAAATGTTTCGTACCCTTCACATTCTGTGGGAAAATCCAAAGTTCTAGACCATTTCAAATAGTCGAAGCTGTTCTAAACCATCATAATTACCCTGATTAATTGGGAACAACTGTTGTAATCAACTCAACATATGAAAAACAGCAGCTCTCTGCAGTTGGTTTGTGGACAGTCATGGCTAAGACAAGGGTGCTCATTGAGGACCTGCGGCTGCACATTGTGGCAGCTCACAAGTCAGATAAAGGGCTACAGGGCCATTTCTAAATGTTTTCAAGTTCCAGTGACTGCAGTGCAAAGTATTATTAAAAAATACAAGAAGTTTTGCACTGTGGAAAATCTCAGAGGATGTGGTCGGAAGCCAAAAGTGACACATGTGCTGGCCAGGAGGATAGTAAAAGAGGTGAAAAAGAATCCAAGCATCACCACCGAGGCCTTCCTGGTGAATCTGGGCTCTGCTGGTGGCAATGTCTCAAGGCGGACAATCCAACAGACACTGCACACTGCTGGGTTCCATGGATACAGACCAAGAAGGACGACAATTCTCTAGATAAGGCACACAAAGCTTGCTTGGTCTTTGCAAATGCTATCTGGACAAAGAAGAAGACTTCTGGTCTTCTGTGTTATGGTCAGATGAAACAAAAACTTAATTGTTCGGTCACAATAATGTTTCCCTCATTTGGTGTAAAAAAGGAGAAGCCTTCAACCCAAAGAATACCATCCCCACTGTCAAAGCTTGTAGGGGGAACCTAATGCTTTGGGGGTGTTTTTCAGCCAATGGACCAGGGAACCTAATCACAGTTAATGGCACCATGAAAACGAGCAATACATGAGGATTCTCAATGACAACATCAGGCAGTCTGCAGAAAAACTTGGCCTTGGCCACCAGTGGACATTTCGGCATGACATTGACCCAAAACATAAAGCAAAAGTGTTGAAGAAATGGTTAGCAGACAACAACATCAACGTTTTGGAGTGGCCCAGCCAGAATCCTGAGGGAGCTAAAGATCAGGGTGATGGCAAGAAGACCATCCAAACTGAAAAATGTGGAGCTCATTGCTAAAGATGAATGGGCAAAAATACATGTGGAGACATGCAAAAAACTGGTCTGCAATTATAGGAAGCGCTTGATTGCTGTAATAGCCAATAAAGGTTTTTCTATTGATTATTGAGAAGGGAATTAATAATTTTGGACTGGACACTTTTTGCTCAAATGTAAATAAAAAAATGTTTTCCCCACAATAATGCCTCTTGTACATCATCTTATTATCTTTTTGGAGACAACTATGTCATTTCCTGTCAAAAAAAATTACTTGCTGGTTAAATAAAAGTAATTTTAAGTCAAAATTTGCCAGAGGTATGGATCATTATGGGCAGCACTGCAAATGTAAAACCCATGTATGTGTATATGTGAAATAAAGAGGGGAACACTGTTTTGATATAGAAGGGAAAGTGTGATTTATATGGTGGCAAATGCAGCAAAGAAGTTTAGGTAGATAAGATAAAAGGAGCAGCGGTGTCACAAGGAAGGTGCGCTATGCACCATCAGAGGGGAAGACACCTAGTGCCATTGCAGAGACAGCAGCACAACAATGTATGCTGGATGGGGACTCATCCGTCTGGAATGCTTCTCCTCCTTCCAATCTGAATCCTGTCTCCATGGCTCCCTGGGATGTCAGTATGTACATGCTAGTGAGAAATAGGTGCGGCGTCAGTTAGGAGACACAGGAGGTTTGCCTGAAGAAAGCACAGTAACAGGACAGGGGAATGCTTTCACTGCCGCTTACTCTGCATGGTGAAGGGGTGACGTCTACCTAATACTTTTACCTTGGGAGGTTGGGGGAGGCTCACAGAGCTCAAGAACCTGTTCTGTTCTATAGAGAGCACTAGGGGAGGAGAAGCAGAGAGTCCAGCTGTAGAAACTACAATATCAGTTAGCCAAGTATAATCCAACTGCTTAAAGGGGGTCAACAACATCAAGAGATATCTGTACTTAGACAAGATATTCACTTAAAGCCCCATACACACGCTCAACAGCGGTCTCTTATGCAGCACAATTGTTGAACAACTTTTGTTGTAAAACAAGTTGAAACAGCTAAAAAAAGTATTTTAATATTGTTCAAAAACCTGATAAGACTGATAAGAAGCTCTGACTTGGGCTGTTGTTGGTAGGAATTTTGTTGGTGGTGGTGGTGGTGGTGGGGGGGGGGGGGGGTGGTCTAAAGTCTCTATTGTATATTGTAGCACTCTACGCTATCTTTTCCTGACGAAGCCTTTTGGGGTGAAACATGTAGGAACTGGTGTCACTGTATATATTTGCACCCTCTTGTGTTATTCCCTCAGTTTAGTAGCAGTAGACTTTGTACAGGACCTTGTTGTGTCCAATTATGGCAGTGATCTTTCACCCATTGGTTACACTGACCTGCATCTGTCACTGCTCAGCCTTACATGTGTGTGAGATAGCTACACCCCTCCTTAAAGAAAACCTGTACTGAAAATAAAATTCAAAATAGGCATACACAAGTCATACTTACCTTCCATGTAGTCTACTCCTTAGTGTCTTTCTCCTGTCCTGCGTCCTATTTGTTCACTATGATCAAGGGAATTTTCCGTCCTCCATTTTGAAAATAGCCATTACCCATAACAGCTTTCTGGTCAGCACACAGTTAAACTGTAACATCGCCCACTTGAGCCATAGGGAAACATGGACATTGCCTGGTACATCCGTTTTCCTCTCAGCTATAACTGACAGCAACTGATATTTTACTGACAGCAACTGATATATTTCAGATCTGACAAAATATTGTCAGAACTGGATGGGATTATTGTCAGAAGAAAATGGTGAGCTTCTGAGAGGAACTGATGGCAAGGTAACTCTGTAATTTTCATTTGAAGTTACCTCATGTGTTTATTTTAAATATTTTTACTCAGTACAGGTTCTCTTTAAGATTCACATATTAGGGAGGTAGGGGATCAGCGAGAACCCGAGCACACCTGTGGGGCATGTGAGCCTCTCCCACTGACTCATGTGGGGAGGTCTCTTCACGAGTATTGTATATTAAATGTTGTGCACTTTACAACTGTTGACCTCTAATACCTCATAGGGCTGTCCTTTAGACTTAGATTAGTAGTATTTTCCCCTGGTACTCCATTCGGAAACGTTTGCAAGACTGATAAGAAGTCAAACCAACAGTTGAATGGACTGTTTTGGTTTATTACAAAAGCATACTTCTTACAGTATTGTACCATATTTATTTTGTGTAGGTGGAGCATTAAGAAATGCTGAGTACTGCATTTAACATTCTTTTGATTTGCACAAAAATTGTTTCATCTTTTGTGACACGTTCCATTTATCATATAATATCAATAAAATTAAATGTATAAAAAAAATAATTAAAACATCATACAATCAGCTCTGGACTGTAGCACATAAATGTACAGATCTGCAGTGGGAATTTTGTGACCTTAAATTGGAATTAGTGTGAGTATAAACAGTAATAAATAAGCACATATATTAAACCCTCACTCAAAACTACTTTATCTTTGATGATGATGGTATCAGCGCTGTGTAATATGTTGGCGCTTTATAAATGCAATAAATAAATAAATCTACTAGTAGCTCATGCTAACCTTAGGCTGACATGACACAGAGATTTCTCAGCACCACTAAGAAGAAACCACATACTTGTTATAGCTACAACAAAATTGTTATAAAATGGACAAAAGAGAGGCCTTCAGGGAATACCAAGTTACTTTGCGGTAGTCCCAGTCTGGCATCCGGCCAAGCAGGAAGTGACGCGCACTTTCTGTTCCATAATCAATGACATGCGAGGAAGTTTATTTCCAAAACATACTTCTGCACATGTGCGACCCAGATAATTGTGCCGGGTTTTTTATAATATGCGCGTTACTATAGACTTACATGACATCCAGCCTGATGCAGTTCACTGCAGTATGCCACAGGAGCCGTGGGGTAACGTAGGTATTGAAGCACGTTAGATAGGGCACTTATGGCGCAGTGTACCAAGGAGGTACCGCAGGGACCACAGTGTTAAACCCCCCTAAAGACCAGGCCATTTCTCAATAAATTGGCCACTGCAACTTTAAGCACACAAGTGACCCCCCACCCCCCCCCCCCCCCTTTCTCCCCACCAACAGAGATTTCTGTTGGTGGGGTCTGATCACCCCCACATGTTTATTTATTTATTTTGCAAATATTTATTTTATTATTTTCATAATAAAAATATGTATTTTTAAATTTATTTTACATTCCCCTCGTCAGCTAATCACTGCGATCGGCTGTCATAGGCTTCAGCCTATAACAGTGCATCACGTCACACGGCTGACCCCAGTACAGCGCTGCCTTAGATCGCAGCGCTGTACGCTGTATGCACTGCTACCAAGTGGAGATGCGCATGCATCAGTGTGCAATCTCCTGCAAAATAGGCCCGCAGGACCTTACGCCTATCTGCGTTAGGCGGTCCTGGGGCTGCCGCCGCATCCACTCCCATTGGCGTGATGTGGTCGGCAAGTAGTTAAAGTGTGTCAGTTCTATAAGACTGGCATACAGCAGATGTTTTCCTCTTATTCAAGAAAGGAAAAAAAATCAGAAACAGGAAACTATAAACCTGTAAGTTCAACATCTGTTGTGTGTAAACTGTTTGATGGTATCCTAAAGGGATCTTTACAAAATTATATAGCGCAAAATAATCTCATATCAGATCATCAGCTTTGGTTTACTAGAGATATGTCTTGTTTGACCAGCATGTTCAACATTAACTAAAGATAAGTACCCACGTTACGATTTGCCCGCCGACCGACGATTTTTTGAGGGCCAGGCAGTTGTTTCCGCGATATCGCAACGTGGGTACAGGCGCATGACCACGCAGCGTCACTTAGTGTCGCGTAGTGTCACGCAGCTTTAGGGGTGAATGCAAATTTAGAACTTGGGAAAGTAATAGGTGTAGTATATACTTGGACTTTGCAAAGGTTTTTGACAATGTTCCCCACAATACCCTGGCACCAAAGCTAGGGAAAAATGTGTTTACGTGAAAAAAGCTGTCTAATAGACAAAAGGAAAAAAAATTACAGGAACACAGGTTTCGCAGGCACCACTGTAGTAGATTAAAGCTTCTTTATTGGTCACATCAGACAAGGCAGTGTTGAACAACTTGATAAAGAGCCAGGTTGCTCGAAACAGCGGTCTGTCGTTGTACCCTCTGCCTTGTCTGATGTGACCAATAAAGAAGCTTTAATCTACTACAGTGGTGCCTGCGAAACCTGTGTTCCTGTACCTTACGGCTCCAGTGGTGTGGAAAGTTGATTGCCTGGGCACACTATCTCTTGTACATGGGTGCTGTCCCAACCACAATTCTAGGAAAAAAATTAGTAATAAAAGGATTACACTCAAAATGGGAAACTTTTAGCATTGCCAGTTCTAATCAGTTTATTTACCAATGACCTAGAGGTTTTGATACAAAGTAACACTACCATCTTTGCAGATGATGCAAAGTTATGCAGAATTATCAGGATGATGACATAGTACAATAGGTAGGCAGGGCTATGCCTTGAATCATGGATGGGAGTGCTCCCTCTTGGTCTGTGCAATCTCGCACAGGCTCGGACTGAGCCGGCGGGAGCTCGGGATTTTGCCCGGTAGGCCCCTTACGTACAGGGCCCTGGGGGCCCCGAGCACTGTAGGAGGGGTGAGGGGTCACAGCCAGGCACAGCGCAGGAAGGAGGAGCAGCGGGGATGGGTGCCGTCTCCCCCCCCTCCCTCACCTGGGGGCCCCCCCTTCCATGCAGCCTGGCCCGAGCCAAATCCCTTCTAATAACAACAGACCTCAGATCACAGCGAAAGCAAAGTGACAAGCCGCGCAGATGTCCACACTGAACATATTCCAAATGCGGAAGTGACGTCATTCACCTCTGACGTCACGTCCGCATTTGGACTACATTGAGCGCGCATAGTGTGTGCTGCCTGTGACTCTGCTGTCACCGCGATCTGAGGTCTGTCACTATGAAAAGAGGATCGGGGACAGGCTGCGGGGACCAGTCGCCGCGAGATTTGAGGTCTGTACTGTACCCTGCCCCAGCACAGCAACCTGCCCCAGCACAGCACCCCTGCCCCAGCACAGCACCCCTGCCCCAGCACAGCACCCTGTCCCTGCATCCTGCCCCAGCACAGCACCCCTGTCCCTGCATCCTGCCCCAGCACAGCACCCTGCCCCAGCACAGTGCCCCAGCACAGCACCCTGTCCCTGCCCCAGCACAGCACCCTGTCCCAGCACAGCACGCTGCCCCAGCACAGCATCCTGTCCCTGCCCCAGCACAGTACCCTGCCCCAGCACAGCACCCCTGCCCCAGCACAGCACCCTGTCCCTGCACTTTGCCCCAGCACAGCATCCTGCCCCAGCACAGCACCCTGCCCCAGCACAGCATCCTGTCCCAGCACAGCATCCTGCCCCAGCACAGCACCCTGTCCCTAGCACAGCACCCCTGCTGCTGCACCCTGCCCCAGCACCCTGACCCTGCTGCTGCACCCAGCCCCAGCACCCTGACCCTGCTGCTGCACCCTGCCCCAGCACCCTGTCCCTGCACCCTGTCACAGCTCCCTGCACTGCACCCTGCCCTAGCACCCTGTCCCTGCACCCTGCCCCAGCTCCCTGTACTGCACCCTGCCCTAGCACCCTGTCCCTGCACCCTTTCCCTGCCCCAGCACCCCTAGTACACATGCGGACCTGATGGGGAACTGTTAAAGAATCTGGCAGGTCGGTCCTCCGACCTGCCTTCAGTGGGCGGAACCTTGCCGCAGATGGTGTCTGATGCCTGTGGGGTTTGGATGCGGCAGTGATTCTTCCTGTCGGAGTATGGGTGAGTGTTCTTTGTCCTCATTGGCCTGCCAGCTTCTTTAACAGTTCCCCATCAGGTCCGCATGTGTACTAGGCCCTGTGATTGGTCTGATTATTCAGACCTGTAATTGGATGTGATGTGGGTGGATAGGTATATATTGCACATTGTATTGCAAAATGTCAGACTGTCACTTGCTTGATAAAGGGGATGCTCCCCGAAACGTCGCACTCTGTGTGACAGCTTGTATCTTTGATGTTTCAATAAAAGAGCATAATAGCACATGGATGGTGCCGGCCTCATCTTCTATTGATATACTTCCGTCTGGTCCACGGATAGCCTGGGCACATCGTCACTTTCATAGGAGTGCCTATGGACAAAAGATGCCAATAATTTCTAGGGGCCAATGCCAGCTCAGATATTGCTCAATAGAAGACCCTTTTAGCAGGGGTCGAGTCCTGCGTGAACGCGGGGGGACGACGTCCACTCACTTTTCTTGGAGAGTGGACGCCGTCCCCCCTAGCACCCTGGAGGGGAGCAGCGCAGCAGAGAGGAGCATTGGGCAGAGCAGCGGGGAAGGGCGGACGTCCCCCCCCCCCTTCCCTCACCTTAGGGCTCCTCTCCCTGGCTCTCCCCTCCATAACATTGCGGCGGTGGCCACCGCCGCCAGCCACCGACGCAATGTTATGGAGGGGAGAGCCAGGGAGAGGAGCCCTAAGGTGAGGGAAGGGGGGGAGGAACGTCCGCCCTTCCCCGCTGCTCTGCTAAATGCTCCTCTCTGCTGCGCTGCTCCCCTCCAGCTGGGGGGGCACCTATACACCTGTCTACATATACTGGGGCCACTATACACCTGTCTACATATACTGGGGCCACTATACACCTGGCTACATATACTGGGGCCACTATACACCTGGCTACATATACTGGGGCCACTATACACCTGGCTACATATACTGGGGCCACTATACACCTGTCCACATATACTGGGGCCACTATACAACTGGCTACGTATACTGGGTCCACTATACACCTGGCTACGTATACTGGGGCCACTATACACCTTGCTACATATACTGGGGCCACTATACATCTGGCTACGTATACTGGGGCCACTATACACCTGGCTACGTATACTGGGGCCACTATACATCTGGCTACATATACTGGGGCCACTATACATCTGGCTACATATACTGGGGCCACTATACATCTGCCTACATATACAGGGGCCACTATACACCTGGCTACATATACTGGGGCCACTATACACCTGGCTACATATACTGGGGCCACTATACACCTGGCTACATATACTGGGGCCACTATACACCTGGCTACATATACTGGGGCCACTATACATCTGGCTACATATACTGGGGCCACTATACACCTGGCTACATATACTGGGGCCACTATACATCTGGCTACATATACTGGGGCCACTATACACCTGGCTACATATACTGGGGCCACCATACATCTGGCTACATATACTGGGGTCACCATACATCTGGCTACATATACTGGGGCCACTATACACCTGGCTACATATACTGGGGCCACTATACACCTGGCTACATATACTGGGGCCACTATACACCTGGCTACATATACTGGGGCCACTATACACCTGGCTACATATACTGGGGACACCTATACACCTGGCTACATATACTGGGGACATATACACCTGCCTACATATACTGCGGACACCTATACACCTGGCTATACTGGGGATACCTATACACCTCGCTACATATACTGGGGACAACTATACACCTGGCTATACTGGGGACACCTGAACACCTGGTTACATTTACTGGGGACACCTGGCTATACTGGGGACACCTATAGACCTGGCTACCTATTCTGGGGACATCTATACACTTGGCCACCTATTCTGGGGACAACTATACACATGGCTACTTATACTGGGGACACCTATAGACCTAGCTAGCTATACTGGGGGTACCTATTTTGGGAGAACTGCTGTCAGATCTGTATTTTTGGGGACCAACGGATGCCAGATTACGTGTATTTTGGGGAACCGCTGCCAGATTGTGTATGTTGGGGGACCACTGCTGCCAGATTACATGTATTTTGGGTGTTACGTGTAATTTGGGTGATCCACTACCAGGTTTCACGTATTTTGGGGAACTGCTTCCAGATTATGTGTATGTTAAGGGAACTGCTGCTGCCAGATTGTCTATTTTGGGGGAACCACTGCCATATTATCTGTATTTTGGAGGAACCTCTGCCAGATTATGTGTATTTTTGGTGAAATGCTGTCAGATTACATCTTCTTTTTGGGGATACACTACGACAGAGCTCAAACTTCCCCTGGCTTTTATACCACTGCTAAGGCCATGTATATTTGACCCCACCCATGCCCACGCCCACACTATGCGTAACCACGCCCATTTTTTGGCGCGCCGCGCATTTTTAGGGTGAGTCCACTCACTTCTTTTTCCAGGACTAGACCCCTGCCTTTTAGTATTAAACCAGCTTAGCCATCTTAGATACATGTATGGAAGAGTGTGAGTATAGAATATACTGTAAGTGAGCATTACAAAAGCACTACACCATTGTTTAAATTATGCCCTAATTCTATATTGCTAGATATGGTTACCATGCATAGTTAGCTCATGCCAAAGTAATTGCAGCAAACTGGAGGAGATTTTAAACTAGGATCTGGGGGGAGGCGGGAGGATAAAGTCTCAACATATAGACAAGATAAGGTAAAAAGACAGTGGGAGCCTAACATTATGGGGGGTGGAGAGGGGGGTGGGGACAGTGTAAAGATTAAGGAGGTTGGTAAAACTTCAAGTAGCCCATTTCAGGTAAACAAAATTGGTAAATGTGGTGGTAAAAATATAAAGTGCATGATAACCAATGCTCGGAGCCTTGCAAATAAAATAGATGAACTAGAGTTCATTCTGAATGACAAAGGCTATGACATTGTGGGAATAACCGAGACATGGATGGATGAAAGTCATGACTGGATAGCCAATTTAAAAGGATACAATGTGTTCAGGAGGGATAGAACAGGGAAAAAAGGTGGAGGGGTTTGTCTCTTTGTTAAGAATTCTTTTACAGCTGTCCTCAACGATGAGATGGAGGAAGATTGCGAAGATGTGGAGTCCGTTTGGGTAAATATTCATGGTGGAAATAAAAGTTGCCAATTGCTTATTGGGGTATGCTACAGACCACCTCATATTAATGAAGCTGCAGAACTATATATATGTTAAAACGGCGCTACTGATGTCTAGCGAAACAGTTCAGCTCTCTCCTGAAGAGTATCTTTTAGATGAAGAAAGATAGAGTTCTGTGTGTTTGCGCTTCTAAATGGGTATAGCCAGTCCCTTCATCAACAGTTTATCGAATAGTAGTCAGCGCTCCACTTCACAAGCCACAAATCAAGGTCCCCTATGGGGCCGCACTCACCCTTCCAAGATGACCACTGCAAGACTGGTCAGGATAGGCTCAACTGTAGTCCTTCACGATCTGCTGTCAAGTTTCCAATATGATGTGCTTCCATTGGAGGATCTCACATTACTTCTGCTCTTGGGACGATGATTCTTCAGTGTGCCTCATAAGTAAAAAGAGTCCATAGCGTGACTCCGTAAAAAGTAAAACATTTATTGAATAAAAGCTACTCACAAACATGCAAGATGGTCTGGCGTTTAGAGTATATAACGGGCTCTCCCCCGTGCCTCCCGGGTAGGCCTGTGGATTACACCGTTCCTCCGCCGCCTAATTCCCCGCTGCTCGCGTCCTGTTGCGCTTCCTGGTCGTCCTCCGGCTCCACCCTACGCGTTTCGTCACCACGCGTGACTCATCAGGGGCGTGGCTTGCCGTTGGACACCAGGATTACTTATAGCGTTACGTATCACGTAAACTACGTCGCATACGTCCCGCTAAGGGAAGGCGTACGTTCGTACGTGACGTATGTATCTGCCCTACTATTGGCAGATAGCGTCAGTGTCAGATGACGAGCGGTGAATCCCCATCTCGTCACTGTCACTCCGCTGCGCATGTATTTGCGTTCCACCTTGGTTAATAATTTCCGGGTTGAGAGCCCGTTTTCCACAAAACCTTGATACACTTATACATTTATATAAAATATACATAAGACATATACCAATCATATATAAAACGTTTAAAAGAACTTACACTTGCACAAAACCTAATTAATAACCCCCGTTATTAGCCCAATGTATTGCACTGTTAATGTGACTCATGTATCATTACCCCACTAGCATTACACCATCTTGTGGCAATGATACATATTACACAGCCATTTTAAAATTAGTACACATAATTCAAGTCACTGGAAAGAGGAAATCTTCTGTGTTAAATAGAGTATTGGATATATATAACATGAATATCCCAGTCTGTCATTTTCCTAGCTGTTAGCTAAGAAGCAATTAAGGTCTAATTCTATATTATGACCATTTGGTCTAAGGGTTCCCATATTGTATATCCATTTTGTTTCACGTTTTGAGATGTCCCTTGTTTTGTTACACCCTCTCCATGAATAGTTTGCCTTTTCAAGCCCGCAGAATCTTAGGGACCTAGGGTCGGAGCCATGATGAATTCTGTAATGGTCAGAGACACTATGGCCTGTAAATTCCCTTCTTATATTTCCTATATGTTCTCCAATTCTTGCCTTGAGTTGTCTGGTTGTTCTTCCAATATATTGCATGTTACAGGGACACCACACCATGTACACGACTCCCTTTGAATTACAAGTAATGTTCTGTTTTATTTTATACGTGACACCTTTTGATGTTGAAACCACTTCTTTGTTCCTTATTGGGGTGGCCTCCCTACACCCCACACAATCCCTACATGGGAAGAAGCCATCTTTTTGCCAGAAGGGGGTCACTGCCTTTGGAGGATTTACACAGCTTGGAGCTACATAGCTTTTTAGATTTTTTGCTCTTCTATATATAAAACGTGGGTCCTTCGGTAGGATTTTTTTAAGTGTAGTATCCTCTCTGAGTATAGGCCAATGTTTTTTAATTATGTGTTCAACCTGCCTATACTGAGTGGAATAATCAGTGATAAATGGTACACATTCTTTTGGTTTAAGTTCCCTTGCAGTCGATGGGCCCTGCTTCAATAGATTCCCTCTTTCCATTCTTCCTATTTCCATAATCTCCCTCTGTATATCTATATCCTTATATCCTTTCTCGATAAATCTATCGGCTAGTGTCTGTGCTTGAGTTATATAATCATCCAGATTACTACAGTTCCTCCGCAGTCTCATAAATTGGCCTCTAGGTATGGCCTTCTTCCACTTAGGGTGATGGCAGCTTTGAATCGAAAGGTATCCATTTCTATCTGTTGGTTTGAAATAGGTAGTCGTAACCAATGAGGTTCCCCTCTTTTCAATAGTGAGGTCCAAATAATGTATTGCTACTTCACTGGCCTCCATTGTAAGTTCAATGTTCATATCGTTCTGATTCAGGTTCCCAAAGAAGTCTTGCAGATCGTCCTTCCTTCCTCCCCATAACAGGAACAAATCGTCTATGAATCTTCGCCAAGCTTTAATTCTGGTGTCCCTTCCTTCCCCCAGTATTGATTCTTCCCATCTTCCCATAAACAAATTAGCCAGAGAGGGGGCAAACCCCGCCCCCATGGCACAGCCCTTCACCTGTAGATAATAGTCCCCCTGGTGCCAGAAGTAGTTTCTTGTTAATGCGAAGTTCAATAATTTCATTATGAAATTCCTCTGCTGGATCTTTATATCCAGATCTTTAGCCAGGTAGTAATTAACTGCTTCCATCCCTTGCTGGTGCGGTATATTCGAGTATAATGCTGTGACATCTGCTGTCACAAGAACATCACCTTCCTCTACCCCTAAAGTTTCCAATATCTGTAACATGTGTTTTGTATCTTTAACTGTCTGTGGGAGGTTTTTTACTAATGGCTGTAGGAAATGATCGAGATATTGCCCCACTCTGTGTGTTAAAGATCCTATTCCACTCAGGATAGGTCGTCCCGGTGGCTGCTCTGCATTTTTATGTACCTTGGGCACCTGGTAAATCACAGGAGTTCTTGGTGCAGATGGCATTAGAAATTCAAATTCCTTATCTTCTAAGATACCCTCATCCAGGCCCTCTCGTAATAGCTGTCTTAATTCGTTAGTATAGATGATCAATGGGTTCCCTTTTAGCTTTATGTAAGTACTTGTGTCATTGACAATCCGGTCTAGTTCGGTGTTATACTGATCTTGTCTCATCACGACCACTCCCCCCCCTTTATCTGCTGGGCGTATTACTAGCTTTTTATCTTCCAATAAGCCCTGGGTTAGTTTAATTACCCCCCTACTCTTTTTCATTTCTATTTTTTCCAAGTCGTTCTCCACCATTCTTTTAAACACTTCCACTGAGTTCCCATTGCTGGATTGTGGATTAAATAAAGACCGGTTTTTCATCCCCGTATGTATGAATTCACTTACTGGATTGATTCTTGTTGAAGGGCCTTCCTTATTGAGAAAGTATTTTTTAATATTTAGTGTCCTTGTATATTTTTGCAGGTCTATATAAGTACCAAACTTATTGAGCGGTTGGTTGGGCGCATGTTTTAGACCCTGGTCCAGGAGTTTTACCTCTTCCCTATTTAAAGCAACCCCTGAGATGTTAAAAATCCCTTTCCCTACTTCTCTCTTCTTCGTTTGTATGCGCTTCCCTCCTCGTATACCCCTTCTGGTCTTCGTTTGTATCCTGCAGGTGTCGGTTGCTGCATTGGTTCGTATTCTGGTCGTTGAAATCTGTTCCATGGTGGTCTCTGTGGTCCCTGGTTGTACCCTAAAAAAGGTTGGAATTCTTGTTCCTGTCTCAGTGGGTCATAACGATTCTGCAGTGGTATTTGAAAATTTCTATTCTCATAGTTATTTCTTTGTTGCGGTGTATACCTGCTTCCGTTTAGTGGTCTATTGGGCTGCCTGGGATACTGCCTGCTTTCTCTTGGTCTACTTTCTCCCTGAGTTTCCCGCTGTTCTTGATAATTTCTCGTACCTTGATGTCCTATTCTCTTTGGGATCGCTCCCCCGTTATAGTTTGGAATAGGGTCTCTGGGTCTTCTGGGGGTTATGGTTCCCTTTGGAGCAGGTGGTCGCTCCTTTGGGTTAGGCACTACTGGTATAGGTTCCTTGTTTTTAATCTGCCATCTATAGGCTCTTTTAAGCTTAAATGCATTCCAGTCCAGTTGGAACTTTCTTTTTTTCTTTATAATAATTTCTCTTTCCTGCTTTATTAATATCTCACAGGTTCGCTCCGACATAGCTTTATACAGGGCCTCTCCTTTATGTACCTCCAAATCAGTTTTTATTTGAGTTATTTCCCTTCCCAATCGTTCAAGGCGTGCTGATTTCCTTTTTATCAGTAGCTCCATAAGTCCTATACCACACCCATCAAAATATTCCCCCCATTCCTTATCATTCTCCTCTCCTTCCTCTCCATCATCCGGGGTCATGTCCCATCGCAACTTTTGTGGTATAATGCCCTTATTAATATATTTGGTCAATGTGGTGACATCCCACCATGTGGCCTGCTCTCTTAGCAGTGTATGCTCTAAGTTTCTAAATTTATCTTCAATATCTTTCTTAATATCATCCTGGCTTTCATCTTGAACATTAAAAATAACCTCTAAATCAACATTATGCTTAGATCGATAATCAAATACATCCAAATTGCCTGCTGCCATTGTAATGCTATAAGGGTACAGATATATATATGTTAAAACGGCGCTACTGATGTCTAGCGAAACAGTTCAGCTCTCTCCTGAAGAGTATCTTTTAGATGAAGAAAGATAGAGTTCTGTGTGTTTGCGCTTCTAAATGGGTATAGCCAGTCCCTTCATCAACAGTTTATCGAATAGTAGTCAGCGCTCCACTTCACAAGCCACAAATCAAGGTCCCCTATGGGGCCGCACTCACCCTTCCAAGATGACCACTGCAAGACTGGTCAGGATAGGCTCAACTGTAGTCCTTCACGATCTGCTGTCAAGTTTCCAATATGATGTGCTTCCATTGGAGGATCTCACATTACTTCTGCTCTTGGGACGATGATTCTTCAGTGTGCCTCATAAGTAAAAAGAGTCCATAGCGTGACTCCGTAAAAAGTAAAACATTTATTGAATAAAAGCTACTCACAAACATGCAAGATGGTCTGGCGTTTAGAGTATATAACGGGCTCTCCCCCGTGCCTCCCGGGTAGGCCTGTGGATTACACCGTTCCTCCGCCGCCTAATTCCCCGCTGCTCGCGTCCTGTTGCGCTTCCTGGTCGTCCTCCGGCTCCACCCTACGCGTTTCGTCACCACGCGTGACTCATCAGGGGCGTGGCTTGCCGTTGGACACCAGGATTACTTATAGCGTTACGTATCACGTAAACTACGTCGCATACGTCCCGCTAAGGGAAGGCGTACGTTCGTACGTGACGTATGTATCTGCCCTACTATTGGCAGATAGCGTCAGTGTCAGATGACGAGCGGTGAATCCCCATCTCGTCACTGTCACTCCGCTGCGCATGTATTTGCGTTCCACCTTGGTTAATAATTTCCGGGTTGAGAGCCCGTTTTCCACAAAACCTTGATACACTTATACATTTATATAAAATATACATAAGACATATACCAATCATATATAAAACGTTTAAAAGAACTTACACTTGCACAAAACCTAATTAATAACCCCCGTTATTAGCCCAATGTATTGCACTGTTAATGTGACTCATGTATCATTACCCCACTAGCATTACACCATCTTGTGGCAATGATACATATTACACAGCCATTTTAAAATTAGTACACATAATTCAAGTCACTGGAAAGAGGAAATCATCTGTGTTAAATAGAGTATTGGATATATATAACATGAATATCCCAGTCTGTCATTTTCCTAGCTGTTAGCTAAGAAGCAATTAAGGTCTAATTCTATATTATGACCATTTGGTCTAAGGGTTCCCATATTGTATATCCATTTTGTTTCACGTTTTGAGATGTCCCTTGTTTTGTTACACCCTCTCCATGAATAGTTTGCCTTTTCAAGCCCGCAGAATCTTAGGGACCTAGGGTCGGAGCCATGATGAATTCTGTAATGGTCAGAGACACTATGGCCTGTAAATTCCCTTCTTATATTTCCTATATGTTCTCCAATTCTTGCCTTGAGTTGTCTGGTTGTTCTTCCAATATATTGCATGTTACAGGGACACCACACCATGTACACGACTCCCTTTGAATTACAAGTAATGTTCTGTTTTATTTTATACGTGACACCTTTTGATGTTGAAACCACTTCTTTGTTCCTTATTGGGGTGGCCTCCCTACACCCCACACAATCCCTACATGGGAAGAAGCCATCTTTTTGCCAGAAGGGGGTCACTGCCTTTGGAGGATTTACACAGCTTGGAGCTACATAGCTTTTTAGATTTTTTGCTCTTCTATATATAAAACGTGGGTCCTTCGGTAGGATTTTTTTAAGTGTAGTATCCTCTCTGAGTATAGGCCAATGTTTTTTAATTATGTGTTCAACCTGCCTATACTGAGTGGAATAATTATTCCACTCAGTATAGGCAGGTTGAACACATAATTAAAAAACATTGGCCTATACTCAGAGAGGATACTACACTTAAAAAAATCCTACCGAAGGACCCACGTTTTATATATAGAAGAGCAAAAAATCTAAAAAGCTATGTAGCTCCAAGCTGTGTAAATCCTCCAAAGGCAGTGACCCCCTTCTGGCAAAAAGATGGCTTCTTCCCATGTAGGGATTGTGTGGGGTGTAGGGAGGCCACCCCAATAAGGAACAAAGAAGTGGTTTCAACATCAAAAGGTGTCACGTATAAAATAAAACAGAACATTACTTGTAATTCAAAGGGAGTCGTGTACATGGTGTGGTGTCCCTGTAACATGCAATATATTGGAAGAACAACCAGACAACTCAAGGCAAGAATTGGAGAACATATAGGAAATATAAGAAGGGAATTTACAGGCCATAGTGTCTCTGACCATTACAGAATTCATCATGGCTCCGACCCTAGGTCCCTAAGATTCTGCGGGCTTGAAAAGGCAAACTATTCATGGAGAGGGTGTAACAAAACAAGGGACATCTCAAAACGTGAAACAAAATGGATATACAATATGGGAACCCTTAGACCAAATGGTCATAATATAGAATTAGACCTTAATTGCTTCTTAGCTAACAGCTAGGAAAATGACAGACTGGGATATTCATGTTATATATATCCAATACTCTATTTAACACAGAAGATTTCCTCTTTCCAGTGACTTGAATTATGTGTACTAATTTTAAAATGGCTGTGTAATATGTATCATTGCCACAAGATGGTGTAATGCTAGTGGGGTAATGATACATGAGTCACATTAACAGTGCAATACATTGGGCTAATAACGGGGGTTATTAATTAGGTTTTGTGCAAGTGTAAGTTCTTTTAAACGTTTTATATATGATTGGTATATGTCTTATGTATATTTTATATAAATGTATAAGTGTATCAAGGTTTTGTGGAAAACGGGCTCTCAACCCGGAAATTATTAACCAAGGTGGAACGCAAATACATGCGCAGCGGAGTGACAGTGACGAGATGGGGATTCACCGCTCGTCATCTGACACTGACGCTATCTGCCAATAGTAGGGCAGATACATACGTCACGTACGAACGTACGCCTTCCCTTAGCGGGACGTATGCGACGTAGTTTACGTGATACGTAACGCTATAAGTAATCCTGGTGTCCAACGGCAAGCCACGCCCCTGATGAGTCACGCGTGGTGACGAAACGCGTAGGGTGGAGCCGGAGGACGACCAGGAAGCGCAACAGGACGCGAGCAGCGGGGAATTAGGCGGCGGAGGAACGGTGTAATCCACAGGCCTACCCGGGAGGCACGGGGGAGAGCCCGTTATATACTCTAAACGCCAGACCATCTTGCATGTTTGTGAGTAGCTTTTATTCAATAAATGTTTTACTTTTTACGGAGTCACGCTATGGACTCTTTTTACTTATGAGGCACACTGAAGAATCATCGTCCCAAGAGCAGAAGTAATGTGAGATCCTCCAATGGAAGCACATCATATTGGAAACTTGACAGCAGATCGTGAAGGACTACAGTTGAGCCTATCCTGACCAGTCTTGCAGTGGTCATCTTGGAAGGGTGAGTGCGGCCCCATAGGGGACCTTGATTTGTGGCTTGTGAAGTGGAGCGCTGACTACTATTCGATAAACTGTTGATGAAGGGACTGGCTATACCCATTTAGAAGCGCAAACACACAGAACTCTATCTTTCTTCATCTAAAAGATACTCTTCAGGAGAGAGCTGAACTGTTTCGCTAGACATCAGTAGCGCCGTTTTAACATATATATATCTGTACCCTTATAGCATTACAATGGCAGCAGGCAATTTGGATGTATTTGATTATCGATCTAAGCATAATGTTGATTTAGAGGTTATTTTTAATGTTCAAGATGAAAGCCAGGATGATATTAAGAAAGATATTGAAGATAAATTTAGAAACTTAGAGCATACACTGCTAAGAGAGCAGGCCACATGGTGGGATGTCACCACATTGACCAAATATATTAATAAGGGCATTATACCACAAAAGTTGCGATGGGACATGACCCCGGATGATGGAGAGGAAGGAGAGGAGAATGATAAGGAATGGGGGGAATATTTTGATGGGTGTGGTATAGGACTTATGGAGCTACTGATAAAAAGGAAATCAGCACGCCTTGAACGATTGGGAAGGGAAATAACTCAAATAAAAACTGATTTGGAGGTACATAAAGGAGAGGCCCTGTATAAAGCTATGTCGGAGCGAACCTGTGAGATATTAATAAAGCAGGAAAGAGAAATTATTATAAAGAAAAAAAGAAAGTTCCAACTGGACTGGAATGCATTTAAGCTTAAAAGAGCCTATAGATGGCAGATTAAAAACAAGGAACCTATACCAGTAGTGCCTAACCCAAAGGAGCGACCACCTGCTCCAAAGGGAACCATAACCCCCAGAAGACCCAGAGACCCTATTCCAAACTATAACGGGGGAGCGATCCCAAAGAGAATAGGACATCAAGGTACGAGAAATTATCAAGAACAGCGGGAAACTCAGGGAGAAAGTAGACCAAGAGAAAGCAGGCAGTATCCCAGGCAGCCCAATAGACCACTAAACGGAAGCAGGTATACACCGCAACAAAGAAATAACTATGAGAATAGAAATTTTCAAATACCACTGCAGAATCGTTATGACCCACTGAGACAGGAACAAGAATTCCAACCTTTTTTAGGGTACAACCAGGGACCACAGAGACCACCATGGAACAGATTTCAACGACCAGAATACGAACCAATGCAGCAACCGACACCTGCAGGATACAAACGAAGACCAGAAGGGGTATACGAGGAGGGAAGCGCATACAAACGAAGAAGAGAGAAGTAGGGAAAGGGATTTTTAACATCTCAGGGGTTGCTTTAAATAGGGAAGAGGTAAAACTCCTGGACCAGGGTCTAAAACATGCGCCCAACCAACCGCTCAATAAGTTTGGTACTTATATAGACCTGCAAAAATATACAAGGACACTAAATATTAAAAAATACTTTCT
This sequence comes from Hyperolius riggenbachi, assembly GCF_040937935.1. Classification (NCBI taxonomy): domain Eukaryota; kingdom Metazoa; phylum Chordata; class Amphibia; order Anura; family Hyperoliidae; genus Hyperolius; species Hyperolius riggenbachi. The sequence goes on from NC_090654.1 coordinate 165,126,967, forward strand.
CAATAAGGAAGGCCCTTCAACAAGAATCAATCCAGTAAGTGAATTCATACATACGGGGATGAAAAACCGGTCTTTATTTAATCCACAATCCAGCAATGGGAACTCAGTGGAAGTGTTTAAAAGAATGGTGGAGAACGACTTGGAAAAAATAGAAATGAAAAAGAGTAGGGGGGTAATTAAACTAACCCAGGGCTTATTGGAAGATAAAAAGCTAGTAATACGCCCAGCAGATAAAGGGGGGGGAGTGGTCGTGATGAGACAAGATCAGTATAACACCGAACTAGACCGGATTGTCAATGACACAAGTACTTACATAAAGCTAAAAGGGAACCCATTGATCATCTATACTAACGAATTAAGACAGCTATTACGAGAGGGCCTGGATGAGGGTATCTTAGAAGATAAGGAATTTGAATTTCTAATGCCATCTGCACCAAGAACTCCTGTGATTTACCAGGTGCCCAAGGTACATAAAAATGCAGAGCAGCCACCGGGACGACCTATCCTGAGTGGAATAGGATCTTTAACACACAGAGTGGGGCAATATCTCGATCATTTCCTACAGCCATTAGTAAAAAACCTCCCACAGACAGTTAAAGATACAAAACACATGTTACAGATATTGGAAACTTTAGGGGTAGAGGAAGGTGATGTTCTTGTGACAGCAGATGTCACAGCATTATACTCGAATATACCGCACCAGCAAGGGATGGAAGCAGTTAATTACTACCTGGCTAAAGATCTGGATATAAAGATCCAGCAGAGGAATTTCATAATGAAATTATTGAACTTCGCATTAACAAGAAACTACTTCTGGCACCAGGGGGACTATTATCTACAGGTGAAGGGCTGTGCCATGGGGGCGGGGTTTGCCCCCTCTCTGGCTAATTTGTTTATGGGAAGATGGGAAGAATCAATACTGGGGGAAGGAAGGGACACCAGAATTAAAGCTTGGCGAAGATTCATAGACGATTTGTTCCTGTTATGGGGAGGAAGGAAGGACGATCTGCAAGACTTCTTTGGGAACCTGAATCAGAACGATATGAACATTGAACTTACAATGGAGGCCAGTGAAGTAGCAATACATTATTTGGACCTCACTATTGAAAAGAGGGGAACCTCATTGGTTACGACTACCTATTTCAAACCAACAGATAGAAATGGATACCTTTCGATTCAAAGCTGCCATCACCCTAAGTGGAAGAAGGCCATACCTAGAGGCCAATTTATGAGACTGCGGAGGAACTGTAGTAATCTGGATGATTATATAACTCAAGCACAGACACTAGCCGATAGATTTATCGAGAAAGGATATAAGGATATAGATATACAGAGGGAGATTATGGAAATAGGAAGAATGGAAAGAGGGAATCTATTGAAGCAGGGCCCATCGACTGCAAGGGAACTTAAACCAAAAGAATGTGTACCATTTATCACTGATTATTCCACTCAGTATAGGCAGGTTGAACACATAATTAAAAAACATTGGCCTATACTCAGAGAGGATACTACACTTAAAAAAATCCTACCGAAGGACCCACGTTTTATATATAGAAGAGCAAAAAATCTAAAAAGCTATGTAGCTCCAAGCTGTGTAAATCCTCCAAAGGCAGTGACCCCCTTCTGGCAAAAAGATGGCTTCTTCCCATGTAGGGATTGTGTGGGGTGTAGGGAGGCCACCCCAATAAGGAACAAAGAAGTGGTTTCAACATCAAAAGGTGTCACGTATAAAATAAAACAGAACATTACTTGTAATTCAAAGGGAGTCGTGTACATGGTGTGGTGTCCCTGTAACATGCAATATATTGGAAGAACAACCAGACAACTCAAGGCAAGAATTGGAGAACATATAGGAAATATAAGAAGGGAATTTACAGGCCATAGTGTCTCTGACCATTACAGAATTCATCATGGCTCCGACCCTAGGTCCCTAAGATTCTGCGGGCTTGAAAAGGCAAACTATTCATGGAGAGGGTGTAACAAAACAAGGGACATCTCAAAACGTGAAACAAAATGGATATACAATATGGGAACCCTTAGACCAAATGGTCATAATATAGAATTAGACCTTAATTGCTTCTTAGCTAACAGCTAGGAAAATGACAGACTGGGATATTCATGTTATATATATCCAATACTCTATTTAACACAGAAGATTTCCTCTTTCCAGTGACTTGAATTATGTGTACTAATTTTAAAATGGCTGTGTAATATGTATCATTGCCACAAGATGGTGTAATGCTAGTGGGGTAATGATACATGAGTCACATTAACAGTGCAATACATTGGGCTAATAACGGGGGTTATTAATTAGGTTTTGTGCAAGTGTAAGTTCTTTTAAACGTTTTATATATGATTGGTATATGTCTTATGTATATTTTATATAAATGTATAAGTGTATCAAGGTTTTGTGGAAAACGGGCTCTCAACCCGGAAATTATTAACCAAGGTGGAACGCAAATACATGCGCAGCGGAGTGACAGTGACGAGATGGGGATTCACCGCTCGTCATCTGACACTGACGCTATCTGCCAATAGTAGGGCAGATACATACGTCACGTACGAACGTACGCCTTCCCTTAGCGGGACGTATGCGACGTAGTTTACGTGATACGTAACGCTATAAGTAATCCTGGTGTCCAACGGCAAGCCACGCCCCTGATGAGTCACGCGTGGTGACGAAACGCGTAGGGTGGAGCCGGAGGACGACCAGGAAGCGCAACAGGACGCGAGCAGCGGGGAATTAGGCGGCGGAGGAACGGTGTAATCCACAGGCCTACCCGGGAGGCACGGGGGAGAGCCCGTTATATACTCTAAACGCCAGACCATCTTGCATGTTTGTGAGTAGCTTTTATTCAATAAATGTTTTACTTTTTACGGAGTCACGCTATGGACTCTTTTTACTTATGAGGCACACTGAAGAATCATCGTCCCAAGAGCAGAAGTAATGTGAGATCCTCCAATGGAAGCACATCATATTGGAAACTTGACAGCAGATCGTGAAGGACTACAGTTGAGCCTATCCTGACCAGTCTTGCAGTGGTCATCTTGGAAGGGTGAGTGCGGCCCCATAGGGGACCTTGATTTGTGGCTTGTGAAGTGGAGCGCTGACTACTATTCGATAAGCTGCAGAACTGCAATTACTACAGCAAATTGAAAAAGCGGCAAGTAAAAATGAGGTCATAGTTATGGGCGACTTCAACTTTCCAGACATTGACTGGGGTATTGAGGCTACCCATTCTGGTAAAAGCAGCAGATTTCTGGCAGCACTACAGGACAATTACTTGACTCAAATGGTAACGGAACCAACTAGGGGGAATGCGTTACTGGATCTGATCATTTCGAATAGACCAGATAATGTATCAAATGTGCAGGTTCAAGAACATTTGGGAAATAGTGATCACAACATGATAACGTTTGATCTGGTGACTGATAGGCCACGGGGCAGCGGGACCACTAAAACTATGAATTTTAGAAAAGCAAAGTTCAATCAAATCAGGCAGGCACTAAGTTTGGTGAACTGGGATAATATACTACAAGGGGAGGACACTGAAGGGAAATGGCAAGCTTTTAAACGTATTCTCAATCAATATTGTAGTATGTATATCCCATATGGAAACAAAATGTCTAGGAATAAAAAAAGGCCTCTATGGATGAATAGAAAGGTTAAGGATAAAATGAAGAGGAAAAAGAATGCCTATAAGGTCCTAAAACAGGAGGGGACCGAGGCTGCACTAAGCAATTATAAGGAGTGCAATAAAAATTGTAAAAAAGAAATTAGGCTGGCAAAGATCGAAGCTGAAAATCAAATCGCTAGGGATATCAAATCTAACCCAAAAAAGTTTTACAAGTACATCAACTCTAAAAAAAGAAAGGTTGACTGTATAGGACTCCTAAAGGATGAGGGTGGGAACTCAATGGTGGATGACCAAGGTAAGGCAGAGTTATTAAATGCTTTCTTTGCTTCTGTCTTTACAAAGGAAACAGCACTGTTGCAAATTACAGAGGCGGAAGAGTCTCAATCTTCTAACTGTAATATTAAATACTTAACGCAGGAAGAAGTAAAGGCAAGACTAAATAAATTAAAAATAGACAAGGCACCTGGCCCGGATGGCATGCATCCTCGGGTCCTAAGGGAATTAAGTTCAGTTATAGATAAACCCCTTTATCTTATCTTTTGTGACTCTCTTGCAACTGGCAGAGTCCCAGTGGATTGGCGTACAGCCCACGTTTTCCCATTATTTAAGAAGGGCAAAAAATCAGATCCAGGAAATTATAGACCTGTAAGCTTAACATCAGTTGTATGCAAACTATTTGAGGGGTTACTAAGAGATACTATACATGACTTCATAGTAGAAAATAATCTTATTTCTCAGCATCAACATGGGTTTACTAAAGACAGGTCCTGTTTGACTAACATGCTCAGCTTTTATGAGGTAGTGAATGCTAATATGGATATTGGGAATGCTGTAGATGTGATATACTTAGACTTTGCTAAGGCATTCGACACTGTTCCCCACAAAAGTCTGGTGCAAAAGATGAGGATGCAAGGACTGGGGAAGAGTCTGTGTGCTTGGATAGGGAACTGGCTAATGGACAGAAAACAAAGAGTTGTGGTCAATGGATCATACTCAAAATGGGAGACTGTTAGCAGTGGGGTCCCACAGGGGTCTGTACTGGGTCCAGTGCTCTTCAATTTATTTATTAATGACCTAGTGGATACAGTAGTGAGCAATGTTGCTATTTTTGCAGATGATACAAAATTGTGCAGAATCATCAACTCTAAGGAAGATAGTGTTATATTGCAACAGGATCTGGATAGGATGGCTATATGGGCACATACATGGCAGATGAAATTCAATGTTGACAAATGTAAAGTCATGCATTTTGGTCGTACCAATGGTCTAACACCATACAAAATAAATGGGATACAGTTGGGGACATCAAACTTGGAGAAGGACTTAGGAGTACTCATCGACAACAAGTTAAATAATCGTACTCAATGCCAAGCCGCTGCAGCTAAAGCTAACAAAATTTTGGGATGCATTAAAAGGGAAATAAAAACTCGAGATGCTAGCATAATATTGCCCCTGTTTAACTCTCTAGTAAGGCCACATCTGGAATATGGAATTCAGTTCTGGGCACCACATTACAAAAAAGATATTGCAGTTTTAGAGCAGGTGCAGAGACGAGCAACAAAATTGATACGTGGGATGGAAGGTCTCACTTACCAAGAAAGGTTAGATAAACTGGGTTTATTTAGTCTAGAGAAAAGACGCCTTAGAGGAGATCTAATTAACATGTATAAATACATCAGAGGGCAATATAATAGCTTGGCGGATGAGCTTTTTGTCCCTAGGCCTTCTCAAAGGACTAGAGGACATGATCTGCGCATGGAGGAAAAACGTTTTAGCCATTTATTTAGGAAAGGGTTCTTTACAGTAAGAGTGATTAAGATGTGGAATGCATTGCCACAGGAAGTCGTTATGGCAAACTCTATACCTGCATTTAAAGGGGGCTTAGATGCTTTCCTTGCGTTGAATGACATCCACGGCTACAATTACTAGGTAATGCCAATGATGTTAATCCAGGGATTTTATGATCAACAGGGATATGTGAGGGAGCAGGCTGGAGTTGTACTTTGTACTGGTTGAACTCGATGGACGTATGTCTTTTTTCAACCAAAGTAACTATGTAACTGTGCAGTCATAATGACCAATCATCTAGTGTTAAACATTCTAATTCTATAACATTTGTTATTTTGTTAACATTTGTTATTTTGTAAGTGCAAATAAAAAGCATTTGTCGTTCAGCAGTGTTTTAAATCTAGGGTTGCACTAACACAGCTACAATCCTTATGAGGTTAGTTGGAGGACACCTGAGCACCCAGTGGAAATCTTTGCAGACAAATCAAAACAAGCTCTGTGCAAGTAATGTGTCTGATAGGAATTTAAAATGAGGAAGAAAATTGGTGTCGCAGGTGATATTCTAATCAACTGAATAAATATATCCTCAGATGCCAGTTTTCTCGCTCAGACATGATTTATACACATGACTAAAACATCAGAAGGCTAATTACACAGGCATATTTTTCTTTCTTCTTTATAAGAGGGGTGCAGGTAGAGTACAGTGGGGTAATAAAAAGCGAGGTTTGATTCAACACAATTTGATACTAGCTATCTGTCCTGTATGCTAGCAACTATTATGTGTCTCCTGTAAGGGGAATGGTGTGTGAGATGCACAAAGTAATTTCACATAGGGCCTGATTCACAAAGCGGTGCTAACAGTTAGCACGCTGGTGAAAAGCCCTTTATCACGCCTAAACTCAGTTTAGGCATGATAAGTTTAGGTGTGATAAGTTTAGGTGTGATAAGTTTAGGCATGATAAGTTTAGGTGTGATAAGTTTAGGCATGATAAGTTTAAGCACCAACTGCGTTAGCACCGCAGTGCACAGCTGATCAAAAGTTTTGCGCTAGCAAAGTCTGGTGCACTTTGCATAGAGTTTAATGGCGCTGCTTTGCGTGCGGGACTTTGCACGCTATCTACACTTATCTAAACTTAGCATGCCTAAACTTATCACACCTAAACTTATCACACCTAAACTTATCACGCCTAAACTGGCTTTTCACCAGCGTGGTGCAATGGTTATCACGCCTAAAGTCTCTAACTGGGTTAGCACCGCTTTGTGAATCGAGCCCTTGTTATGCAATACACCACTGTGAATCCAGCCTTAGAAATGAGACACACTAGGTGGTGCATGAAATGCATGAGATAAGCCATGCTAAATACTGAAAAATGGGTGGCCGGGATGGGAGGTCTGCATTCCTACTACAGCACTGTAAATGATAGCGCTGACAGGTGAGACATGCAGGTCCGTGCTCAGCCCTTTAGTGCTAGCCCTGATGTCTGTCTTTAGGTTTAGGGCCCTTCCACACAGAAAATTGCAATTGCGATTTTCCCTTGGCAGTTAGCGGCACGCTTATGATTGATGTGTAAAAAAATAAAGCCGCGTGAAGTTTTTCAAATTGGAGATCGCATAGCAAATGGCATAGCACCACATTTACTTGCAATGCAATTTGCCTCTAGGCGCTATTCTTGCTAATGACGAGCTACTGTTTGTCCCCTATCTTATTGCCTGATGAAGCGGGCTGTGCCTGCGAAACGCATTGCATCTTTTGGGGTACCAATAATAAATGTATTTGTTTAATTCAGACAGTAATTTGAGTCTGCTTTCTGGAGGTAAGTCCACCACTGCCTCCCAGCAAATTTTAAAACTTTTATTACCTTTTATCCTGCTGGCGCCTCTGTTCTCTTACGGTAATACTGTGTCCACCCCTCGTGGAGGGGTGACCTACCCCTACTTTTCTGATCTACAGAGAGTGACATCTTAATCCTGAGTGAGGACAGGTCTAATCTCCTCACCTGCATCTACAGTAGTTGCCTAAGAGGTAACCCATGTTTGTGAGTATATTCATCTCACACTTACATTTATCCACGGTTTCCAATACATACTACATTATATTGGGCTCTCAGTGTTTCTGATATATTCCAATGCTTTGTGTTGGCTGTATCCTAAATATCTAGTGCCCTTTAATAGCCCCCTTTAATCTGGTTCCTTTTTTTTAAGGAGGCCTTATGTTAGGTACTGTAACGAGCGCAGCCGCGGCGGACTGCATCGCCACCGCGGCTGCTTCTGGGCCCCTGTCCGTCTCTCCGGCGTCTAGGACGCCGGGGATGGATCTATCTTTCCCCTGTAAGGTCGCTGTCTCGCGCGGGCGCGCGCATAGACAGGACCTTTATCCGAGGAGGAGACTCGTCAGCTGACCTGCTGGTCAGCTGACATCAGAGGAAACTCACGGCACCCCGGATTGGCTGATAGTAGGGGGCGTGCCAGTGAGGCCTCCTCTGCCTCTTAAGCCTCCGGGCTTCACTCACACGCTGTCTGTTGTCGTGAATGCTTGCGTGTTAGCACTCAGACCTTAGACTAGATCCCAGGTGTTGATGCTAAGGACTTCACACCTAGTCTAGGATATTGCTTCATTGTTACGGTTTATTTGTTAGAATAGTTCCGGTGTGTTTGATCTGGGAGGAATCCAGGGATTTCACACAAGACTAGGAATCCTGTTCATTGTAGTGAGGTTCCTGTGGATGATAGATGTATATGCAGTGTTTGCCATATACATCTATCTATAGTTAGTTCATTATTGTATTATTCTGTATTGATCTCCTGTGTATGACTCTTAGCTAGTACTCTGACTCTGATCCTGCTTTCCGATCCTGTACCTTTGCCTGTCTGCCTTGTTAGTTGCTGAACCTCTGCCTGATTACCGATTACTCTCCTGTCTCACGATTCTGTACTGATACTTACCTCTCTGTTGCCGAAACTTGCCTGTCTGACCACTCCACTCACCAGTGGGCCCTCGCCACTGGTGAGGTGCTAGCTTCACCTGTGCCTCTGGTGAAGTTATTCTTTAGTGCAGTCCTGGTTGTGTCTCCTAGGCTGCAGTACAGTCTGACTCGCCTGTTCCCAGGCAATTACTAGTGCAGTATTGGTTGTGTCTCATAGGCTGCAGTACAGTCTGAATCGCCTACTCCTTAGGCGACCAGTAGTTGCAGCATTGTCTGTGCCTCCTGCTCCTAGGCTGCAGTGCGGTCTGAGCCGCCTACTCCTTAGGCGGCCATTAGCTACAGCTTTGCCTGTGCCCCCTCTCCTCGGGAGATTCTATCCCAGTTCCAGTATCCCCAGCTTGCTGGGGTTTGTACTTTATTATACGGGTGGTCAGTGTATCTTTTGTACCTCGCCACCTTCTCTGGTGAGCTCTTGCCAGACTACGAGGTCACCATATCCGTTAGTGTGTTCACAGAGCCCCGGAGGTCCAGCCGTATTTAGTACTGCCGTGTAACTACTGTCAACCAGCACCTCTGTAGGGGCCTAGCCTATGTGGCTCTGAGGCTCATCAGCTCCACTGATGAGCACTCGTTATTTATTCATTATCCTCACTAGCTTCACTGGTGAGGTGTTGCCTAGTGATTGAGGGGACCTTCCCGACTTCTCTGGAAGGTTCAGCCAAAACCAACTGAGGCACTAGTATCACCTTTCCAGCTCCCCTGGAAAGGTCTGGCGTAGCTTTCTTGCTACCTGTCAACTAGTTCCTTGCCAGCTCCTCTGGTGAGAACTAGTCGGTTCATTCCTGCAGACGCCTGGTAGATATTCCAGGCCATCTGGTAAAGCTCTGTTAGTACTTGTTTGAGTGGTTCTTGTCTCTCGCCAGCTCCCCTGGCAGAGACCAGCTAGATTACCTCTGTATTTTCTGTCTGTACCTTTCCCAGCCTCACTGGGGAGGTTCTGGTCAAATCTGTCCTGTTTAGTTCTGATAAAACAATTAAAGTTACGGTTGCACCAAAACACTACACACTCAGCTCTTTGTCTGCTATACTGGTATTATTGGTGATTCTGCAGATCACACATAATCGGGTATAGCATCTGCATTGTTGGTGATTCTGCAGATCACCAAATAATCAGACGTCTGAGTGGCGGCACTAAACCGTCACAGGTACACACCATACAATTTTCTGGCAGATTTACCTGCCAGATTGATTATTTCCAGCATGTCCGATCTGAATTCCGATTTTTGGATCTTTTTTAATCTCATTATTCCCATTTATTCATCTATGTCCCCAGTAGAAAAACCAACGGCTTCTTTTCAGAGACCGCAGTCTTTCTGAAGAAAAAAAATCACGTCCTCCTTGTAGTTCCTGTAAGAGAGCGTGCTCACTCACAGGATAGATAAGAAAAAAAATCACTGTGGCCATCTTGTGGCCAAATAGTAAAACTACATGCACATACATTTTTATTACAAAAAGACAATAAATTACAATTAAAATTAACTGTTTACTGCCCACACCCAAAAAATAACCAAATAAAATTTAACTAAAAAAAAAAAAAAAATAGCTACCTAAGGGTCTGAACTTTTTTTTAATATGCATGTAAAGAGGGTATACAACTAATATTTTTTAAATTTTAAGCTTGTAAATAGTGATGGACGTAAAACTAAAAAAATGCACCTTTATTTCCAAATAAAATCTTGGCGCCATACATTGTTATAGAGACATAATTTAAATGGTGTAATAACCGGCACAAATGGGCAAATAAAATACGTAGGTTTTAATTGTGGTAGCATGTATTATTTTAAAACTATAATGGCCTGAAACTGAGAAATAATTATTTTTTTTCCATTTTTTTCTTAATATTCCTGTTAAAATGCATTTAGAAAAAAATAATTCTTAGCAAAATGTACCACCCAAAGAAAGCCTAATTGGTGTTGTAAAAAAGAAGATATAGATCAATTAATTGTGATAATTAGAGATGAAGTTATTGGCAAATGAATGGGAGGTGAAAATTGCTCAGATGCATAAGGTGAAAAACGACTGAAGGCTGAAGTGGTTAAATGGCTTTGCTGTCTTGCATGCCACAGTATTTTTATAGGCTGCATGTGGAATTTTTCTGTCTAAAGCTCAGTTCTATACAGAACTCAAAACTGACATTTTTTTGTGCATTCTGCCAGATAGAATATGGACAGTCGACAGATTCCATGTTATTATTAGAATCTGTTTACACGAGTGAGTCCACACTGGAATGCAAAGTCTCAACCTGCACGATATTGCCAGACAAGTATATGCATTTACCACTATGGCAAAAACACACCTCTCAGGACTCAAGTGGACCACAATGGACCATCGAAGTGGACACTGTCAGTTCTGCTTGGCCACTGGAGATCCAGCTCAAGTGTGAATCAAGCCTTAGAAGAAGCCAGATTCTAACCCCAAACCCCCGAGTCTGCTGGCACTACCACTTTAGACTAAAGTATTACCAATGAGGAATAGATGTAAAGGAGAAATACCCTGGTGTAGCTAAAGATCATAATGACAGCCAAGCAGATGATGTTTTCTAAAAAAATAAAGAAATAAATAAAGATGGCAGCTTTCATATTTCTGTGAATTCAGGTAGCCCTTAATTTGAATACTGAGGTAAAGAGTAGTTAACTCACTCCTCTGCATACAGCGATTTTAATTCTCCTAGCATAATTTGACCTTTGTAAATAGCATACATTTTACCTTGTAATTTCTACGTGCAAAGGAACAAATTACTTTTGGAGTGTATTTTAATGTTATGACATGCCTCCCTTAGTGCTTCAAGGGATGCACCATTGTTTCAAGTGATGCAAATCAAGACAGTGTTGTACAGAATGTACCTGACATTTCAAGATTTGCAGTTTAGAATAGACACTTGCTCTTACCACATGATGCAGCGTTGCTGGTTTGTTCAGATTTTGTAACATGATCACCAGCTCACTTTACTATATCCCAAGTATTGTAAGTTGTGCTTGCAGTTAATGAGCTTTAAGGGATGAACTATACAGTTTTGAAGGCGCATGCATTCAGCTGTTGAAAGCCGCCCGAGGTTAATTTGTCACTCAGCTGCAGCATAATGAGCCTTTCATGTATACACGACAAGCCTGAGAGGAGAGGTCTGTTTGCTGTAACAGTGCAGGCTGACATTTACCAGGAGGCAGAGCGTGAAGCTGCATCAATGGACCGGGAGCATGGGGAGTCTCCGAGGCTTGACTACTTTGTCTCTTACGTCCACTGCTACAGCGTATGTTTCCTCTTCGTGTTGCCTGCCTCGTCATGTACACCTGTGCTGTTCTCTGTTCCATTTTACATCGTTTGGTGGGAAGAATAGTGTCAGATTAATATTTTATTAGTCTGTTGATTGAGAATTTTGCTGGTTGACGTCAAAACCATTTTCATCCTGTCATTGTGTATTGTGTATGGTGTGTGCATTAGTGCAGTATTTCTCAACATTATTATAGCGTGTAGTCCACCCTCTGTGGTGGTGTTTACTAAGTGACTTCTGTTGTGGGTGACATCATCTCATGCACTTGACACATTTATATTTGTTAGGTGTAATCCATACTATTTTATGAAAGGTCTGCAAATATTCACTTATGCTTTTAATTAACAAAAAAATGCTTATTTAGGTAAGTTTATTTATCACTTATCCTTTTTGTTGCTCTCTAATCATACTAAAATGAATTCACTGCAACAAGTTTAAATACTTCCTGGTGTATACAGTACATACCGCATGTTAAGACTTAGGCATGAGCAGATTATTTTTGCTGATGATGAGACAGCTAAAAGTACAACTCTAGCTAAGATGATTATATCAGTTTTGGATGGATAGGGACAAACTGAATTATTTACTGGGAAGATGTCATCCGCCTGCTCAATTGCAGAATCTATTACAGGGGGCTCCCTTGTAAGTAGGAGGGGTTCATGTTTGGATATAAGAGGGGGATTTCACCAGTATCCTCTATACCTGAAATAAAACTTTTCAAATTAAGCCCCAACTGCAGTAAAGTAAATTATTTTAGTTTTAGAAAGTGTAGAATGGGGTTAAAATAGCTTTTGCTTTGATGCTCCAGTTTGGGTTGACAGTAGGGAGAGTTTGCTTTCTTTCCTGGCCTTTGTGTGAGTGTGTTAATACATTTTCCTAAATTAAAAATATATTCCATCTCCATGACCTAGTAGTTACACCTCTAATGCAAGCCACCAAAATCACCCCTTCCTTATGTAAAAAAAATATATACCGTAATCATTCTCTTTTCATATTGTAGACAGCACTTCGCTCTCCCTATAACCCCCCCCCCCTTCCTTACATCTTACATAGACCCCTCCTAACATAAAGTATGCACTCAGTCATGTCCAGAACACCTGACATGAAAAGAACAGAGATTACACTATTACTAATCTCAGTGTCTGCTGCTGCTGCTTTGCTGTAATTTGGCACAGTTGTGTTTGGCTCCCCATTTAAATGAATGGAACACTCAAGGACCGGTGAAGTGGCAAACCATCTTGATGATGGATCCAGCTGCTTTGTTAGTCTTTAAAGTCACAGTTCAGGCACTGATATTTATGCATTATTAGAACAATTATTTATGTTTAAAAAAAAGCTTGGTAAAAACATGGTTTGAGATCAAGTGGAGGGTGGAGAGGAAATTGTGATTTTGTAACAAGGAGGAAATCAGCAGCTATACATTGGAATAGCTGGTATTCTCCTTATTTATTTTAGAACATTTACATAAACTCTTTAAAATACATTGCCTACACTGTGTATTCTTGTTCTCATCAGACTGTCGTTCATAGGACGGTGTTTGCTTTCTAGCCGGAACAACCAACTTTTTGATGACTACAGTTTGTTTGGCTACAAGGCTTTTAGACTGCAAGGTTATAATTGTCTATAATTTCAACGCCAGACATAGTCAAACCCAAATTACAATACAGAAGGGACTGATAATATTTAGTGTAGGATTCACAGTAGGGCTAGTTTTAGGCATAAATATGGAGAGAATTGGTGTATGGAGGAGGTAGAAAGAAGCTTTAGTAGAATATCAGCAGTATTGTGGCTTCACCGAGTGCCCAAATGTATCCCTTTTTACACACCCTGAAAAAGGAAACACTAATGTGATTAGGATTTTTGGATGCAGCCAACCCATGGCCCTTACTCATGTGCTGTATTTTCCAGAGCAGTAACACAGTGAAGAGGTTTCACTTTTCTGTCCTGAAATGCCATATAAGTGATTCTGGGCCTGATTCACAAAGCGGTGCAAACTGTTTAGCATGGGTGTGCTAAACAGTTAGCACGTGAAGTCCATTAGCTTACTTTTGTGCTCACAAAGTGCTGCGATTCGCGTGATCGTGGACTTTTGCACGCACAATTTGTGGCAAATTGCGCGTGCAAAAGTCCGCGATCGTGAGATTTGCGGCACTTTGCGTGCACAAAAGTCCGCTAATGGACTTCACGTGCTAACTGTTTAGCACACCCATGCTAAACAGTTTGCACCGCTTTGTGAATCAGGCCCTCTCTGTTCACTGCATGATCACCTGAATGCACTTCCATTAGCTAGCATAATAAAGTAGGATAATAAAGTAAAGTATTTTAGACCTGATTTCAAATTGTGTTTATGCTTATCCTAAATATTTGCCTTTGTTGGCAAGTAAATGGGTTGTTTTGCACTGTGGCTCTTCTCTCTAGTCGTTAAGTTTGGGTGCCAAGAAAATGACCGTCCACGTTCTGTGCTGGTCCCACCCTCTGCCTTACATGTGACTGTATACCTGGCCCAGCCCATTCCCTCACATGGGCCCATATGCAATTCACTTTTTCTCCTAGGAGATAATATTTCATTTCCTCTTTAAAATACCTTTTCAGCACTTTGCAATTGAAAAAGTATTACAATGTAGGTGAAAAGTACTATCAAAGTTATTTTGACTATTTTGTTGCTTGATGATGGTTTTAAAATACATTGTGTTGACAAATCGTTGTGAAAATATCATCTGGGAGAAAACTTAGAAAAAGTTACTTGCATATGGACCCTGATGCTGCTTCCTCCCTCATTACTAGATTATTCGATTTTTGTCTTTGACTCCTCTCTCTGATCCTTAAATTGCAGTGCCGGGGATAATGGTTGCACAAAGTGCTGTACAGGCCCAAACTCTCCCTCGCACTCATCTGTGGGCCTGGTCCAGCCCCTCCTCTCCATGGCACTGATTCATCCCTTCGTATTGTGCCACTCTATGGGCAGAAGTGCTTATAGCCTAGAGGCCCTAGAGTTTGCTATGGGCAATGCCCTAATGATGCCCTAATTGTATGCATGCACTCAAACACAAACTGAGAACGCTCCTTGAAAATACTGAGCCATCGAGACCCCTGAGTGAATGTAAGTGTGGCAGTAATATAAATGCTACTGTTATGGACAGAAGTGCTCGCAAACCCTGCAGTTTTGGAGTGTGCCACGTGTGATCACATAATCACGCATATACACTCACCTAAAGGATTATTAAGAACACCGGTTCAGTTTCTCATTAATGTAATTATCAAATCAACCAATCACATGGCAGTTGCTTCAATGCATTTAGGGGTGTGGTCCTGGTCAATACAATCTCATGAACTCCAAACTGAATGTCAGAATGGGAAAGAAAGGTGATTTAAGCAATTTTGAGCGTGGCACGGTTGTTGGTGCCAGACGGGCCGGTCTGAGTATTTCACAATCTGCTCACTTACTGGGATTTTCAAGCACAAACATTTATAGGGTTTACAAAGAATGGTGTGAAAAGGGAAAAACATCCAGTATGCGGCAGTCCCGTGGGCGAAAATGCCTTGTTGATGCTAGAGGACAGAGGAGAATGGGCCGACTGAGTCAAGCTGATAGAAGGGCAACTTTGACTGAGATAACCCAGGTATGCAGCAAAGCATTTGTAAAGGCACAACCCGCACAACCGGCGGATGGGCTATAACAGCAGAAGACCCCACCGGGTACCCCTCATCTCCACTGCAACTAGGAAAAAGAGGCTACAATTTGCACGAGCTCACCAAAATTGGACAGTTGAAGACTGGAAAAATGTTGCCTGGTCTGATGAGTCTCGATTTCTGTTGAGACATTCAAATGGTAGAGTCAGAATTTGGCGTAAACAGAATGAGAACATGGATCCATCATGCCTTGTTACCACTGTGCAGGCTGGTGGTGGTGGTGGTGGAATGGTGTGGGGGATGTTTTCTTGGCACACTTTAGGCCCCTTAGTGCCAATTGGGCATTGTTTAAATGCCACCGGCTACCTGAGCATTGTTTCTGACCATGTCCATCCCTTCATGACCACCATGTACCCATCCTCTGATGGCTACTTCCAGCAGGGTAATGCACCATGTCACAAAGCTCGAATCATTTTAAATTGGTTTCTTGAACATGACAATGAGTTAACTGAACTAAAATGGCCCCCGCAGTCATTATATCTCAACCCAATAGATCATCTTTGGGATGTGATGGAACGGGAGCTTCATGCCCTGCATGTGCATCCCACAAATCTCCTTTAACTGCAAGATGCTATCTTATCAGTATGGACCAACATTTCTAATGAATGCTTTCGGCACCCTGTTAAATCAATGACACGTAGAATTAAGGCAGGTCTGAAGGCGAAGGGGGGTCAAACACCGTATTAGTATGGTATTCCGACTAATCTTTTAGGTGAATGTATATGCTTGCTCATCAGTAGACATGTAGGAAGACAAGGGGGTGCGAAGGCTTCCTGAAGATATTTTAGTAGGGAGATGCAAGCAGGAATTATTTGCATTTCATTAACCATGACCAACTCTACTGTTGGGAGTTGCTAGGTACTCTTTTAGATATTTATATTGAGCTATTTGCCCAGAGTTAAAAAATTTTTAATGAACATTTCAATATTTACAAGCCTTTAACATAATATCTTTATCACTGCTCTATAAATATGAAATGTTGACAAAACACTTTAACCAGCAATTGCATCACAAAACACAACCAAATTTAGCTATCTCTCTCAGCCCACCTTAACTCAAGAGACCTTGGGGGTGATTCATGTAGCGCCGTTAATACTGCCATGCGAACATGGATTACCTTAGCAACACTCGCATTACTTATGTGACGGATTCCACTGCACCACATTGCTAACGCGCCAATACGAGCAAACCCTTACAACATAAGGCAATGCACCACTTGTCTATTTTAATGTAGCCTCACTAAGAACTTGTCTCTGTTCACTTTGTTCATTCTAAGGGTTAATAAGTAATAAGTAGTTCTTATATATGCAAATAAGGCAGTAAAATTGCAGTCCAGTGCAGAGACAGCTATACTGAAAAGTGAATAGATGCCAACAGGGACGGATTTGTACTTTTTACTGCCCTAGGCCAACAGGGAACGCAAGGGCCACTATCAATGTAGCCTAAAAGTTAGGCGCTTTTGCAATCTTGGGTGAGGCTACAAATTTGAGAATAGATTTATGGGAAAAGGGATCACATTAAGAATCATCTTAGGGTTACTCATCACAAGATTAGGGTGATTACATTGAAACTCAGTGGCATGTGGCTATGTAGTGTGTAACATATTGCAGAAGATGTCAGTGCTATAAAAATATATAATAATAATATGGTAGGACATTAGACTATGACACAGGATTAGATTGTGAGCTCCGCTGAGGACAGTCAGTGACATGACTGTGTACTCTGTAAAGTGCTGCAGAAGATGTCACTGCTATATAAATACATAATAATATGAATAATATGGGAGGACATCAGTCTATGACTATGACAGGATTAGATTGTGAGATCCTCTGAGGACAGTCAGTGACATGGCTGTTACTCTGTAAAGTGCTGCGGAAGGTATCAGTGCAATATAAATACATAACAATATGGTAGGATATTAGACTATGACTATGGTATGTTTAGATTGTGAGCTATGTAGACTGTCAGTGACAGACTAGGTACTCTGTAAAGTGTGTAAAGTGCTGCAGTAGAGGGAGGGGGTGGGGGGGGGGGGGTTGTGTGTTACAGACTGCAAGATAGGATAGAAAAGATTGCACTAGATGGCAAAGAGGTGAGAGGGAAAGACAGATAACGTGATGGGGAGGAATGTGTAGAGAGAAGATAGAAAATGCAGAACTGCAGCCACAGCTGTACTATTTATGTTGGACATGCTGAGGAAGGAAAGACAGTCACTAATCAGTAGCAGCCTACATCCCCCCCCCCCCCATAAATCTTTATTGCAGCTATCTAACGGCACATTATCTATACTTGCTTATTACTGGCCTGTGACAGGCAAGCTTCTTCCGATATTTACTGCCAGTAGCTGCTCCTGCTCTGTGCCTTTCGAATCTCCCGACAGAGGCTGTGTGAGTGAGACAGGCAGCCCGGAGAGGAAGGGGGCGTAGCTGCAGAACACATAGTGCCGTGCAGAAGGAGAGAGGAGGGGGAGGACTCAGGGAGCAACAGGTATAGACATCACTGTGAGTAGCCTGCAGCTTTATCACCTTCCACTGCTCCCTTACATTTCCGACTGCCAGACCTAGCCCCGCGTAGCTTTGTGCAGAAATTTCTGAAGCAGGGCGGCCGCGGATCGGATCTGGCTAGCTACACAGCACACATACAGGACTATACTGCGATCGAGCGTTCTCTGCGAAGCTGAAATCGCCCGTGCTCTTTCAGGTACCCTAGGCCACGGCCTACCTGGCTAAGCTGAAATCTGGCCCTGGAAGCCAAAACACTTGTTTCTGGCTGTGCAAACACTTCTGATAACATGATAGTGAAATTCAAAAGCTCATTATTTCTCTTTGTTGGGAGCTGATGAAGCAGATTTTATGTTACACTGACATTGCTACTGTTCATTTATAGCCCTTACATTGAAAATAAGACTCCAGGGAAGATCTATTTACTATTACTATTACACAAGCAACGAATTAAGCTTATTTTCAGTTCAGGTTTCCAACAATACCAGTTGCCTGGCAGGCCTGGTGGTCTATGTAGCTGCAGTGTTGTCTAAATCACACCATAAACAAGCATGCAGCAAATCTTGTCAGATCTGACAATAATGTCAGAAACACCTGATATGCTGCATGCTTGTTTAGAGTCTATGGGTAAAAGTATTAGAGGCAGAGGATCAGCAGGATTGCCAGACAACTGATATTGATTAAAAGTAAATAAATATACCTCTTATTACAGTTGTAATGTAATCTCCATAAACTTTCAGGGACTTAGAGGCTTTTGTGGTAAAATTGCTTTCTGCCACACCATAGTGTGAAAGATCCCAAAATCTATTGAACTTTAAGTTTTGCATCTCCCAAAATAAAGAGAACTTTTCAATAGATGTAATCTCTCGGGAGCTTTGCAATGTCTGGGAATCGTAATTATACAGCAAGCTGCGAAAAGAGCACAGTTAAGAGTGTACATAATTACATATTTCAATATCCCACCTCCAAACAGGAACTTTGTACTGATCATGGGTATTTAGTGCTCTTTCCCCTGCTGTAAATGTGAGATTAGTCAGTATTAATGCGTGGAAAGGGCACAGATGTGAATAGGCAGAAACTGTGTTATGTTTTATATTTGCAGTGAAATAAAAGCAAATGTAAATGAGACATCACTAGTAAATGTGTATACTATACTTTCTGTATACCAGAATTGACAGAGACGCTAAGAGAGCTATGATTTCCACACATACTGAGTCTTTTTTCCCATTTATTTACAGTATGTAGTGACCACAGTAGCCAGCACAAGAGATGTACTTCAAATATGGTTTTGCATCCCATAGCAGTGGCTAGTAATCAGTCCTTTGTAGGTTTCTTGAGTAGACGCTCAGCATTTGAACGAAATATGTGACAGTCTCAGTTTCTCCGTTTCTGAAACATTTAGGACGTATTTCTATACTTCAGGCACAACAGGTGTTAAAACAAAGCCTTAGAGTTATGATGCTCAGTTTTCCTCATGCCTTTGGGCAATACTTCTGGGGTATTGTGAACATTTTCTGTCTGACTGCTGAAATATTACATGATGCTGATACATTGCCGTGTTTGTTGTTACTCGTCTTTCTTAAAGGATATGTCCGAGCAAAAAAAAAAAAAACAAGATCTACTTAACTGGGGCTTCCTCCAGCCCCTGGGCTGGCAGCCTAATTGTCTCAGCTCCAGTGTTTCCCCGGATCCCCTCCGTTGCAGATGCCGACCTCGCCAGGTCGGCATCTACTGCGCCTGCGCAAGCATGCGGCTGCGCTGCCTGCAATCGCACTCATGTAGCCTGGAGCGTTCTGCCCGAGTGCAGTAAATGCCAACCTGGTGAGGTTGGCATCTGCAACAGAGGGGATCTGGGGACACTGGAGCTGCGGCGAGAGACAGATAGACTGCCAGGGGCTGGAGGAAGCCCCAGGTAAGTAGATCTTGTTTTTTTTTGTTTTTTGGGGTTTTTTTTTTTGCTCAGATGTATTCTTTAAACTCCCACTGATCTTGAGTATACCACTTGTTATGCTGCAGCAGGTTCCATGCTTTAGAGTCTCCTAATCTTGGGCCAAAGAGTGTCTTTTTCTATTGTGAAACATACATAGCACACCCTAATTGGTAAATATAGGTTCTCTATATACTGTGCATATTATGTCAGTAGGTGTTGTGAAGTCACTACTACTGTCTGGGTCCTGTTGATCTTGGCACGGGCGATTGATGCGGGTACTCCCAGGATGTAGAGTCTAAGTGAGCATGGGTCTTTGCCAGTGCAACCCACAAGGGATGATGGACCATCACCCCTAATGTGTGGCACACTACTTATCTGCCTGGTGTCCACCAGGTCAGGACCCCTAGGACTGCCCCACCAGAGACAAGAAGAACATGAGGGGATAAACTTTCTGTAAGGGGAGAAGGATGAGGACCATTGGGACACGACTGACGTGACAGGAATGGCAAGACTTGACAAGTGTGACTGGACTGACAAACAGGACTGGCATGGCTGGCATGGCTGAACTGATGCCAAGACTGAGGACAGGAGTGGTGTGACTGGCGTGACTGGTCTGATATGATAGGACTGATGACAAGACTGATGTGAGTGACTGACAGGACTGGCGTGACAGAACTGACTGACAGGACTGGCATGACAGGACTACAGTGACAGGCAAACAGGATGGAGAAAAGGCATTAATACGCGCTATGGCTGAAACAAGACATAACAGCACTGAGCGCTGTTTGGTCATGGTTTAAATACCCTGACCTCTGCACTAGTGCTGAAACCACCCTTCCCCCCCCCCCCCTCCCCGCCATAACTTCAAGAGAGCTAGGGGAGCCAGCTGAGCACATTCATGCCAGTCCACTGGGATGGTGTTGGTGGACTGCCTGGAGACCTGCGCTGGATCCCAGGAGCAGTACGTTTGATAACTAAGCTGTGGGAGAGCTAATTGATCAGACAGATTAGTGGACATTATTTGATCACAAGTGTTTTTCTTTACCTTGTAAGCGCCTTCTATCAGCCTCTTTACTGGTCTTCCTCATCCTTCTCTATTACATAAAAGGAAACACTGTGCTAAACTGAGTAATCTTTTTACTGTGGGCACCAATCGGTGTTGACTCCTGATTGTAAGTGAATTTTGTGTGCACAACTGACCTCCATCTAATATGTATACTTACTTATAGAGCACTGTGTTAAGTTCTAAAGATTTATAGTCTGGGGAAACAGCTATATTGGAAGTGCCAATATGGTATACTGTATAATATAATAAGAGGTCCATATTACACTTGCCTCCTAAAGCAATCTTACTTGTTTTTGGTTGGAAAATGCTAATGGCACAACATGTTTCGTGGGATGGCCCACTTTATCAGGTATTGTGCAGTTTTGGCTACAATCTCACACTAGTATGAGTGCCTCTTCTTTCGCGATACATGTGCACAAAGACTTATTTACTGAGGCCTCTAAAGAAAATGCTATTCTTGTTCCTTATAGCAGCCATTCACCGTTTTTTTATGCACTGAGGAGGACAAACAAAACCACATTTTCATTAAAATATACAAATACACTTTCACTGAAAGGGCAGTGTAATTGCAGTAACAACATTGTTTATTCAACTTAAAGAGACTCTGAAGCGAGTCTAAATTTACTTATTTAACATGCAGTCATGTGAAGCAGTATAACTCCTGCTAAAACGCCGCTATCCCGCGGCAAAACGGGGGGTTTGTACCCCCCAAATCGCCCCTGCAAAACCCATGACTTTCTTGGTCGTGGATTTTGCTGCTCCTGGAGGCAGAGCTTTCAGCTGTAGCTCTGCTTCCACGCGCGTCAATCTGCAGGCGGATCTCCACCTCTCCCCGCCCCTCTCTGTGAAGGAAGATTAAGAGGGGCGGGGAGAGGCGGGGATTGATGCGCTGAGAGGCAGAGCTGCAGCTGAAAGCTCTTCAGGAAGCGCTCCCCGGGCACCACAGAGGGGATTTGGGGGGTAAAAAACCCTCGTTTTGCCGCGGGATAGCAGCGTTTTAGCAGAGGTTATACTGCTTCACATAACTGCATGTTAAAAAAGTAAATTTAGACTCGCTTCAGAGTCTCTTTGATCTTCTGTACTAGAGACTAGTAGCTCAAAAAATTGAAATTGTCTTTAATAAAAAGACAATTTTTCATTCTTATTGAAATATTGTTAATTCTATTATGTTTATTATTCAGGCAGGGCTGAGAACTCTTCATGACATTGGCCCTGAAATCCGGCGAGCAATATCATGTGACCTGCAGGATGATGAACCAGAGCAAAATAACCATGAAGAAGAGGAAGAAGATATATATAGGGTAAATGGCTTTTTAAGTTATATATTTAATCCGAATAATAATCAGAACATTTGTAACGTGCTTTTCTCCTGTTGGCTCAAAGCGCTCAACAGCTGCAGCCACTGGAAAGCGCTCAAGAGGCCACCCTGCAATGTTAGAGAGTTTTGCCTTGAACTCCTTACTGAATAGGTACTGACCCTAAACGGGATTTGAACCCTCGTCTCCCATGTCAAAGGAGGTCCCCTTAACCAGTATACTATCCAGGCACTACATATTTAGTATGGCTTCATACATATTTAGTATGGCTTAAAACAGAAAAAGAGCGTGGGATGTCATCCTACTAATATTATAAATGGGAAAGTTCGGTTGTTTGGATGTTTGTCACTCGATCACGCAAAAATGGCTGAACGGATTTGAATTTGAAATTTGGCACACACATAGTACATTACCTGGAATAAAGTATAGGATACTTTTTATTCCCATAGCAAAAAGTGGGCGGAGTCAAATATAAATTTAACTGGGAAAATTTAAACTGCAGCCATTCTTACACTGTTAATGGTAGGGTTCTCTTTGCACAGTTGGTCGCTGGGTGACTAGGATTAATATTCAAAAAAGTGGGTGGAGCCTCTAAAAGCCAATCAAAATACACCCATTGATTTTCAAGGGGAATATTTACATTGCTGCCATTCTTGCACTGTTAATGGCACAAGCCTCAAACCTGGTACAGTTGATCATTGGGTGACTAGGGTTCAAATTGAGAAAGGGGTGGAGCCACAAACAGCCAATCAGATTTGTTTAATTCCAGTGCAAATTATTGATATCCAGACCTCACTTATAAAACTTAAAAAACCCAGCCTTTCATGCATCATACATTTCAGCAAAACACTATATTTGTTTGTTGGGGAAGGGCGATGGCTAAAAACTAAGATTGTTTCCAACAAGCAAAAAACGCTGGTATATGTCACAGCAGAAACTGCCAAATATCCACTGCTGTGGAACCACACTACCAGTATTGTTCTTTTGGTACACATTTTCATCAGTTTCCACAGACAGTCCCTTTCTTCTAATTTTGTGGTATGACTGCTGGCTAACATAATGTGCACAAGTTTCTCACATGAAAGCAACCCAGTCAATGGCTGTGTTTATGCTCAGCTTCTTTTTTCACTTGGTACAGTGAGTTGCAAAAGTATTCGGCCCCCTTGAAGTTTTCCACATTTTGTCACATTACTGCCACAAATATGCATCAATTTTATTGGAATTCCACGTGAAAGACCAATACAAAGTGGTGTACATGTGAGAAGTGGGTCGAAAATCATACATCATTCCAAACATTTTTTACAAATAAATAACTGCAAAGTGGGGTGTGCGTAATTATTCAGCCCCCTGAGTCAATACTTTGTAGAACCACCTTTTACTGCAATTACAGCTGCCAGTCTTTTAGGGTATGTCTCTACCAGCTTTGCACATCTAGAGACTGAAATCCTTGCCCATTCTTCTTTGCAAAACAGCTCCAGCTCAGTCAGATTAGATGGACAGCGTTTGTGAACAGCAATTTTCAGATCTTGCCACAGTTTCTCGATTGGATTTAGATCTGGACTTTGACTGGGCCATTCTAACACATAGATATGTTTTGTTTTAAACCATTCCATTGTTGCCCTGGCTTTATGTTTAGGGTCATTGTCCTGCTGGAAGGTGAACCTCCGCCCCAGTCTCAAGTCTTTTGCAGTCTCCAAGAGGTTTTCTTCCAAGTTTGCCCTGTATTTGGCTCCATCCATCTTCCCATCAACTCTGACCAGCTTTCCTGTCCCTGCTGAAGAGATGAATCCCCCGAGCATGATGCTGCCACCACCATATTTGACAGTGGGGATGGTGTGTTCAGAGTGATGTGCAGTGTTAGTTTTCTGCCACACATAGCGTTTTGCATTTTGGCCAAAAAGTTCCATTTTGGTCTCATCTGACCAGAGCACCTTCTTCTACATGGTTGCTGTGTCCCCCACATGGCTTGTGGCAAATAACTGTGTGTGCTAGGGCTCAAAACAAGAGCAATGATATGGTAGAGGAAGAAAGCCCTTAAAAAATAGCACCTCCCACAGCAAAATTTGAAAAAGTATAACAAAAATCTTTATTCAACATTAGGTATAATAATAATCACAATATTGATGATTCAATAAAGAATAAAACCATTTAAAAAAAAACAAGCAAATATTCTAACATGATCCCTGCTGCATATGAAACAATCAAACTCTAAACGCAATATATTGTATAATGGCACAATGCTGCTGTCAGATATAAAACCCCACAGTAGGCTCAATATTGAGCCCAACAGGGGGAGAACCCGGGTTCGTATACTGAAAACTGGCTTAAACTAAATGCTGACAAAACTGAGGTTCTTGTCATTGGAGGCCTGCACATTATAGCAAAGCAGCTCCAGACACAGTCAACACCACTGAGGTTAGGGAACTCAGACCTGACTAGCTCCAACACTGTGCGCAACTTGGGTTTACTGATTGATGGGGAATTAAACTTCAGGAATCAAATCTCAGCTGTGGTTCACCTAAGGAATATTGCAAAAATTAAGGACCTCATTCCTTCAGAGGATCTGTCAACCCTAGTTCACGCCTTCATCACATCACGGCTGGACTATTGTAATGCCCCCTTTGCAGGCCTTCCAAATTAAAACCTACACCACCTGCAGCTAGTAAAGAATGCTGCCGCAAGACTGTTAACAAGCCAACCCCGCCATTGCCACAAAACACCAATCCTTTGCTCACTACACTGGCTACCCATAAAATGGAGAGTCCTTTTCAAAATTGGCATGCTAACATTCAAATCCCTACACGACCTAGGCCCAGGATACAGGAAGGATTTGTTTTAACTGCTTCTCACCTCCCACAACCTCGGATCAAAAGGATCCAATAACTTGACCACCCCCAGAGTTCACCAAAAAATCTTTGGAGCCAGAGTTTTCTGTCATGCTGCCCCTACCCTGTGGAATGCCTTGCCAAACATACTTAAGACAGCTCCAACCCTCAACGCGTTTTAATCAAAACTGAAAAGCCACCTGTTTAGCCTGGTATTTATGATCACATAACTGTTCCCCCTGTACGCACCACTATGTACTGATCTGAGACAAGCTTATGCACTTTGGGTCCTACGGGAGAAAAGCGCTTTACAAATGTTTCATTGTTGTTGGTGAGATCCCCTTCTCTTGCAAGAGCTTGACAACTTCTTCTGACAGTGGCAAGATGTTCATCTTGAAAAATGATGGTTTCATTCTGACACACATATGAAAAGTACAATTACATGTTTGAGGTCCAAGCATACTTTCTTGTGTGTTGATTTTCAAATAAAACAGGAAATATGGCTAATTGTTATTTAGAAAATGCAGCAATGTTGTTAAATCTTGTGGTTTTTTTCACTTTGTTGTGTTTTTAAATGAGGGGTTTAAAATGTGATGATGTGGGTGTTTTTGAGGGAAGTGTGTTTCTTTGTAAGTAAGATGTATGAAATGTGTTGTGAGGTGCAAATAACAAGAAAGTAATCAAGAATATTCCAGTACAACTATGATGTGGTGATCACATCACGCACCAAAACCCACTCTAGGAAATGGCTAACATAAAGCATGACACATGTGATCAAACATCACCAATACAGATGAGTAGCTTTGACCCCCCTCCCTAATCAGAGTCTTCAAATATCACAATGAGAGTAAGCTGATGCAACAAATAGCAACTGCTCATAAGTTATTTCAAGGACATTAAAAGCTCATGTTCAGTAGCCCCGTAATTAGTTTCAAACAATCATGTGGTAATATTGTGAGACTGCAAAAATGCACCCAATCTTTAGCACTGGTCTTCATATATGGGGCTGCAAAAATCCCTTAAAAATATACTGTGGTAGTATTTCCCTGCTGAGCAAAAGATTAAAAAAAAAAAAGAAAGAAAGAAAAGAAACTACAGCAACCACAGCTATGGCCCTCTGCCCTATCTAATCATACTTTAGCCTCTGCATGGAGAGAAGGAATGGTTTTGGAGTGAATATGAAGCTATGATTGGTGTTGTCAGATTTCTGAACCAGGAAATCCTCCCTAAGAGGACTTAACAGGGCTATCTGCAGCCTTGTACCATAGAAAAGGTACTAGGGAGTGGGTAGTAAAGCTGCACTGTATGCAGCCATACATCTAGTTGTCAGTGTATAATATTACCACTTAGTCACTTTAAGTGATTTGCTGTGCATACCAACCAAACAGGTTCCAATGGTTGTTTTTTTTTTTGGGGGGGGAAGGATTTGGTTGCTGTGTTGCAAGTAAACAATATCAGAATATTAATTCTCAGGGGTGTCAGTCATCCTAGTTTTCTAAATATGTGTTTTGAAGTATAGCAGCAGGAGTACCCTTGACAAACAGAGGTTAGTGTGCAACAATGTATTTTTTTGATATTCAATATGATAATTCAAATAATTAGTTTTCTTTTACAGACTAATAATGAGCATTATTTTCGCTTGCAGAGGAATGGTGGTCTGTTTGGAAATCATGTAAATCATGTGGGAAATGACAGTCGTGAATCCTATCAGCAGACTAATACCACACGGCGTCCCCTGCATGTTCAACGACCTTCAATACGCTCTGCGAGCGACACTGACAAATCTGTATACTCCCACACTGGGAATTCTGTACACCACAACCACCATAACCATGAATACTCTGGGAAACATGTATCAAACTCCACAAATGCCAACCTCAACAACGCCAATGTGTTCAAACCCATGAATGGGAAGCATTCTAGCCTCTCTGTTCATGATCACACGTCAGAGAATGGCTACTATACCTACGCAAGGAATGACTATGAGAAACCAAGAAAATCCAGTATTAAAAGGTACAGTTAATACATTTAGTCACTGTATATTTGAAAACCAGTAATGGCTTTTTATTTGCTTATCTCAGAAATATTTTACTATTTTGGTTTATTTTTCTGACACTCTGTCCAGTCAGATTTTGGGGCTGGGTTCTCAGTATTCCAGCATAAGGTCTGTGTTCAGCTTAATATCACTGACAAGGGGTTTATCATAAACGTGGCTGCTTCTCTAACTCTATTGCCAATATCATATTTTTCCATTAGCTAGTTGCAGAATGAGATAAAGTAGGTTGTATATCTGTTTAGATAGGTGGTGTTGAGGCATTTATTTGAATGTGACCAGCTACAAAACCGTCTTTGCTGCCTTTGCTAGTCTGGTAGACCCCAGGATGTTTAGCACAGATTTGTTTCAGTTACAATCCTCGACATAAAAATTACTACAACAAACCTATTACTACAGACTTCTTTAAAGCTTAACTAAACCCAACCACGCATCCAACTCCTGAACAGCACTGCCCTGTATTGCTTGCTGGTCCTTGTCACATTATTCTGTAGTGTAGCATGTGCGCAGTCTCTTCTGCTCTCAGGTGCTTAGAAGTAACTTTGGAGAAAAGACTGCTTTGCTGCTCCTTAGTTTCATTGGGCCTAGTTCTGCTAGCATTAGTCTATGACTCTCTGGAACTAGAAAACAGCTATATGGTCCACACTCCAAAGTTACAACTAAATGCTTGGGAAGGGGTAAGAGGCTGCACACTTACTACACTATGAAAGAAGGTGATGTGGAACAGTGAGCAACACAGGGCAGCACTGACTTAGTCAACACTAGCCCTTACATAGTTTTTCATAAGTATTGGACATTTTTAGACAGAAAGCACAATAACATGAGTTTACAAGTTTCACACCAAGACAATTTTTACATTGTAGCTACACATATAAGTACAGTATGAAGTTATCTTGGGAAGCTTTTTATATTCTTTTTTATATTCTATATTTTTTATATTTTTATACTCATACATACTGTATATTTGAACTGTGTGTTTTAGCACTTTAGCACTTTAGCTGATATTTCACATTTGTATTTACTGACAGTACTGATTTACTATGGTATCTCCAGGATGGATATCATAAGAAGTTATCTTAAACAAACAAACACAGAACATTTATATCGCGCTTTTCTCCTGGCGGACTCAAAGCGCCAGAGCTGCAGCCACTAGGACGCGCTCTATAGGCAGTAGCAGTGTTAGGGAGTCTTGCCCAAGGTCTTCTACTGAATAGGTGCTGGTGTTATTAAAATAACATACTATGGAAAAAAGTTTGTGAACTTCACATAAATCAATCTGAACCGTTGTGAGGGTTGCTGAAAACAACACAACCAAGCTCTCTTGGGTATGTTAACAAAATGTTCTCTTTTTGGAGAGTGCACACACAGCCGTGGTTCACTTAACCTTTCAGCACACTTACAATGGTTCTGTGTGACATAGAGGCGCAAACATTTGCCACCATAGCAGACAGTTTTTAATAGATCCATCACAGTAGAGAATGAGTGTCTCGATGATGGACACCTTACAACTCAGGAATGCTTAGATGGTGATAGGCTATTTCTGATGATAGATAATACATGAGCATTAATTGCAACTTTCATTATATCATAACTGCTGCTGTTCTTGCTCTAGAAAGACATTTTCTGAAGTGTTGTACAGAGTGCCTACTAGTCCCTCTGAGCAGCTCACAATCTAATCCCTATTATCTCTATCATTCTATCATCTCTATCATCTTTATTTTAATAGTCTAATGTCCCTACCATAGGTAATGACAGTATTTAGAGGGAACCAATTAACTTATCAGTATGTTTTATGGCGGTGTGGGACTGGGAGGAGATCAGAGTACCTGGAAGAAACCGATGCAAACAATGGAGAACAAACAAATTCCATACAGACAGACAATAAGGAAGAAAGTGATGGCCTAATTAGGTGCAAAGTGATAATTATAATTCAGAAGCTAATATGTTGTTTAAAAGCAATCATTTGAAGACTTCACTAAGGAAATGTAAAGGTCCTGGACAGAATTTCATTTGGGGTGGACAAATTACATTTGTGGTAAAGGTATGCATATATAAAAACACCTCAGGAAGGGCTGAAGCGCACAACCTATTAGGACTACTCTGATAAACATAAAGAGGAACTGTAGTGACATATTGTAGAATGCAATAAATTATTCAGTATAGCCACTTTTATGGTAATTTTTCTGGTTTCAGAAACCGTTCCTATATCTATATTTTGCTGTGTATTGGTATGTAGCCCAGACCTCCCAGTGATCCTTAGCCTAAGATGTTTAGCTATACAAAATTCTCCTCCTAGAGCCTTCTAGGAGACCATGAATTATTTTCACTGGCTTCGGAATTCTCAGAAACAATCATTCTGCAGAGCTGCAACTTGTGACAAATTTGGGAAAGTAAATCTGGGTGAGAAAAGATTTTACAATGGACAAACTCTAAGTAATTTGTAAATTAATATTAAAGAAAAAAAAAGAAAGCAATCTTATTCATTATGGTAATTTCACTACCATTCCTGAGTGTTCATTTCATTTATGTAGACACTTTATTAGCATTCATTAAAAACATAAATGCTTAGAGGTTTTATAATAGTTGATGATAGTTTTAAATAATTTGTTAATAGTAATAGTTAAATGATGCAAATTTAACATAAATAACTTTCTTTCTGTAAAAATCTTTAAACACTTTACTCATAATGCCATAGGCAAGCATTAAAATAAAAGCACAAAACACCCATAACAAATCTCTTGACATAGTCTCATCATGGCTTCAATAGCTGTGAGCTAACTGATAAAATCCATCTGGAAAAATAACCATCTATGTGAGGCATTTTGTAAATCACTGTTCACATCTTCAGGAGGAACACTAAAGATTTAAGGAAAGTAAACAAGATCCACTGCAGGTAAAGATAAAAGAAATGCAATCTTAGTAGAAACCATCCATATAGTTGATGAGAAAGCACTTGTCGCTTATTAGGCGTTTTTGGAGCACTTCCATAGAACATTTGTCTTTTGGGACTAATAGTTTTCTTATTTGAGCCATAAATTCCACGGAGGTCCCAGGGACAGGAAGTAACATAGTTATTTGGGTTGAAAAAAGACATACGTCCATTGAGTTCAACCAGTAACTCACATATCCCTGTTGATCCAGAGGAAGGCGAAAAACCCTTACAAGGCATGGTCCAATTAGCCCCAAAAAGGAAAAAATTACTTCCCGACTCCAGATTCCAATCAGATAAAATACACTGGGCATTACCTAGTAATTATAGCCATGGATCTCTTTCAACACAAGGAAAGCATCTAAGCCCCCTTTAAATGCTGATATAGAATTTGCCGTAACTACTTCCTGTGGCAAAGCATTCCACATCTTAATCACTCTTACTGTAAAGAAACCTTTCCTAAATAAATGTCCAAAACGTTTTTTTCTCCATGCGCAGATCATGTCCTCTAGTCCTTTGAGAAGGTCTAGGGACAAAAAGCTCATCCGCCAAGCTTATATATTGCCCTCTGATGTATTTATACATGTTAATTAGATCCCCTCTAAGGCTTCTTTTCTCCAGACTAAATAAACCCAGTTTATCTAACCTTTCTTGGTAAGTGAGACCTTCCATCCCTCGTATCAATTTTGTTTCTCGTCTCTGCACCTGCTCTAAAACTGCAATATCTTTCCTGTAATGAGTGAGTATAGGAGTGTGATGAGAGTAATAAGTGAGCAAGAAGTTCTCAAATGGGAAAAGAGACAGCAATAAACATTTCAAAGTGTATCACCCCTGTCTACACTATTTAAAATTACATGAAATGACCAAAGGGTACCACCAATGAAAACTCCTGTCTAGGTCATAATTAGCTACAGAGATTGTCAATATGATAATATGAAAATCCAGCTTTTTCTCTAAGGATCAAGGGTGGTTCTTAGTGTTGCCTTAGTGCTATCCAAGTCTTCCTACTGCTAAATGATTGTGATTATACAGTATGTAGATCAATAAGGAAGCTTAGGAGTTAAACATACTTTCACTTTTGCTTTTATTTGGCCTTTGGTTTGAGCTGTCTGTAGCTCTGCATTGCACATTGAGCAAGACTGTTGGATTGCAATGCTAAATTTAATGCTGAACTCTAGACTTTACTCTAGATAATTTTACCTTTAAAATTAGCTGGGACATACAAAATGGACAATCTTAATCCACGGATAGCTGCATATTTGCCAAAATGAGTCCACACTCTAGTCAACGAGCTGCTTGCCAATACAGACCAGTCAAGGAAACTGATATTTTCAGGCCTGTCACACACTTCAAGTGTGGCTTGGGTGTGTCCTTGTAGACCTGTGGAGGTAAGCAGCTTCTCATTTCTATTCCTGGGATTCAGCTTTAAATGTAGCTGAAGCAAGGCAAGGCTATAGATTTGTTTTGGGCTCTCATCTTGCGTCAGATCTAATGCAAAAGCCTGTTGTCTTGATATTTTTAGGCATATCTGAGCTAGAGATCATTTAGGACCATTAGTGACCTAGCAATACATACGGGCCTAGATTTACTAAAAAGCTCCCATTTGAAAATAGTTTTTGTTGTGGATTTGTGCAACATAATAGTGTTTTTGTGCCTAGCATTCTTGCCTTAATTCCTGGCCTGATCACATTATGGCATGCAGGGGCGTAACTAGAAGTCACCGGACCCCCCTGCAAGAATTTGATTGAACATCGTCGGGGAGTGAGGACAGTCTCCCCCCCCCCCCCTCTTCTCCGGCGGTGGATGGAGGTATGTGTCCTGCCTGCCGCCGCTGCCAGTGATAGATGCAGGAGGGGAGCATTGAGAGGAGAGTCCGAGGTGAGGGAGGGGGGGAGTTTCTCCCCCCCCCGTCGATGTGCAATGCTCTCCCCTCATGCTGCGACCCGTCCTGCACCCCCAAAACGGCCCTGGGCGGGCCCCAGAGGGGCCCCGGGCCCTTCCATGGGTGCAGGGGCTGCATCCCCCATTGTTACGCCCCTGATGGCATCCGTATATGTTCTCCTTGTTTGCATAGTTTCCTTCTAGGCACTCTGTTTGCCTTCCATACACTAAGATTGAGTGTCTGCTACTCCCCATACTTTCCATGCAGTTTGAGTCATGCATGAGGAAAGGGCTTCACAAATGTCACATCATTCACAAGTGGTAATTTAGTGGCCTTTCAGTTATCCTTATTGTGGCTGTGAGATATATGATGAAAAATCTTACCATAGCAGGCACTGATAATCAGAGTGATCCGACAGGGATCTTATGTTCTTCAGGAGTTTCTCTGAAAATCAGTCCCAATGTGTTCATCATAATCTGTGAACTTCACTGTGCTATGCTTATACAAGAAAACATTAATCTTTTTTTCTTCTCAGACTCTTGGCAACAGTTGGTGACAATAATGTGTCACTGTGTCTGTCTGTTGTGCTGTTAAACTATGTAATAACTGATATTTATTTTATGTCTAATAAATATCTTCCCATATTTGTATGGCTTTTCCGGATAGGACCCGCTATTATGAAACATATATTAGGTATGTTCCTCTGTGTCTGTGGATTACTGCTTGCGCCATACAACATATGCGAAGGCCATGGTTATTACATGCTTTGCTTCAGTGTCCAGTCTCTGCATGATCTGTGTAGCTGTACTGTCTACCAAAAGTTTACAAGTTGATGATGTCTTATGATGATTTTTTTTTTGTCTGGGTATAATGAATGTCCACAACAAGGATGTATCTAAACTCCCCTCTGAACCAGAGTTTACAATGTGACCAGACCAAGGGCTGTTTCGGGCCTTCCAAAAAACCTGTGCCCCCCTCCCCCAATGCAAACCATACATACACACTTGCAAACAGTAATAAAGTTCTCATGAAACCTTTCCTACTGTGTAATACCTCTGGCTAAATGTAATCGTTTTGTCTTTTTTGCTTTGTTTGTAAGACAGTTGTAAACAGCAGCAATAGGACAGGTAGCTTCAGAAAACAGCGAGCATTTAAAACATCCTTTTAATAAAATAGGTGCTGGATGTTGTTGATAGTAAGAATATTGAAAGTGTTCTACTACCGACTTACTGTACCTGATACCAAACTCTATCTATACGTCTAAACTTTCCCCCTTCCTCCCCATGCAAATACCTTCCTAGATGCCTAGCCCTAATCTACTCACCTCAGCTATTAACTCTATCCCCCCACCCTATAACCTAACACAAACTCTCCTAACACTTATTTTGTCTTCATTGTATCTCATTGCACTATCCAGAGCTGGACTATAGAATAACTAAAGCCCCAGTACCGATATCCAGACATAGGCTGTATAGTTGATAGCTAATACCCCAGCACCAATATCTAGAGATTGGCTATCTAATCCAGAACCATGGTGCCAATATATATGGAGCTTGGGTATTTAATAGCCAATACCTGGCATGCCTGCCACATACAGGCTTTATAGCTGGTGCCCTTTTTAATGTTTTCGCAATTAACAGCAACTACTGTGTGTACTACGGAAACATTATGGGGCTAAGCAATGTCTGCTCACTCAGAGATCTGGTGGAGGAAAAATAAACCTGGTTTGTTTAAGTAAGCCAATTTATATTCTAGGAATTTAAAGCATTACCAGTGCCATTATCAATAAATAGTTAAATACCTGTCCCCACTAAGACAACTACAATGCACTGACATATGTCCGCATCGGATTGGCTGTAGATGAAAACCTGCAGTACTCCACATTTAGAAGAGAATGATTCTAACAATACACTTATTACAAAGCTTCTAACAGCAACAGCATTTCATGAGTTTTGCTCCTTTATAAAGCAAGCCCATGTAACACTGTGCATATTACTGCCCTCATCAGATTTTATGAGTGGCTGCTGTGGACTGCCGAGAGCACGTCTGTTTGTGCCATTATTTTGCCATGACAAATGAAGAGAAAGGTAGTCACAGAACACAATTGATTAGTCACATGCTTAGGAGGACCAGTAAGTGGCCTTTCATAGCTAGGGTTGCCACCCATCCGGTATTTAATTACAAAGCCGCTGCCAGAATTTTTTTTTTTTACCGGCAATATATGTCTTTTTTTTTTATTTTTGTGGACTGAACCACAAGAGCAGAGGGGGAGACAACAGGTCAATGTTATCATAATGCATATACTAAATGAGATAAGTCTACAGCCTGTTCCTGCTGGATGTACACAGCCCCCTGCAGAGCTGACATAACACTAATACAGTTCAGTGCTCAGAGGAATGCCCAGCGCCCCTCCCCCAAGAAAATGAGCAATTCTGCCCGGAGAAGGAGAGAGAGAGAGAGAGAGAGAGAGAGACACGTGGAGGAGCTGAAGCTATGACAGGCAGCAGATACGAGGTGCTGCTGTATGAAAGGTGCTATGTGTATGAATGCAGCCAGTGTGTATATGTATGGCATGTGTGTGTGCTGTGTCTGTCTGATGCGTGTGTCTATGTGATATCTGTGTGATGTGTCCTGATGTATGTGAGTGTGTGATGTCTGAGTGATGTCTGCCTAATGTCTGTGAGATGTGTGTGCCAGTCTGATGTGTCTGTGTGATTTGTGATGAATCTCATGCCCACCGCCCCCCCCTCCCCTCTTTTTCCTCTGTCCCCCTCCTTTTTAAAGAAATCCTCCGCTGCGGCTCAGCCCAGGACTGCACCTAATACATGCCCGCTCCCCCATTTTCATTATATTTTTAAATATAAATGAAACCAGAGACGAAACATAGTGGACGTTTTATACATACCTGGGGCTTCCTCCAGCCCCATCCGCACGGATTGCTCCCACGCCGCCATCCTCAGTCTTCTCCTGCTCCAGTAATGGGTCCCAAAACTTCCTCCATTCCCATCCGCACGGATTACTCCCACACCGCTGTCCTCAGTCTTCTCCAGCTTCAGTACCGGGTCCCTTAATTTCAGCCAGTCGCAGACAGTTTTAGGCGTGGGCAGTGCCCTCTCTCCAGCTGAGAATAGTGTTGCGCCTGCATAGTACTATTCTACGCTGGGGAAAGCGCACTGCACATGATCAGACTGTCCGTGACTGGCTGAAGTTACGGGACCCGGTGCTGGAGCAGGAAAAGACTGAGGACGGCGGTGTGGGAGCGATAAGTGCGCATGGGGCTGGAGGAAGCCCCAGGTATGTATAAAACGTTCGCTATGCTTCGTCTCTGGTATACTTTAAGGTGTATAGTAAAGTGCAGTGAATGTGCTACTGTGGGTGTGGGGATCAGTGGGAGCACCATTACTTAACTAAAGGGTGCTGATCCTCTGGCCCCGACCTGTTTGGGATCCTCCTATCTTGTTCTCCTGTCTGCAGCTTCTGTAAGCATTTGTACTGTGTGGTGGCCACACAATGCAATGTATTCTGGGAGATGAATGGATTCTAGGAGATGTAATCTGGTTAGATGTGAGTACATTGATGCACTTGCATCTAACCAGCCTACATCTCCTGGGATGCATTGTGGCGTGCGTGTGACCCCGCCAGGAATTACAATGCTTGCAGAAGCTGCGGTGAGGGGAAGTTGGAGGATCCAGAATGGGCTGGGGATCATACGATGTTGATAAGTAATGGCTCTCGCACTGACCCCCATGTCCCCAGTGTAACTTACCTAGGGCTTATTCTAGCCCCCTGTAGTCATTCTGGCCCCTTGCTGTCATTCCACTTTAGATGGGCATAGCTGCTGGGGGGAGCAGAATGACTTCAGGGAGCTAGAAGAAGACCTAGGTAAGTTAAACTTTACATTTCCTTTTAGCGCCATTGATCCCTCTTTACTGTTGCAAAATTTTGTGGCACGGCATGCTGCCTTCAAGAGACTCAGACCTAGCCTTACAGTACAACTGACTTGAGAGAGGCATATGGAGGCTACCATATTGATTTCCTTTTAAACAATACCAGTTGCCTGGCTAACCATACTTCAGTCAGAAACATCTGATCTGCTTCATGCTTGTTCAGGGTCTGTGGTTAAGAGTATTAGAAGCAGAGCCTCAGCAGGACAGCCAGGAAATGTGCATTGTTTAAAAGGAAATAAATATGGCAGCCTCTGTATCCCTTTCATGTCAGTTGTCTTTTAAAACGTCCGTGACAAACCACTCCCAGTTGTAGGCCACACCCACAAGCCGGTATTTTTTTACCCTAAAGGTGGCAACCCTTGGTGATATTAACTTCCTGCTTGTAGCACATTAGTATATGTGAGGGGGGAAACTTTTCAAGATGGGTGGTGGCCATGGCGGCCATTTTGAAGTCGGCTATTTTGTATCCAACTTTTGTTTTTTTAATAGGAAGAGGGTCATGTGACACATTAAACTTATTGGGAATTTCACAAGAAAAACAATGGTGTGCTTGGCCACCATGGTCACCATCCATCTTGAAAAGTTCCCCCCTCACATATACTAATGTTCCACAAACAGGAAGTTAATATCACCAACCATTCCCATTTTATTAAGGTGTATCCATATAAATCGCCCACCCTGTACATTCCTCCTCATTCAGACTCAGGACAGCGGTGCCACTTCCTCCCTTCTGCTGTGCAAGTCAAATGAAACACTGCTGCTCTCCTGCCTCCCCCCACCTCACTCACTGTCAGACTCCTCACACAGCACAACAAGCTGCGTTTCCCAATGATGACCTCTTCACCCCACTCTCCTCTTGATTCTCCTCCTAATCTGACTACAAGTTGTTAGTCTAAACACAGTACAAACATGCTTCCCCTGTAATCTCTGTACCTGCTGCAAATGTTTCACCTTGCTTCATGAAATAACCAGCCCTGATTGTAAGGAGAAATCTGATAAGACAGCTGAGCTGCTTCAATAATAGCCATGCAAACACAGGCAGACCTACTGAGAAGGAAGAAGCTGGTATACTGTAATGTGTCAGCAACTCATCTGTGATTGTGCAGCCTGCCCTTTTGCTATCCCAAATAAAGGCATGCTGGTAACTGTCGTTCCTTTACCGCAAATAATCTAAATGTAAAGTGGAGTTGAACAAGCAAAATAATTATCCTGAACAGCATTTGATCTTTGCTAAGCAAGCTGTTGCCCACTACTTCTTCTATCTCTGGGGAACATGGTAACACAAGTTCTGTACTGAGAAAAAACACATGGTTTAAGCATGTTATGTGCAAACTTTTACTCACAGGAGGGAAGTTACAGTGCTGCCCAAAATTATTTATACTCCGTCCCCTGGCAAATTTTGACTTAAAGTTACTTTTATTCAACCATCAAGTATTTTTTTGACGGGAAATGACATAGGTGTCTCCCAAAAGATAATAAGATGGTGTACTGTACAATAGGCATTATTGTGGGAAAAAAAATCTCAGCTTTAATTTATATTTTAGCAAAAAATGTCTAGTCCAAAATTATTCATACCCTTCACTAAGCACTGGAGTACAATAACCTTCAAAAGAAAAAACACACTTGGCACACTGACAGAGAGCCCAATATGGTGTAGTGGTATGAAACGATGGAAAATGTCCACAGCAAAATTGAGAGGGTGTTAATGAATCTGGGCTGCCAGACAGCAACCACTACAAGCATGTATGGGGAAAACTCATCCCCACTCAGGTTGGTTGGTTGATCTCCCTCCATTGTGGTCACATTTTCTTGCAAAAGATTATGTTAAAACCAAATAATCAAACCTCATGAAAGAGGTGAGAATCTGCATCAAAAATACTAGGAGTATTTTCAGTCTTACTAGCTGACCTCCAATGATTCAGACCTGACTACTGCCAGTAGAATAGTTTATTCAGCTCCAAGTATAGAACCTGTTTTGTGAGTTACAATCTTATTTCCTTGTGTCAGTGATAATGCTTAGAAAAGGAAGCCTCCCACTTTGCGCAGTTGGCTCTGTGGTCCTAAGTGCATGTCTCAACCAGATGGGTAGACCCTGGTAGCCCCTTTTCCTCAGTTAACACTATTGTGGACCAAGCGTACCTTGTTGAATAAGACTCGACCTTTCTTTTTAACCAGAGCTGCCTGGGGGATGGTCTGGAAACCTCTCCACCCCCTATCAAAAAGGAATTTCATATGTACTCTTACACACCAGGCCTCATATCCCTCTTTTTTGTCAAATCTGATACCAACACTTGGAAACAATAACCTCAGCTATGTAAAAGTGCCAGGTGAGGCTACAAGACTTCTGGACATCCGAGGAGTGTGATTACATCCTTCTGGACCTAACCAAATCCTCTATTAATAGCATGATAAGAGAAAGGTGGTACAACATTTTATATGACTGGTACAGGTACCTCTCCCACCTTTTTTCAAAGGGGACTTATGCCTTCAGACCACTGCTTTTGGGAAAGCAAGAATGGCGATTGCCAACAGTGACACAAGACCGAGTAAAGACAGAGCATAAGTGTAGAAAGAAAGACACAGCAAACAATGATCAGAATGCTAAGGAAAATAACAAACGCACTCGCTAAACGCGGTCGCCGCACGAAAAGCGCAACAGCGACAAAACACGCTAATGGCGCGGTCGCCGCACGAAAAGCGCAACAGAGACAAAACGCGCCAACCCTAACTAACCAATCTAACACGAAAATGAATAGAGAACGCGAACGCTTGCTAAACGGTTACCCCACCGAGCCTACAGCAAGCGTTTGTTCCAGACAAGACAGACAAACAGACAACAGGAACAGGTCATATAGGATCCACTACTCTTCCGCAAGAGTGAGTGCGATCCGCACAACAAGACAGACAGAAGGAGTAACCAATAGCAACCGTAGCCGAGGTTATACTCCAAGATACCGACTACAGAAGGATCCACCGCCACTACCGCTAGGGCGGCTGCGATCCAAACAGACAGACAGAAGGAGTAACCAGTAGCAACCGCAGCTAAGGTTAAACTCCAAGACAGAGTACAGAAGGAACCACCGCCACTACCACTAGGGCGAATGCGATCCCAACAGAACGATTTCCTGTCGACCGCCGCTGGCGACAAGACAATCGCAACAGATAAGACAGAATAGGCAGTACAAATTAAACACAAACCTGACTGCACTAAATAGGAGTGCTAAGAGCACTCCCCAAGAATTACTCTAAGATAATCTTAGCAAAGGCTGAGACTCCAGGTAAGTTAGCAGGAACAAACCTCTATGACCAGCAAGGGATTTTGGGAGGAAATGGTATTTATACTGCAAGCCATCAAAGGAAGCAGCTAAGCAATTTGCATGCCAAGTGGATGCAAATTCCTAACCAGAGCAGCAGCTCAGCAAGTTGCAGAGTGAAGACAGGTCTCCTTTCCAGGGACCTGCAGCACTCAGACCTACAAAATGGTCAAAAAGCTGTCTGCCTGTGCAGACAGCAGAGCAGATCATTACAGCTGTATTCCAGAGCATGTGAAAATTCTAATACAAGCATGAATTTTCATCCAAAAAATGCATGGGAAAAATGGAACCCTGCTCTAGAACACTTTGATGAGCCTGTCTACTGTTTTCAACTTTTTTCCCTGGACAAGTTAGGCTTGTCCATAATGCCAGGGAGGTTAAACAGGAGTATGTATGTTGAAATTGTCAATGTCTGAATCATTGGAGGTAAGCCAACACTTACAATCAATTTTAAACTGCTTTTTGTTTCATTATGATTTGGCTTCTAGTATTTTCTATGCGCTATGACCACCTGACTGGTTGCTTTAAGATTTGCACCTGCAGATTTCCTTTAACAAGCAAAACACACAAATAATATTTCCTGAACATGCATCTTTTTATGTAAATTTCCATAACTGCCAGGCAAATCTGAAATGCTTGATACAGTACTTATGTTTTCTATCAAGCTCAGTGCACATTTCTGCTGAGTGCTATCAGTCATGTTCGGCTATGAATAGAATGAAGACAACTTTTTGCAGTGTCATCCTTAAGAAGAATCAACTTAGCAAAAATATGCATTACCCTCAGTTTAAGGTATTTATCAGTTAAAGTGACACGGAAGCAAAAATAAACTTATGAGTTAGGGCTGGTTCACATTGGGGCGATTCTCGAGCGCTTTGCTGATCGCCCGCGATCAGCAAGGTGCAACTACAATATATCCGTATGGATACATTCACACTGCAGCGGTTGCGATTTCGATCAATCGCACAACACACTGCATACAGCATTTTGGGGGCGATTGCTTTGTGATTCCCGTTCTATTGAATGGGAGTCACAAGCGCAAAGCGCGCAAGAATCTCAAGATTTAAGTTAAAATTGCGAGCTGAATGCGATAGTGGGCTAACGGCGCTCAGAGTGCCCAGTGTGAACTAGCCCTCAATGAATTGTATGTGTCTCTCACTGTTTCTTTGCTGTCTAAGCTATTTAGAAAAGAGGATTGAATTTGACCACGTTGGTCAAATAGCTCAGAGAAGCTCTTTTGCATGGATACCAACTCAAGTGTTTTTTTTGTTTTTTCTTGTAAAAAAAAATGTTTCATTTAAATTTTTCAATTAACAATATAACAATTATCAATATAAATACAGATAGTACAGAGTAACATTAATGAAGAGAAATGCATAGAGAAAGGTACCATACTATACAGTATTACTTATTGTGACTATGATAGGTTCGTAACAGTGATTATAAGAACAGACCAGAGGACCTTATTAACAAAGAAATTGTCTAGCAGATTTATCAGTAATACCAACATGAACGTTCAATCTCCATTTGGAACCAAGGGCCCTAATCAGGCAGACTTGACATTTTTGGTCCATGGAACACAATAAGTGCAGTCTATTCATCAGTGAGTCATCTCTGATCAGCTGTACTGGAAAACAACATGAGACTTTTTTCTTTGCTACTAATGTTCTATTTGTTATGTGCACTACAGTTCAATCATTATCTCATAAGTTTATTTTCTCTTCAGATTTGCTTTACAGAGAGCTTTGATAGAAATACATGATATTTCTATTGAAAATGAAAATGATACCAAATTCTAATATAATATTGTCATGCAGGTTCTAATATTTCCATTATGTCCACTTCACTTTAGAGCATAAGTGAACTTATGAATGCCTTTGAACTGTTGAATCCTCCTGGGCAGTATTTCTATACATGTAATTTGGCCCACTGTCTCTTAGCAGAATTTCTGCTGTCCCAGTAGCCAGTCCAGTAGCTGTTGGGAGCTTTGTTTACATGGGCTCTTGTATCCCATCACTTGAACTCACTATTAGAGATTTGCAGAATTCAGGACTCTGCATTATATAACACATCTTATTTACAGCAAATGGTAACCACTAGTGGTCAGAGAGCATGCTAGTGCACTCTCTACTGCTGCAGGACTCAGTGCTGCCTGGCGTTCTGATTCCTGCGGCCCTGCGTTTTTTGCCTAGTGCTAGCTACATGATTCCCCCCTCCCTGCGGCATCCCTCCCACCCTTCCGATCCCCGCCGGCGCAATCACCCGTCCGGAAATCCCATTCTGAACGGGATTTCCAGGAGGGCTTCCCCCGCCGCCATGGTGACGACCGCCGTGACATCATCGACGTCATGACGTCACAGGGAGTCCCGATCCACCCCTCAGCGCTGCCTGGCACTCATTGGCCAGGGAGCGCACGGGGTCTGGGGGGGAGGCTGTATCACGGCGGGTAGCGGTGGCGATCAGGCACAACACGCAGCAAGCAAAGTGCTTGCTGCGTGTTTTAAAAAAAAATTATTCAAATCAGCCCAGCGGGGCCTGAGCGAGCTCGTCCAGAACGCCAGGGAGGTTAAAATTCTTAGGGCCAGATTTATCAAAGCTTTACTGACATTTTTTTCTTCTTAAACTGTTCTAACCAGTAGAGGAACTTTTCTGCATGATAATAAGAAACTTCTCAAATCCTACGTAATAGCAGCAGTTTAGCGTGGATTTCTAGAACTGTGCTACACTTAACCTCCTTAACGGTCTGCCTGACACTAGTGTGCCGCGGAACAGCGGTTGAAAAACGCTGCTCTATGGGGAGGATCAGGTTTGCACATGACGTCATGTGCGATCCTTCCCATAGTGAAGACTGGAGCTGTGCAGGGAGGCTGCACCGATCGCTGGATTCAGGCTGAGTAATGTATAAACGGGGTGATTGGGGGTGCCGGACACCTGTACTAGCTAGCCTAGTGCTAGCTAAAGGTTTTGCAGCCATGTGATCAAATAAATTAATCCTGGGGGGCACAAATTAGCAAAACCTCCTGAGCGGCGTAACGCTCAGGAGGTTAAGAAAAGTGTAAATCCATCCCTAAACTGTTGTAGATTAAAAAGTTCTTAATAGCAGTTCTACAGATAGTGAAGCAGTGCAGGCTAGGCATGATTTGTGAAGAGCTCCTCACTCTGAGTCTGCTGACAGCAGATGTAATGGTTACCTCAGCAACAGCAATTTCCCTCACACACTGCACTGTGTGAGAGACCCTTTTAGCTCCTTCTATTTTACAGCAGTTTTAGAAGGATACTGTACTATCTAGTGATTTCTTAAGATGTCTGAGACAGTTCTGCATGGAGTTCTAAAAACCTACCATTTTTTTGTCTCAGACACTTGATAAATGTCCCCTGAGATTCCAGTAAGGGCTTGTTCACACCATGAGCACTTTTCAACCAGTGATTAGCTCTTGCTAAAGTGGTGCTATGTGTGTCAAAAATAACACAAAGCGTTACATTAGCAAGCACTTTTCAAATCACTGGTGCTTTAAAAGCAGTTGTAGTAATAACCAGCCCCAATAGCTATTGGTGTATAATTGCATTCAAACAGTTGCTGTAAAGAAGGTATATCCAATAGCAAATATTCCAACTGTAATCTGTGTTGCCTAGTTTTCCATTTCCTGCAGTGGAGAAAGCTTATGTGGCCAGGTTTCCAATCCCAGAGATCAACATTCACTGCTGCTTCCTGGTATTGGATACTATTAGATGGGGCAAGATGAGCTGACTGAGACCAAGTTATTGATGTGCCATTAGTATATCTATCCTTTAAGTTCACATTTTCTTTAAATATATCATATTTATGTTCGTGCATTGAGATTGTTGCTTATTAGAATACACAGTTGTAGAAAAGATACAGTACACTAGTGACTTGAATTACAAAAAAATACATTCAAGTCTTGCATCCCAAACGTTATTTTGCTTATTTCACAATAAAATTTAGTTTCTGATGAGCAAGGACACATTGGTGGGGATGCTGTAGTCTTATTAATTGTCAGAATGTTTTTTGACATACTTGTGTGGCTATCACAGATCAGAGTCTGGAGAGAGAAATTTGCCAGTCATCTTCCGTGAAGATCCTGATTTTATGGACTATGGTGAAGATCCATACTTGGGTGAACCAGAATACTACAGTGGGGAAGAGTATTATGAAGATGAGAGTATGCTGTCTGGAAACAGGTGCATGACTGAGAACATTTCCTAGAGTTTTTTGTACAGTTTACATCTGGATAATGGAAAAACTGAATGACTTGTCTATAGTGAACAGAGCAATGTTTAGAACCTAATTTGGGGTGTGGGCCAAAGAACTCAAAACAGGAAAAGAGACAATACCAAGAGCCAACTTTGCAATATGTTATATGCTGCAGGCGTATAAAAGAAGGGATCATGATATAATCACAAACCCTGATTGTCAGAAGACAACCACTATGGGTGGGGATGGTAATATTAGCCTATCCCCTAGAATTAATCTGGAAGATGCTCATTCTCTGGGAACAAGGGTACACTGTGAGAAACAAGGCCACATGCCAATGTGCCCACCTCTGTAAGGTCTGTATTACAATTTAGGGAGAAAGGAGTAAAATGTTTATTTATAAAACAAAAATTCTAGCAGTGCTTTAATAAAATATTGTGTTTTCATTGTTATTTAATAAAATATTATACTGGTAAATGGCCACCTTGAGAGTTAACTGAGAGCTTTCCAGAGGCATTCCTTCCATTGGGCGCCAGGGGGCGTGGTGCACCGGGTGAGTGACAGGGAGGGGATGTCACAAAGGCCTCCCACAGAGGCCATGAGCAGGAGGGGGAAGCAGCGCAAGAAGGAGGGACAGCGGTGGGGAGGGGGAGCTAGACCCCCCTCCCTCACCTGGGTCCCCTCCTTCCACACTCTCATCCACCCAGGTATGCAGCGGGCAAGCGAGGAATACCTCACCAAACTCCTGCGTTCCAGGCGCTGGAGCACTACGTCACCGTCACGTGCCACAGATCTCCGCCTTCAGTGCTTCTTACTGTGCTTCCTGATTAGCGGAAGCACAGGGAGCGACATTGACGGCAGAGACCTGTGGTACATGACGGTGGTGCAGCACTGCAGCGCCTGGAACGCGGGAGTTAGGTGAGGTATTCCCCGCCAGCCGTGCCTGCCGCATATCTGGAGGAGGGAGACCGTTGAAGGAGGGTCCCAAGTGAGGGTCTGGACCACCCTCCCTCCCCGCCACTCTCCCGCTGCCCCTCCTTCTTGCTTACCATATTGGGGCCAACTATGCTACCTATACGGGGGCAACTATACTACCTACACTGGGGGTGACTATACTAGCTACACTGGGAGCAACTATACTAGCTATACTGGGGCAACTATGCTACCTACACTGGGGGCAACTATACTAGGTATACTGTGGCAAC
Organism: Hyperolius riggenbachi; assembly: GCF_040937935.1. Lineage (NCBI taxonomy): Eukaryota > Metazoa > Chordata > Amphibia > Anura > Hyperoliidae > Hyperolius > Hyperolius riggenbachi. The sequence continues at coordinate 165,171,516 of NC_090654.1, forward strand.
TACAGTATAATATCTATACTGGGGCAACTATGCTACTTATACTGGGGCAACTATGCTACCTATAATGGGGGCAATGAAACTAGCTATACTGGGGCAACTATACTACCTATACTGGGGGCAACTTTACTACCTATACTGGGGGCAACTATACTAGGGGCAACTATCCTATCTATACTAGGGGCAACTATACTATCTTTACTGGGGGCAACTATACTGGGGCAACTATGCTACCTATAATGGGGGGCAACGATACTAGCTATACTGGGGCAAGTATGCTACCTATACTTGGGGCAACTATACTAGCTATACTGGGGCAACTATACTACCTATACTGGGGGCAACTTTACTACCTATACTGGGGACAACTATACTAGGGGCAACTATCCTATCTATACTAGGGGCAACTATACTATCTTTACTGGGGGCAACTATACTGGGGCAACTATGCTACCTATAATGGGGGGCAACGATACTAGCTATACTGGGGCAAGTATGCTACCTATACTTGGGGCAACTATACTAGCTATACTGGGGCAACTATACTACCTATACTGGCGGCAACTATAATAGCTACCTATACTGGGGGCAACTATACTAGCTACCTATACTGGGGCAACTATACTAGCTACCTGTACTGGGGCAATATACTGGAGCAACTATAGTACTCATACTGGGGCAACTATACTACCTGTACTGGGGGCAATTATACTAGCTACCTATACTGGGAGCAACTTTATTACATATACTGGGGCAACTATGCTACCTCTACTGGGGCAACTATATTACCTATGCTGGGGGCACCTATACCTGGCATTACCCCCTGTGGCACGCTTAGTATGCTGCACTCTCTCCTTTTTTGTAGGGGGAGGTGTCTTTTAATACCCAGCACCTAGTGTCAAATGCCCTAGGTACGCCACTGGAGTTTTCCATCCCTTTTTTAAAATGTTTTACATTTTGTAATAATTTTTAGGCACTTGTTTTCTCCCTAAATGGTGTCTGGAACTTGCAGTAGAAAAATGACAGCTGGAATGGGATTTGTTTTTAAGGGGTGCACCAACACTTTTCCTTTCCTTTAGATTTATGAAAATGAATAAGGGTGCGTACAGACATGCGACTATAGTCGTTTGAAACGATCGTTACCGACGGCATTGCCCGACGATCGTTCGTAAAAAGTGCACAAACGATCATTAAAACGACCGACCAACGAGATATGTCGTTGGTAAAGAACGATCCATTCTGCCAGATCTTTTCCAACGACCATCGTTCAAAAAGTAATGTCTGTACAACGATCGGTCATTGATCGTTCGTTCTCAAAGCTTTGCACATGCTCAAACAGTTCTTTTTGACACTTGTGTTTGAAATCAGTTTATACATCATGTTGCGCACGCAACGCTCGTTCCAAGATCGTTCGTACACGAACGATGTTCAAAGTAGCCTTTCTTCAAACGATCATCGGCCGATACCTCCTTTAACATCGTTCGTCGTTCAGAACGAACGATCGTTATCGTATGTCTGTACGTACCCTAACTCTGTTAGTCTAGTAACTGACCAGAATCTCTTATTAACTCAGGCCGATGTATGATGAACCTGCATTGTATTCAGCTAATGACCTGGACTATGAAAGACCCAAAGGCTATCACCACCCTCACAGCTTCTTTGAAGAGGATGATCCACAGATATGTTATGAATCAAGGAAGTCACCAAGACGGAGACTACTACCACCTACACCTCCATGTGAGTTGCATCTTACTAACATTCTATTTAAAATGAATTATTCTTCCTAGCAACTGTAAAGACACCTATAACTGGTAGTGCAGCAGTTATCAGTATAGGCAGTCCCAGACATTCAATACCCGTTCAATGGCATTTTTCTGTGTCTTGCAGCAAACAGAAGATCCTCTTTTAATTTTGAATGCCTTCGCAGACAGAGCAGCCAGGATGACATACCACTATCACCTACCTTTCACCACCGTGCTGCATTACCTCTACATTTAATGCAGCAGCAGGTACGTGTAATCTGTAGTACTGCACTCAAACCATTTTATGGTCAAACAAAAAAACGACAATTCCTTAAGGCAAACTTGAATTCAAAACTGCAAGACCTCTTGCTTACCTATACCAAATAGCTGCATAGGTAAAAACTGCAATTATTTAAACATAACCTCACCTTTTTCTTAGTTACATATGGAAAAAGTACTGAACTGGTGTTCCCGGTTGCTTTATCTAAACTAGACAAATGAAAGTGAAGGTGATTTACAGCAGCATTATTGGAATAGCAGGAAGTGCCTGTACAGTGGGCAGCATTGCAGGAAGTGCCTGTGTGCTCAGCAAGCAGTTATCAGGCAGCAGTGAGCAGTTACCATGCAACAGTGAGCAGTTACCAGGCAGCAGTAAGCAGCTGTGAGAGTTTGAGAGGCATTTTACTGCCTATCAACTGCCTTATAGTAGGTACACATGATGCAATTTTCTGGCAGATTTACCTGCCAGATCGATTTTTTCCAAGATGTCTGATCTGATTTTCAATCATTTTTCCGATCAATTTTCCTTTCACTTCTATGGACATTGATAATAAAAAAAAGGATCAGAAAATCGATCGACATTCAGATCAAACATGTTGGAAAAAATCAATGTGGCAGGTAAATCTGCCAAAAAATTGTATTGTACCTAGCATTAGGCCTCTTTTCCACGGACAGTTGATAAGTGGGGATGATCACAGATATACAAATTATTCCTAGTTGATGCAAATGTATGCAAATTTTTATGCAAATATATGCAGCTTGAAAATGGACCAATCAATTTAACCACTTGAGGACCACGGTGTTAAACCCCCCTAAAGACCAGGCTACTTTTCACTAAATTGGCTACTGCAGCTTTAAGGGCTCACTGCAGGGCCGCACAACATGTGTATTTTTTTTTTTTTTTTAGAAATATTTTTTTTTTAATAAAATGTACGGTACTTATCCGTTAGCCGGGTGCATCCGGCAGGTGGCGCTAATTACTATTCCCCCTCCAGGCCGACATGGATAGTAGGGAAAGATGTAACTCTGGTGGAGTTTTGTCGCCACCTAGAGGATGCGCCCGGCTAACGGATAAGTACCAAATGTACTATTTATTTTTAATTTCCCCTCCCCCCCCCCCGAAAACCCTCCCTCCCCCCAGCCATCCAGTGACGCGATCGGCTGTCATAGGCTTTAGCCTATGAGAGCCCATCGCTCTCCTGTGTGCCAGGGGGACAGCCGTGTCACACGGCTGTCCCCAGTACAGCGCTGCTGCAGATCGCAGCTCTAAGTAAAAAGCCGTCAAACAGTCTCCCGAGTGGCACCATGATTTAAGAGGAGTTGGCAACCCTAAAGTGCTGGAGTCGCACATTGCTGGGCGCTCATTGACCAGTCTGATAGTGGTCAAACTTGCTGGGTGAGTTCAATCCCACACGGGGTGTATGGTGGTGGATTAAGGACACAGTTGAGCGCTATCTTGTAAACTGGGAAGTCTCCCAAATGGCGATCGCCACTCGGAGACTGAAGGCGGGGCGGAGATCCGCCTTCCGAGAGGAGATGCGCGCGCAGTCTGCACGCGATCTCCTGCACAAGCCAGCTCCAGGACCTGACGCCAATTGGCATTAGGCGGTCCTGGGGCTGCCGCCGCGGTCACATCCATTAGCGTGACACGGTCCCCAGGTAGTTAAACCCAGGTTTAAATTGATTGGTCCTTTTCAAGCTGCATATATTTGCATAAAAATGTGCATAATTTTGGAACAATTTGCATCTCATTGATCATCCCTATTGATAAGCAGTGAAATGCCTCTCAAACTCTCACAACTGCTTGCTGCTGCCAGATAACTGCTCATTGCTGCCTGGTAACTGCTTGCTGAGCACACAGTTCAACTGTCCTTGGAAAAGAGGCCTAGGAGTATTGTAGGTGCTTGTTTTATTCTCTTCCCTCTATAGCAGTGAATACCCCAAATCTTCCAGTATTTCCCTATTTGTAGCTGCCAGAGATATAATGGTGTCAAGACCTTCTCATAATACCACAGAGCTTGTGTTATCACAGACCTAGTGATGTCAATGGGCTATAAAGAACCACACCACATGGCTACGTGACAAATAAAAATGGCGCACAGCGCCAGGGGAATGAAAATGGCACCGCATAGACTTACATTATATAACGCTATTTAGCGTTATTAGTGTTAAAAAATGGCACAGGCAGTGTGCCTTACACTTATAACGCTATCTAAATAGCGTTATAAGTCTTAAAAAATGCAGAGGGGGTGGGGGGAGAGATGCAGCGGACACTGGAGGGAATAGGCATCGGTGGAGGATGTGTGCAATATGCATACATTACCTTGTCCTGGGCCGCCGACCGCTCCTTCACTTCTTCCATTCGTTTGCTGTAGTCCTGCAGCCGGCCAATCACCATGTGGTTTCAGTCCCCACCTGGTGATTGGCTGGCTGCAGGACTACAGCAAACAAACTAGGAAGTGAAGGAGCGGAGGGAAGGAGCGATCACCGGCCGGACAAGGTAATGTATGCATATTACACACATCCTCCCCCGATGCCTATTCCCTCCAGTGTCCCGCTGCCTCTCTCCCCCCAACCCCCGCTGCCTATACTAGCCCCCCTGCATTTTTGATGGCGCACCGTTCTGCAATAAATGTATCATAAAACGCTATTTACTGTTTTAATGTATTTACATTAAAACGGTAAATGGCATTTATGATACATTTTTCGGCAGAACGGTGCGCCATTTTTGGACGCCATGGCTATTATAGGAAACATAGTTGAAAGCCAACATGTTATTACAGATAAGCTTTGACTACACATTAATATAGAAGTACATCTGTTCACAATATTAAAAATTAATGTATCTAAAAATAGGTAATGTACTTCACTTGTGAATCAATAGTATAATGCTACTGTAATTACAAGGAGTGAGTGAATAGAACCTAAAATAATTCAAACTCAGCAGCTATGAACAGTCACATAAATTATGATTAGTAAAGATAGGTTTGTTTCTGTTGTACTCTGTAAGATGAGTCTTTGCCTCCGCTGTATGGTGAAGTGCAGGAGGATTACCTGGGGGAAAAAAATGCAATCAGCCAAAACATCAAACATACTTTCCTATTAGATGGCAGGTTGTATAGTATCCATAAAAGTTAAACAACAGGGGCAAGATTTGTCCATAGCGTTCACTGATTATATGGGAAGGCACTCACTGTTAGAAGAAAGCTGGATGTTCAGACAAGCAGGCAGGTGCAGATGACCGGAAGGAATGCAAAGTGCATCATTTCTCATTTCTTTAAAATGAGTGAAAAGTACTATTTACTCAGTTAAAAGTGATATATATTCTGGCATTCGTAACAATGTACTGTACTATCTTGGCAGTAGAATAGCCGATAGTACTATGTCAGTGCTGAATAGTTTAGTAAGGTTCTATCTTACTACCAGAAATCTGCTGCTACTTGGCAAGGGCTGGTGCACACCAGAGCGGTTCTGAAGCGTTTATTAAAACGCTTGCAGGGGGAAAACCGCTTGGCAAATGAAAGTGAATGGGATGGTGCACACCAGAGAGGTTTGTTTTTTCCACCAATGCAAACTCGGGGGCTGCAGCATTTTTTAGATTTCTGAGGTGTTTCTGCCTCAATGTTAAAGTATAGAAAAGTGGAAAACCGCTCTGAAAAAATGCTTTACCGACGTTTTTGTTACAGAAGCTGTTCAGTAACAGCTTTACTGAAACAATATTTGAAATCTGCTATACAAAACACCGCTCCAATAAACGCTAGGCATGTTTAGAAAACGTCTCTAAGGCCCTGTTCACAGTGGTCAGTTATTTTGCAGAATAATTCTTCATATCAACTCACTGCCTATACAATTCTATGGACCCGTTCACAGTAACAGATCACGTTATTCTAACTCGCTGCATGTAGGCTTTATATTAAAGTCTATGGTCATTCTCCATTGCAGTTCACAGGCATTGCAACATGTGAGTTATGCAACTGACCACTATGAATCCAGCCTAAACATGCCTAGGAATTGCTCTGAAAATCTGCTTCAAAAATTTCTAGCGTTAGCAGATCTGCTAGAGGTTTTTGGTGTGCACTGGGCCTTAGTATAAACACATTTTAAATGTTTTTTGATTTTTTTCAATGAGAGCTTGCAATAGCCAGCAGTGTGTACGGCATCCAGCTCTACACTGGCTGTCAGTGGTATGCGACACAGACATACACACTTCTCAAACACAGTTGCTTGACAATAAATGGCCTCAGCCAACCACTAAGAAATCATAAATTCTGCCAGGGCATGTAAACTTATGAGCACAACTGTGAGCAAGCTATATTCTGAAAATAGAAGACATGAGACACCTCTAGGGGCCCTTTTCCACGAGCACTTTATAGGCAGTGAAAAGCCTCTCAAATTCTCACAACTGCTTGCTTCTGCCTGGCTACTGCTTACTGTTGCCTGGTAACTGCTCACTGCTGCCTGGTAACTGCACAGTTCAACTGCCCGTAGAAATGGGCCCTTACTTCTGTGTAGGCTGTGAGGGAGACAATAGGGCAGTAAAATTCTCAAGCAAGAAACAGTATAACATAACATATGTTGCAGTGCAGCTCAGCTAAGGGCCCTTTTCCATGAGCAGTTGCTAGGGAAAAGACTTAAGTCAAACTCTCTCAACTGCTTGCTTGCTGCCTGGTAACTGCTTGCTGCTGCTTGGTTACTGCCAACTAACTCACGGTTCAGCCACCTGTGGAAAAGGGCCTTAAAGCGGAATATAACCCTGCATTTCAACTTTGCTCTAAAATATTATTTACAGCATATTATATGCAACAAGCATTTTTTTTTACTAGACCAGCATTGGAAGGGTTAAACACAGAGGTTTAAAGTTCGGTGGAGAGATATGCAGAAGTTCAGATAGATACATTCTATTTAGTTACATGTATCTATTGATAAATGTTACACACTCTTTGGCTGTCCTCCAAGCTCCTTCTCAGTCAGAGAGAGTGAGTCACATTCAACACTTAGATACATTTATGTATTCAAAATGTATCTATTTCAGCTTCAGATGCGTCTGCAGAAATCTCCAGGAACTTTAAAGCCCTGTGTAACCCTTCCAATGCTGGTCTAGTAAAAAAAAATGCTGGTTGCATATAATATACTATAAATAATGTTTTAGAGCAAAGTTGAAATGCAGGGTTATGTTCCGCTTTAAGGCCTCTTTTCCACTGGCAGTGTAACTGTGTGCTTCAGCAAGCAGTTACCAGGCAGCGGTAAATAGTTGACAGGCAGCAATGAGCAGTTGTGAGAGTTTAAGAGGCATTTCACTGCCTATCAACTGCCTGTGAAAAAGAGGCCTTAGTGGTGAAGAGGTTCTGGGAAAATGCCAATGCTGACTACATAGGCAGCTGCAGACTTTATTTTACAAACAAGGTCGACAATATTTTCAGAATGAAAATTACTTTGGATGTCAGTTTGCTTCAGCAGAATTATGTTACTTCCTCATTTAATGTGACATTTGCCAGTTAGGTATATGATACTGCACAGTGCACAAGAACCTTTCAGTAGTGCTTTGTAGCACAAGTGATTTGTCTTGGGACAAAGATTAGTCCCATTATAGCTTAATAATTGCCTGTAATTGTCCAGTCTTTGCTCCTTCCATCATAACCAATTACTTTTTCCCTGTGATATATCCCAGTTGCCTTGTATTGGGATTGTCCTAACAAGATTCATGTCCTCGGAGCTGGAGTTCATTTATCATCAGACAATATTGCTGCTTTCTCAATGGTTCAGTAAAATGTATTCTTCCTGGGCATTAGCAGAGACTTGCATCCTCTCAGGAGAAGGAAAAATGTGTGTTTTGTGTTACCTGCAACATTGTTATGTAGACATCAAGCAACATAGAAAGTTTGCAGTTAAAAAAGTTGTCAATAAATGCTTATTTGCCTTATAAACCTAACATGAACATTAACATTATTTTAATATGGAAAAAAATGAATTGTTTAACAATGCAGCATTCCACATTGATATATTAATTTAATGTATTCTCCACCTTCTATTTAAAAGAAAACTGAGGTGAAAGTAACATGGAGGCTGACTTACTGTATATATTTGAGTATAAGCCGATCCGAGTATAGGCCGACAACCTAACCTTTACCTAAATATTCTGTGAAAAATGATTGACTCAAGTATAAGCCGAGGGTAGGAAATGCAGTGGTCCAACGGTGCAGAAGGAAGCATTGTTTGGAGAATATAGATGGATTGGAGGAGATAGAAAGTACGGTACATATACAGTAGGCTGACCAGATGTCTTTTTTTCCCCGGACAGGTCCTCACAGGTTTTTGAAATGTCTCGGGTGAAGAGAGCCGAACACAGAGCGAGTCAGAAGAGCCTATTGAAGAGACAGAGAGCCGAACAGCCAAGACTCAGTCCAGTATTTTCCCCAGAGCCTATCAGCTGGGCAGTAGTGTTGTCCGGATCATGAACGATTCAGATCTTTGATCCGGATCCTTTTTTTAGTCAAATCATCCGGATCATTAGTTCATTGTAATGATCCGGATGATTCGACTCACAAAAAAGATCCGGATCAAAGATCCGAATCATTCATGATCCGGACAACACTATTGCCCAGCTGATAGGCTCTGGGGAAAACACTGGACTGAGTCTTGGCTGTTCGGCTCTCTGTCTCTTCAATCGGCTCTTCTGACTCGCTCTGTGTTCGTCTCTCTTCACCCGAGACATTTCAAAAACCTGAGAGGACCTGTCCGGGGAAAAGAGGACATCTGGTCAGCCTAATATACAGTGGAAAATGCCAGACTGGAATGGTGTGTGTAGCTGACATCTGTGCCCCTGCCATTCTAAAGTGCATACAGGTGTCTCCTGACATTGCTGGACTTACCTGCAGCAACCCTCCTTATCAGTTCATTGATCCACAGTTACTTATGTTTCGTGCAAGATCTTCAAATGAAGTTCCTGCAGAATACAGCTTCATGCATTCCCTCCCCTCTTTCTGTACAGCAGCACATGGTGTTCCACCATAGCAGAGCAGTGTAAGGGACATTTGTTGGTTCCCAAAGAGGGACAGTTGGGAGCTTTGTATGTGGTGCGTTTTTCTTCCCCCTCCCATGTGCTGCATATGGCCCCCCAACTTCCCAAGTGCTAATATGAGATCAGGAGGTGCACGGTAACGGCTGTCCGTGTAGTCCTCAGCATGTGCAGTGAGCCCCAGCAGAATTTGGGAGAGACTTCTGTGCCGCCCACCCCTGTACCCGAGTTCCTGTGTGCCCCCCGGCATATGCGGTGCTGATGCGTCAGTTACTCACCCTCTGGTGCCTGATTGTCTCCCCGGCATGTGTGGCATATGCAGCGGTGGTGTGTCTGACTGTCACTCACCGGTCTGCGCCGCTTGGAATCCCTCTGCCTCTCGTAGCCGCGGTCTCATTGTTATGCCGCCATCTAGTGACACCTGTAATCACGTTATAGCAGTGAGACCGCGGCTACAAAAGGCAGATGGGTTTTAAGTGGCACAGACCGGTGTGTGACAGACACACCACCGCTGCATATGCCGCACATGCCAGGGAGACAACCGGGCACCAGAGGGTGAGTAATGGACGCACCAGCACCGCATATGCCGGGGGGGGGGGCACACAGAAACTCGCGTACGGGGGTGGGCGGCACAGAAGTCTCTCCCAAATTCTGCTCGGGCACATTGCACACTCAGAGGATTACACGGACAACCGTTACCATACACTTCCAGATCTCATATTGCGGCGAGGGCACTTAGGGGACCTCTCTGTGCTTATATGACTCGAGTTTAAGCCGAGACCCCCACTTTTGGTTACTTTTTTGGGCTCAAAAACTTGGCTTATACTCGAGTATATATGGTATGTATATCCTTTTAAACAATGCATATTACCTGACTATCCAGATATCCCCCACTTCTAAATGTTTTAGGCATAGACCCTTGCTGTTATGGCTATCTCTTTGTTATTTTAATCAATAAAAGAGCTATACATCATTGACGTGGTGCTGTGGATTCTTCGTGTTGGACTTCGTTTGACTCACTAAGGGCTATTGAGTCTATCCACTCAAGCACACGTCTGTCCCCATTTGGGTGCTTGTCCACCTGGTTTCTAGACCCTGAAACATGCAGGTTAGTGACTCTAAGGCATATTTTCCACAGACAGTTAATAGGCAGTGAAATGCCTCTCAAACTCTCACAACAGCCTGCTGCTGCCTGGCAACTGCTTGCTGCTGCCTGGTAACTGCTCACTGCTACCTGGTAACTGTTGCTGAGCACACAGTTCAACTGCCTGTGGAAAAGAGGCCTCACTGAAGGCAGACTCAATTAACCTCATGCTTGTTTCATGTGTGCAATTCAGACTCTATTGATGCTAGAAAAATCAACAGGAAAGCAACTGATATTGCATAAAAGGAAATGTAGCCTTCATTTTCCTCTCACATCAGTTTTCCATTCACATTTATGGTTTAATACACATTGCCTTAAAGGGAACCCGGGATGGGGCTAAAACAATAAAATATACATATAAATGTTATGCAAGATGTTTGTGGGGGAATCCCTGTCTGCAGCAGTTTACTTGTGTTCAGGGTCCTTCTGTCTGGGCTCTGCAGGGTTTTGCAAGATCAAAGCCAGTCTTCTCAGCCTGCCGACAGACTGTACACACAAACTGTCGGCAGAACGGCCGCCCCGAGGGAGGGTCTGACGACCTGTCGTTTGCGGGAATCTGGCATGTGTACGCGCCTTTAGTATTAAACTTCATCCCAGTCAGCAGCTGATACCCTCTTTCTCATGAGAAATATTTACTTTTTCTCGATTACATCATTGGGGGGATCTGTATGGCTGATATTGTGGTAAAACCCCTCCCACATTGTGATGTCAGCACCTAGGTCCTGACAGTTTGCTGTGTATAAGCCTTGTTGCATTGTGGGAAATAACAGCTGTTTCCAACTGCCAAGCAACCAGTATCTCCCTCTGTGCATGTAGTGGGTGTGGTTATAAATAATGGCAGTTGGTGCCGTCTAGTTTTTTTCTTGTCTGCCAGTAGTAAAGATGATTCTGTGCAGGCTGATTGTGGATCAGATAATATGAATACATTACATGGCAAATATCAATCATTTCTTGATCTCTATTCTATTTTTTTAACATCCCATTTTGCAATGTATTGATTTTTTTTCTCCTCTTTAAATATTAATTTAATTTGGGGAATAACATTTTTTAGATACTTGTAGCTATGCCACGCTATGCAATCACAAGAGGTGAGAGAATAATGTTTGATATAAATAAGGACAGGTAACTCTCACATTTGTATGGTTGTCTTGGAGCAGACAGCACATCTTCATGTCTTGTGAAATGGTAGGAAGACCTTGGAGAGATGGACAAGGTGGAATGTCAGAGGAGATATTAATGACTTATAAAATACTAGTTTCATCTAGAGATCCCTGGTTATATTAGATTGGTTAGATTAAACATATTGAATCCTAGTGCTGCCCCTATGGCCCTGTTCACACTTGCGGTTTTGTCAAAACCGCACCGGATGTCCGGACCGCACCGGAGCCGGACCGGACCTGATCCGTACGGTTCCTATCCGGATCCGGTCCGGATCCGGTCCGTTTGCATCCGGTTTCCGTGCGGTGTGAACACGGTTGCGGTCCGGATCCGGTTTCTTAAGGAGATACCATCCTGTAAATACCTGGGGTCTGGGAGGTCAGCAGAAGGGTCTGGGGTCATTGTTGGAGACAGGTGGACGTGTGGAGACCATCCGTGGATACAGAGACTGCAGTTGGGACCATGGATCCAGGCATTTTTTACTCGTAAACCTGGGAATTCTCTCCTTCCTGTTGTTCGCCTCCTCGTTATCAGACATCAGACATGTTGCTGCCAAAACGAGCTCCAGCATGAAATCGCTGCTGCCCCACTCTTTGAACGCTGGGCCCATGTGGTCCCCATTCAAAATGCATAGGAAGTGGGGTAGAACGTCCGGTTTTTGTAGCCAGTGTGTTGTGCGCTCTCCGGCTCTCATTGCTTTGTATTGGCCGGATGGTGCAGTCCGGCTCCGCTCCAGATACGGCTGCCGGAGGAGCCGGACCAAAAAATAGCGCATGTTGGAACGGACGCCGGAGTCCGGATCCGGTCCGGATCCGGTCCGGCTCCGGTCCGGCAGAACGGACGCATGTGAACGGACGCATAGGCTTTCATTGCTATTGCCGTGCGTCCGTTCCGTCCGTTCTGCAAGCGGTCCGGCTCCGGCACGGCGATTCCGGACGGCCACCGCTAATGTGAACCGGGCCTATGTCTGCTATATGCGGTACTGAGGAAAGAATATTTATACATATGTTCTGGTCTTGTTGTTGACTACATCTCGCTTCATCTGCTATCTCAAGTACAATAGAATAAATTAACTCACTACCAGTGTGAAGCTAATGGCTGTTTTGTCAGAGAAAACTCAGTCCTCAGAGAGGAAAAAGTCTTGCAGCCAATTGAAATCCAGCTGAAAAGGTGAAATCCCTCCAACTCAGTGATGTTAGTCCTAGGACTAATTAAAATGCAGCCTTAGATGCTTGTGGGTAATGACATCACCGGCAGCCCTTGATATGCACAAGGCCCAATATATTAGCATTCATACCTCCTACTCACCCCCAACTTTTCAGGGTAGGGAGGGGACCTACATTTCAGCACGCTGAATCACAAGGTAACTTCAATAGCTATCTCAGGAACCAGAAGAACTGAGGTTCTGCAATTTGTCACAAAGTTCGTATAAGTCCTGAGATATTGGGCCTTTAATATCAGCATAATAATTTAATACTGTAGAAAATGTGATCAGATACAGCTCCAGCATAGCAGCCTAGTGGAGAACAGAGAAATAGCAGCAGTTGGAGGACAGGATCAGACACAGCTCCAGCATAGCAGCCTAGTGGAGAGCAAAGAAATAGCAGCAGCACAGGATCAGGCACAGCTCCAACATAACACCCTAGTGAAGAGCAGAGAAATATTACCAGCAGTATGGTATCAGACACAGTACCGGCATAACACAATAAAACCAATCTGTTTCACACTGAAAATCGCGGCTGTTGCATTTGCGATTCTTATTCAGAGAACACGAATAGCTCCCTAAACAAGAATTGCAAATGGAATAGTGGCAAAATAGTGGGCATTCTGCAGCAATATTCAGTGTGAAACAAGGCCCTAAGTGCTAAAAAAATTAATAAAGTTTGGTATCTATATAAGAAAAAAGGGGCATGTCTTCAGCTAAGGGAATAAAATAAAACAGCTTTAGCTCTGTATGTCAGTATTCCTCCCATGCTGCATGAGGCATTTTTCTACACCTCATTGACAGGTTAAAATGATTATTTTCTCACTTCAGCTGATCATTCAGAAACAGGCTTATCAGTCTGTCTGACAGACTGTACACACACACTACTGTCGGGAGAACACCCACCCAGAGGGAGGGTATGACAGACCCATCGTTCTCTGTAGTAGAGCGTGTGTACGCACCTCTAGGCTCTCACAACTTTTCTTGTGAAACACCTAAAAAAAAATCTCTTGCTATTGTTCAAGCAGCTGATAAGACTGATAAGAAGTCAATTCAACATTTGGATTGACTTCTTATCAGTCTTATCAGCTGCTTGAACAATAGCAAGAGATTTTTTTTAGGTGTTTCACAAGAAAAGTTGTGAGAGCCTAAAGGTCCGTACACACGCCGGACTTTAGGCAACGACGGGTCCGTCGTTACCTCCCGCTGGGTGGGCGTGCCAGCGACAGTCCGGCGTGTGTACGCTCTGTCGTCAGACTGATACGGCTGTTTCTGAGCGATCCGCCCGGCGGATCGCTCAGGAACAGTCGTATCAGTCTGACGACAGAGCGTACACACGCCGGACTGTCGCTGGCACGCCCACCCAGCGGGAGGCAACGACGGACCCGTCGTTGCCTAAAGTCCGGCGTGTGTACGGACCTTTATGCTGGGAATACACGGCTCGATTTAGATGGCTTGATTGATCATTTACGACACGTCCGATCTCCCGCCCGATCGTTTCCCCGCCCGGTTCTGAAGGGGAGACAATGGAAAATGATAAGAAAAACGAGCAAAAGATAAGAGAATCTCCCACAGAATCTAACGCGAAAAACGATCGGGCGTAGAATTGAGCGCGAAAATCGAGCCGTGTATTCCCAGCATAAAAGACCGCTGTTGAGTGTGTGTATGGAGCTTTATACAATTGCAGCGCTCCTCTGCAGTACAAATAATGTGATTAGGCTGCTTGGAGAGATAGTAAGCAAACACCCACAGTCTTACTAGAATAGGAGAAATATATAAATACATGGACTCCTGCGCACTATGCAAAGATAAATTCTTCGCTTTTATTAGAATAAAATCAATTAAATGAATAAAATTCACAGTAAAAAATACCATACTTAATCCACTTCACAACTGAGGGGTTTTACCCCTTGAGCACCAGAGCAATTTTCCCCTTTCAGTGCTCCTTCCATTCATTCGTCTATAACGTTATCATTACTTATCACAATGAAATGAATTATATCTTGTTTTCTTCACCACCAGTTCGGCTTTCTTTAGGTGGGACATTATGCCAAGAATTATTTTATTATTATTTTATTTTACTGAAAAAATAGGAAAAAATGTGGGAAAAAATTCATCATTTTTCAGTTTCGGCCATTATAGTTTTTAAATAATGCATGCCACTGTAATTAAAACCCATAAAATGTATTTGCCCATTTGTCCTGCTATAAAACAGTTTAAATTATGTCCCTATCACAATGTTTGGCGCCAATATTTTATTTGGAAATAAACGTGCATTTTTTTCAGTTTTGCGTCCATCCCTAATTACAAGCCCATAGTTTATAAAGTAACAGTGTTATACCCTCTTGACATAAATATTGAAAAAGTTCAGTCCCTAAGGTAACTATTTATGTATTTTATTGTAATTTTTTTTTTTTAATTACAAAAATAAATAAATCGGAGATTGTAGGAGGTAATGAGTTAATTTTTACTGTAAAACGAATGTATTTGTATATGAAAAATGCTTTAGGGTATAGTTTTACTATTTGGCCACAAGATGGCCACAGTAACTTTTTGTTTATGCGACCTGTAAGCGTCCGGAAGTACGCTTACAGGAAGCACAATGAGGCTGGGAAAATCACAATGATCGCGCTGCTTGTCATAGAAGCAGCCGATTATTGCGGGGGCTTAGATCAATGAACAGGAAAATGTTTTCCCGTTCATTAATCTCTGGGCGAGTGGGCGGCAGCCCCGTCCCGGTCCCCGGCGATGATGTCAGGGCGACCTTCAGGTCGGCCTGTACTGCGCCTGCGCGAGCGGCGCTGTCAATCACCGCTACGTGGGACGGAGCGGATCTACTGCGCCTGCGCAGTCCGCTCCAGCCCACATGGCTTTGATTGACAGCTCTGCTTGCGCAGGCGCAGTACAGGCTGACCTGGAGGTTGCCCTGATGTCATCGCCGGGGACCGGGATGGAGCTGCAGCGAACGGCTGCGGGGAGAGCTGCGGTGAGGGACATGCTGGGAGCTTGGGGCTGGAGGAAGCCCCGGGTAAGTAGCGCTTATTTTCTTTAAATATGCCTGATAACTCCTTTAACTAATGTCAAAAGTGCTCTCTTGCATTTTGGGATTCTAGTCATGATCAAAGCTGAGGACTGACAGCAGCTTGCACCCAGGTTTGCTCTTATATCTTTGTATGTTTCTTATGTGTAATAATCTTATAAGATTGAAATTGGACATGTATGTTCCACTGTTTGGTTACCACTTTCAGGTTAAATTTGTATCTTGCTCTATCCAGCTGTTTGCGTCCCTAGAACCCAATATTCGGCATCCCAAAACACTGGATAATGAAAGCCCTGTATTAATAATTTTCTTTTCTTTTCTAGATTATGGCTGTGGCCGGGTTAGATTCCAGTAAAGCTCAGAAACATTCTCCATGTCGTTCTACAAGATCTTGGGCCACTCCTCCAGCAACTCCAAATAACAGGGACCGAACCCCATTCTACACACCTCTCATAAGGGTAGACCATGCCGAGTCTAAGGAGCAGATGAACGGCAGCCTTCCATCTTTACAGAAAAGCTCATGGTACACAGATGACACAGATGTTTCATACAGGACATTTAATCAGTCCAATTTGACTGTACCGAGTGACTTCAGGAACAAACAGAGTGACAAGCAAAGGAGTGCAGACAGCCTTGTCGAAGCTGTAAGTAGCCTTGGCTGTTTTTACTTGTAATATATTTACAAAAGAGGCATTTAGGAGGTATCTGTCTTCAAACAGAAAACAGGGCTGGGGCTGCCATTGAGGCAAAGGGGGATATTGCCCCAGGGCCCTAAGCCAACGGACCCTCCCCCAGGTTGCCTCCTCCAACTGCTCCCCGTGGTCCCGCATGTTTGGTAGTTCAGCTGCCTTGAAACATCTCACCTGTCTCTGCGGCTGCTCTGTCCAAATCTCTGTCTTCAGCCAGGCTGCCAGCCTCTTCTCTATGCCCGGCGCATGTTATTTACATTTAACATGCGCCGAATGGAGAAGACGCAGGCAACTGGGCAGAAGACTGAGATCTACTGAGCTGAACTACCTAATGGAGGCAACGGGGAACAGTCAGGGTAGGCCACCTGGTGAGTCCGGTGTTGTGGAAGCCCCAGGAGCTGACTTTCATAGGGGGACCCAAGTTACTTTTACCCTAAGGTCCCCGTGTGGCTTAAACCAGCCCTGCATACAAACCCTGTAATTCTACTTTGACCCAAGTCCAGTAACTATGTAACTGTGATGATTTGCTCAGCTGCCTGTGCAAGCAGGCAGCCTTTTGACCATTGTGTAGGTTTGCATGCTGCAGGACTCTGGAAAGAAGAGCTTCTGTCAGTTTTGCAGCTTGTGCTTGCAGAGGAATTTGCATACGTTGTCATGCAAATTGCCTGGCCACATTCATTGGAGGTGTGTACTATAAGTACTATATCTTTCCCACAATGCTTCACTGGTCATAAGGATTTCGTCCTATGTAACACTCCTGGTGGGGTGTCAGCCTTACTCTCTGTTTGAAAATCAGCTTAGAGTAATTCCTGGAAACTGTGCTAGGCAGATTTCCCTAGTGCAGTTAGGATTGTTTATCTGTTTTGTTTGTCTGTTGCGATTGTCCTGTCCCAGCGGTGGTCGATAGGAAGTCGTTCTGATCTCTGTTCTTGGAGCATAGATGGTGCAGCGGTTGCTACCAGCTATCTCTTCTGTTCTGCCTCTCTGGATCGCGCTAGCCACTTTTCGCTAGCGCTGTGGATCCTTCTGTTCTGTCTCCTGGGATCGCGCTAGCCACTTTTCGCTAGTGCTGTGGATCCTTCTGTTCTGCTACTCTGTACCTGGATCGCGCTAGCCACTTTTCGCTAGTGCTGTGGATCCTATCTCTCGCTTGTCCCTGTTTTCGTGTGTCTGTCTTGTCTGCTAAGACCGCTTGCTGGAGGCTCGGTGAGGTAACCGTTAAGCAAGCGTTCGTGTCCCCTGTTTCATGTTTGTCTGTCGATGGTTAGTTAGGCGTGCTTGTCTCTATTGTGCTTATCACGTGGAGACCGCGCATAACCGCGTGCACTGTTGCAAATGAGTGCGGTGTTCGCGGTTAGCTAGCGTTTGTTATTTTCCGCATCTTCTCATTGTATTATTTGCTGTGCCTTTGCTACCCTCGTATTCTATTCTGATCTGCCTTGTGTCACGTCTGGCGATCGCACCTCTCGCGTTCCTATATCATATCCGCTGTTGTGTGTGTGGGGTGGCGACTGGATTGGCGCACACACATACAACCTGTCTCTTTGCTCATTCTCATTCGCAATCGCCTCTCTTGCGATTGCGTTCTGCGCTTCGTACAATTCCTGTCTGGCATTTGTGGAGGTACAGAGGATTGGTTCCTCTGCACTCCCCAGCGCCATCTGCCGACAGGAATTTCCCTCTACAGGTGCGTAGCACCTTTTGCTGGGTGCCTGCAATTACACGCTTGTGGAGGATTTCCACCGTGTCAGCGCACGCGTTGTGCGCTGATCACGGAGAAAGTTCCACAATCGTTACAGTAACTAACTTCTCTTCCCTGTGTCCACCCTAATGAAAGTATCATGTCTACCTCTACTTATCTGACATCACATGCCACCCCAGTGGACCTTTCCTATACAGCTACCTGGTTGTTGCTCCCTTGACTACACTTCTATCCGTAGAATAACACAGGCATTACAGTGGGATGCAAAAGTTTGGGCAACCTTGTTAATCATCATGATTTTGCTGGATAAATTGGTTGTTACGATAAAAATATGTCGGTTAAATATATCATATAGGAGACACACACAGTGATATTTGAGAAGTGAAATGAAGTTTATTGGATTTACAGAAAGTATGCAACAATTGTTTAAAGGAATACTATCGATTCACATATTTTTTTCAATTGACACAGGAATTGTTTGGGAAGTACTGCTAAGTACTGGTGTATACATTTTAGTAGCAACTTCTTTGTTTACCGTTAGCAAAATACATTCAAAGTTTACTGACGCCAAAACTGACGGCTGCCTGAGCCACAAGGAGAGGGGAAATTCCCCTCACACTTGATCAGTTAACTCTATGGGCTTGATTCACAAAGCGGTGCTAACTGTTAGCACGCCTGTGAAAACCCCCTTAGCACGTCTAAACAAGCTTTTCGCGCATAAAACTTTACGCGCGCAAAACTTTATGCGCATAAAACTTCACGCGCGTACTGCACAGAGCGCAGGGCGCACCGTGCGAAGTGCCCATTAAAGCCTATGGGACTTAGCGCGCGTAAAACTTTGCGCGCGTAAAACTTTACGCGCGCAAAGTTAGCGCGCGATCTGATTGAGAAATCCGGTGCTAACCTACTTAGCACCCTGGTTAGCGCGTCTAAAGACTTTAGACGTGCTAAGTAGGTTAGCACCGCTTTGTGAATCAAGCCCAATGTGTATCTCTGTGTGTGACAGAGAGAGACAGGACACAGGAGCTGCAGCTGTTGGGAGCTCTGTTTCTGACTGAAGTGTCTGAAGAGAGCAGAGGAAATGTAACTAATTGTCACAGCTTTTTCATATTGTTTTTGCTTTCAGAGTTTGATATGTTTGATATTTGCTTTCTGTAGTCTGATATGCAACTCTGGCTGTGCATTGAAGCAGACATCCCTTCTGCAATTGATTTGTCCCAATATAGCTAAATCCTACCCTCAATAAATTACAGCTTTTGCCTCTGATATTTAACATGAAAAGTAGGAAAATGTTTACACAGCTACTTAGACATTATTTGTACATTGTCATTTTAGAACACTTGAGTATTGATAGTATTCCTTTAAACAAAATTAGGTAGGTGCATAAATTAGGCACCACAAAAATGAAATGAAATCAATATTTAGTAGATCCTCCTTTTGCAGAAATTACAGCCTCTAAACGCTTCCTGTAGGTTCCAATGAGAGTCTGTATTCTGGTTGATGGTATTTTGGACCATTCCTCTTTACAAAACATCTCTAGTTCATTCAGGTTTGATGGCTTCCGAGCATGGACAGCTCTCTTTAACTCACACCACAGATTTTGAATTATATTTAGGTTTGGGGACTGAGATGGCCATTCCTGAACGTTGTACTTGTTCCTCTGCATGAATGCCTTAGTGAATTTTGAGCAGTGTTTAGGGTCTTTGTCTTGTTGAAAGATCCAGCCCCAGTGCAGCTTCAGCTTTGTCACTGATCCCTGGACATTGGTCTCCAGAATCTGCTGATACTGAGTGGAATCCATGCGTCCCTCAACTTTGACAAGATTCCCAGTCCCTGCACTGGCCACACAGCCCCACAGCATGATGGAACCACCACCATATTTTACTGTAGGTAGCAGGTGTTTTTCGTGGAATGCTGTGTTTTTTTCCCTCCGTGCATAACGCCCCTTGTTATGCCCAAATTACTCAATTTTAGTTCAATCAGTCCACAGCACTTTATTCCAAAATGAAGCTGACTTGTCCAAATGTGCTTTAGCATACCTCAAGTGGCTCTGTTTGTGCTGTGGGTGGAGAAAAGGCTTCCTCTGCATCACTCTCGCATACAGCGTAAAGTGCACTGAATGGTTGAACAATGCACAGTAACTCCATCTGCAGCAAGATGATGGTGTAGGTCTTTGGTGCTGGTCGGTGGGTTGACTCTGACTGTTCTCACCATTCGTTTCTTCTGTCTATCCAAGATTTTTCTTGGTCTGCCACTTCGAGCCTTAACTTTAACTGAGCCTGTGGTCTTTTATTTCCTCATTATGTTCCTAACTGTGGTTCTGAAGGTTTTGGAATCAATAAAATGACAACAGTGCCCAAATTTATGCACCTGCCTAATTTTGTTTAAATACGTATTACGCACTTTCTGTAAATCCAATAAACTTCATTTCACTTCTCAATTATCACTGTGTGTGTCTCCTATATGATATATTTAACTGACAATTTTTAGCATAACAACCATATGGGGGGGTGTCCAGTGGAGAAGGCAGGGAGTCACAGCAGTGGGACAAGTGGGATTGTACACTGCACAGACACCAGGGAGGGGGGGAAACAGGCAGGCAGCAAGAAGTGGCGTTCAACAGCCCTGACGATATTAAACACTGTTACTGTCGCGCATAACAACGAACAATTGGACACTGAGTTTTTAAAACTGGGTAGAACTTTTGCTTTTAGGGCCAGTTCAGATGGCTCATTTTGTCATGCTCAAACATTTTTCTGCTGATGCCCAGAAAAGCCTCTGATGTTTCAGCGCGATCCCAGCTGACAGGCACATCTTCAGCCACTATAGCGGCAGAGTCCTCAGAGGCTTCCGTACTTCCCTGTTACTGGCGCCCTCTAATGACCTGCAACGCACATGGTCATGAGAGCCAGTAAACAGGGAAGTACGGAAGCCTCCGAGGACTCTGCCGCTATAGCGGCTGAAGATGTGCCTGTCAGCTGGGATCGCGCTGATGCCGGGCATGAAGTGACCGGGGAATCAAAGCTACAGCACTGCTAATAATTACAACGGCTGCTCCTATGCCGTTTGGAAGCGCTGTAGATCCTGGTGCTGCGGGGCCAATGGATTGCGCTGCTGCGGGCATAATTAAAGAATAAGAGCAAAGGAAAAGCATTCCGGGTAATTACAGCGGCTACTTCAGTACCACATGGAAACGCTATTGATCGCACTGCTGCCTCCCCTCTGCGCACCTCAGTAGAATGGAGACAAGCCCAGGTTTGTGCTACATTCGGACTATAAGATGCAGTAACTTTTTCTCCCCACTTTTGGGGGAGAAAAAGTGCATCTTATAGTCAGAAAAATACGGTACATTTATTTTTATACCAGCAGTTGTAACTGGTTAAGAACTAAATTATTGGAACTGAGCTAACTATATCTGCTTAAGTTAATACACTGTAAGTTCTATTAGTTTTAAACATTATTGTTCAGATATGGGCTTCAAACAGGATTGCCAGCCCAATTTCGTATTTTTACTGGACAAAATGGTCAAAAGATCTGGACAGCCCAAGGTTGGGACGGACAGGGGGCGTAGTCAGTGGTCTGAGTCAGTAGCGGGCTTTTTAGGAAACTTCTTGTGAATTTCGTAGGAGAGAAACTCCTACTAGATAAAGCTATGTGGGCACATTTCACGAGTAAATACACTATGTGGGCAGCACATTTCACCTGTAAATAATGTGGGCACCACATTTCACCAATAAATACATGTGTGGGCATAGGCAGCACATTTCCCCAGTAATACATGTGAGGCCATGGGCAGCACATTTCCCCAGTAATAAATGTGAGGCCATGGGCAACACATTTCACCAGTAAATACATGTGTGGGCATGGGCAACACATTTCACCAGTAAGCACATTTCCCCATTAAATACATGTGTGGGCATGGGCAGCACATTTCACCAGTAAAACGTGTGTGGGCATGGGCAGCACATTTCTCCAGTAATACATGTGTGGCCATGGGCAGCACATTTCTCCAGTAATACATGTGTGGCCATGGGCAGCACATTTCCCCAGTAATACATGTGTGGCCATGGGCAACACATTTCACTAGTAAATACATGTGTGGGCATGGGAAACACATTTCACCAGTAAATACATGTGTGGGCATGGGCAACACATTTCACCAGTAAATATATGTGGGCATGGGCAACACATTTCACCAGTAAATACATGTGTGGGCATGGGCAGCACATTTCCCCAGTAATACATGTGTGGGCATGGGCAGCACATTTCCCCAGTAATACATGTGTGGGCATGGGCAGCACATTTCCCCAGTAATACATGTGTGGGCATGGGCAGCACATTTCCCCAGTAATACATGTGTGGGAATGGGCAGCACATTTCCCCAGTAATACATGTGTGGGCATGGGCAGCACATTTCCCCAGTAAATACATGTGTGGGCATGGGCAGCACATTTCCCCAGTAAATACATGTGTGGGCATGGGCAGCACATTCCCCCAGTAATACATGTGTGGGCATGGGCAGCACATTTCCCCAGTAAATACATGTATGGGCATGGGCAGCACATTCCCCCAGTAATACATGTGTGGGCATGGGCAGCACATTTCCCCAGTAAACACATGTATGGGCATGGGCAGCAAATTTCCCCAGTAAATACATGTGTGGGCATGGGCAGCACATTTACCCAGTAATACATGTGTGGGCATGAGCAGGGCTATGGGAAGATGGCGCCCGAAGCCCTGCACTGGAGACACAAATAGTCTCCAGTGCAGCTCTTCAGCAGCCATCTTCCCGTAGCCCTGCTCTGCTGCCGGTGATCTGACGCGGCATCTATTAGACTCCGCAGTCAGTTCACGTCCTGCCTGCCACTCCTCCGTGGCCTTTTCCCAAGTACGGGCAGAAATGGACACTGCCTTTTGGGGTTAAAAAGGTGGACCGTCCGTATTTTCATGGACCGTTGGCAATGCTGGCTTCAAAGCCCCAGAAGGTAATACCTCCTTCTTTTGTATAACATGAATCTTAATGTACACTTAATTGTGTTTTTTTTATATTGTATTGAATTGTATTCTTATAAATTCTGAACTAAATGTTCTCTCCACTGCCGCTAGATGGTTCATATGTTATATGTTATGAACTCTGCTTTGTAAAATGTTATATTGAATATGACTATGAATGACTATAGCCTACTAAAAAAAAATTGAAACGGAATTGTTACAATAGCTTCCATCCTAATTTAAACATTCTTCTTTGTGTTTTAGGTCCTAATATCTGAGGGTTTGGGGAGATATGCCAGAGACCCTAAATTTGTATCCGCTACAAAACATGAGATTGCTGATGCTTGTGACATGACTATAGATGAGATGGAGAGCGCCGCCAGCAATCTCCTTAATGGTAGCATACGAAATGGGACAGCGGGTGGCGATATGTTTCCTATCCTGAGTAGGAGAGACTATGATCTTCAAGACTTTGGCCCTGGGTTCAGTGATGAGGAACCAGAGCCCAATAAATTTGAAGAAGATCTAGCTGATGAAATGATTTGTATAACAACTTTATAGTATTTAATGAACATGTAAAAAACACTTAGGATTCTATGATAAAAGAAGTGCCTCTCAATAAATGAAGCATGGCACTACAAAGAGGAAAAGACCAGCCCTGTGTGGTCACGCATGGTAACATGCCTTGCATGTGTGTTGCAGGTGAAGCCTACCAGGACATCTGCTGTTGCAGGACAACAACTCTCATTTTCCTGTCTCTGTTGAAGAAGGCGTGTTTCTAAGCAAAGTCTCCAAGATAGAAGTTCTAAGTGGTCAAGGAGGATGGTCAAACCATATTGGATTCTATATAAACAGTAGTCCACATATTGCACCTGAATCAGTGATGCAATTATGTGACTTTTGGTGATGACAATCAAACTGTCCTCGTCATTACCCTACAGCCATAATCACCATATCAGTTTCTTGTTCATTTACCTGATCTGGTCAGTTTTACTCTTGGCCAAAGGGAAGGTTACAAGACTTGGCCACCTACAGCTTGTACCCTTTTCTAAAGTGCTGGCTACTGTCAACACATTATATTACAGCAGGCCCAGGATTCTTAACGCCTGGCAATATTAATCTAGTTTACATAGTGAAAATATCATTTTAATGGTCAATTTCTTTTGACTATCACGTTAAGGGCAAATGACACTGGAATTGCTTCAATTGATGCACTGACACCCAGATTATAAAAAAAGCTGATAGCTGTTTTAAAAATTGCAGTTTAGATTTTCTGTAAATGATCTGTAATATATGCTAATTTGTATTTGTAAAGAGATGTTCTATATTTTGTAATCCTTTATGGCAAATTGAACTGCAGCAATATCTAAAAGTTTCTGAGTTCACTATGTCTGCAAGATAATAAAAAACAATTATTTTTTTCTCTGCAAATTAGTTAAATGAGTCCTAGCATGGTGAAAGGACAAAAAGGTCAATTGTTTTCAAACAAATATTTATGAAAAAATTCAGAGTTTTAAAATACATATTTTATGTAAAATTCAATATATCTTTCAAATAAGATATGCAATGATAAGATGAAAAAGTTCTTACATTTATTTGGGGATGTTTTATCACGTGACAGTAAGCTGTGAATCTTTATAACCTTCTATGAAATTTTACCAAATATCTTTTTTTTTCAAGCTGTTAGGGATCTGTGGATCTTTATAACTTTCAATCAAAATACTGCCATTTTTTGACACAGTTACTGGATGCTTTGTAATGTTTGTCTCTTATGAGAATCCAAATAGAGCAATGAATTAAATTAGGGAGTGTTTTTTTTAAATAAAAATAAAAAATACCAGTATGATTAACAGAATTTTAAAACAATTGTTATTTCCAAAGACTTAGCACATTGTGAATATTGTGTAACATTCCAATATCCAAAGATGAATAATTTAAATTGTATCTGTATTCTGCATGCAGCTCCCTTCGCAAAGAATCATGTAGTACATAAATATCTATCAAAAGTGGTCTACTGAATATGGTCACTGAGCAGAAATTACCCTGCTCTATCCAGGTGTTGAGATTTCTTAAAGGTTTAGCCCTTCTGCTCAGTTTGCACATGAGCTGATCTGCTTATACCAACACAACATGTCATAAACAGTATATCAAGAAACTAGAAGGATGACCGCTTTCCCAGTTGTGCTTCTGAAGCAACCATTGCATGAAAATAGCTATAACAAAGCTGCACTTACATCATGGGGGCTTGCAGAAGAGAAGTCTTGATGTCCTAAGCTCCACTCAAATCATGTCACAACCCATTGTAAAGGCAAGCAAATATTAAGGCACAAACTTTCAACGAAAGTATTTTACTCATGCTCTTGGTACATACATACAAACTTTATTATCCAAACAACAATATCAGCAGCACATTACAGACCGAAAAACGGTAGTGCCCTATAGATCATACAGTTCACTAATAAATTTAATTATGTAATATTTCCTGTAAGCCATTTCTAAGCTATCTGATGATGCTACTAGAATTATGCCTGGAGTTTAAACTGCACGTCATTAAGGCTGGGTTCACACTGCACATAAAAACTTTAGTGGAACTAAACAGAATGGATTGGCACAGGTGCAAACAGATCCTATGTAAATCAAAAGGATCCAATCACATTAGGCCATTCAGAACAGATCTGTTTAAGCCATTTCAACAAGAGGAATGCAAGTATGGGTCCTGCACAATATTACTGAAGCAGCGGCCAAAGCGCATGCTGATGGAATTAATGTAAGCCTATGAGCATGGACATCAGCCTGTTCTCACTGGGCTGGTTGCCTTATACATTTCACCATTTTTTTTAATTCACCTGCATGTCACATTTGGGTCCTTCACCACTGTTGCCACCACCGCTCGGTCTACTGCATGGGAGAAGGGCTGGTAAACAGATCTGAGCCCCATCAGAAGCATCAGGCTCCCATTGGATTGCAAGAGACCAATAAAAATCTTGTTTTACGGAGGATTCCCACTGGTCTTTTGCAGTCCAATGAGGAGCCTCAGTGCTTCTGCTGGAGCTCCAATCTTTATACTGGTGCTTCTCCTAAGCAGAGGACCCGAGTGGTGATGCTAGAAGCGGCCGGAGGAATGCAAATGTGACATTGACAGGTATACCAAGTGGAGGGGACGCAAACGGGAAAGATGTTGAAGCCATTTAGTCAATTGTCTTTGGCACATGTTAAATCAGAATGTTTTTGCAATGTCTTATTCATACACAGAGCAGCAATTCAATGTAGAAGTCTGTAAGTAAGATCTCATCCAGAGGGAGCTGGCCCTGCATCCGAATAGGGGAAGTCAGGGCTGTGGGGAGCTCCCCAACCTCCTTGCCCTTCCTTCTTCCAAATACAGAGTTCCAAGTTAGGTCATGTTGTGGCCACACTTATTATGTGTGCGAGAATCATGGTGGTCACACTTGTTATATTACCCATTGCAGATAGACCTCTAGGCTGTACCAATGGTTTAGGGAGAAATGGGTGTGAACTTTTGGGGGCCCAATCAAAGTTTTTTTTGGTAGATTGGGCTCCATGATTTATTACTACATTTACCATCTTCACCCTAAGCACCACATTTTGATTAGCTAGTGTTTACTTCAGACAGCATATTCCCCGGTGCTGAGTGCCCTGACTGCTATGCTGCATTACTTTTTGTGGCAGAAGGCATGAAGTATATAAGTGGTGGTAATCTCAGCCACGCAAATTATGGAGCACAGCTTTAATTTGTAACATTGCCTACATTTGTATAAACTGTTTATTGGAAGTTTTATGCAGATTGGAGGGCTTGTACAAGCAGTAATAATGCAGAGCAGCTAAATTTATAGAATTAGGTCATGATTAATTGAGTAAAGTAAATGTTCTATGGTTTTGTGTGCAAACACATGCGGTATCAGTTCAGACACAGAAAATACATAATGCCGAAATCAATAAACCTCTTTTCTACGGGTTTGGTGTGTTTTTGTGTGTATATTATACAAACAGGTCATTAGTGGCTGCTTGTAGATGTGCTATGGATGTACTGGATATGTCAAAGTCTATTCTTATATAAAGCCAGTGGTGGCAGCATTGTGAACAATATTAGATCAGCTCTCTATATGCATGTTCTATAAAATTGAGTGGTATAAGGCTGCACAGTGGTAAATTATTAAAATCAGGTAGATACTGATCGTTTAAAGAGACACTTAAGCGGAAAAAAAAATTATGATATAATGAATTTATTGTGTAGTAGGGGTAATTACTAGAACATTGGTAGCAAAAAAAAAATATTCTCATATTTTTATTTTCAGTTATACAGCTTTTTTATACATTGCATCATTCGCTAATATTTGCAGTTTACACATTACTCAGCATTCTACTGGGCCTAAAAGTTTTTACAGAACCGGCAGTGAACTTTTGACCTTTCCTGAACTGTTCTCTTCAAAAGAAAAACACAATACAGCTGAGATAACCTAATCTGAAGTCAGAGCTCTCTGCAACTTTCAAAGTTGCAGAGCTCAATGGCTATTTGCATAGATAACAACTGGAGTTTCTTAACTCTTCCTGTACTGAAAACAAATATTATGCTGGGTATACACAGTACTTTTTTTGCTAAGAATCGTTCCAATAGATGCCTTCGATGATAAAATTACAACATGTCCGTGTAACGATTGTGGAATTCCCTCCGTGATCCAGCGCACGGCGGAAATCCTCCACAAGCGTATAATTTGCGGGAACCCAGCAAAAGGTGCAGCGCACCTGTAGAGGGAAACTCCTGTCGACAGGTGGAGCTGTGGAGTGCAGAGGAACAGCTCCTCTGCCCTGCCACAGACGCCAGACAGGAATTGTACGAAGGGAAGAAACGCAGGGCAAGATGGCCCTGAAAGAGAGAGATCAAAGCGACAGAGGGTATGTGTGTCCACCAATCCAGTCGCCACCCTGCGACGATGAACACACAACCATGAAGATAAAGTGAGAAGGCAATCGCCAGGGATGGCGATTGCTAACAGCGACACAAGACCGAATAAGTACAGATGAGGAATGTATGTATGTCCACCAATCTAGCCGCCAACCTGCGACGGTGGACACACAACAGAAGAAACCAAGTGAGAATGCAATTGCAAGAGAAGCGATTGCGGAAGAGAATGAGCACAGGGACAGAATGTATGTATGTGCCCCAATCTAGTCGCCAACCCACGACGGTGCACATACAACAGCAGATATGAAGTAGGAACGCAATCGCGAGAGAGGCGATTGCCAGAGGTGACACAAGGCTACAGCAAGGCAGAGCACGAGAGTAGCAAAGGCACAGCAAATCATACAATGAGAAGATAAGGAAAATAACAAACGCTAACTAAACGCGAACACCGCACTCATTCGCAACAGTGCACACGTTTATGCGCGGTCTCCGCATGTTAAGCACAACAGAGACAAGCACGCCTAACTAACCACCGACAGACAAACATGAAACAGAGGACGCGAGCGCTTGCTTAACGGTTACCTCACCGAGCCTCCAGCAAGCGTTCGTAGGAGACAAGACAGATACACGAAAACAGGAATAAGTGAGAGATACGATCCACTGCTCTTTCCGCCAGAGCGAGTGCGATCCAAGTATAGAAACAGAGCGAGCTGGATCCACTGCTCTTTCCGCCAGAGCAAGTGCGATCCAAGTACAGCAAGAGAGATGGAGATCAGACGGATCCACAGCACTAGCGCCAGGCGAGTGCGATCCAGGCAAGACAGATTAGAAGGAGCTTACCAGTAACAACCGCTGTTCCGGTTAGCACCCAGACACACAGAACGATCTCCTGTCGACCACCGCTGGGACAGGACAATCGTAACAGACAAACAGATATGCAATCCTAACTGCACTAGGGAACCTGCCAAGTGCAGTCCCAAGAATTACTCTAAGCTAATCTTTAAACAATGAGCAAGGCTGACACTCCAGGAGTGTTTCACAGGACTACCCCTTATGACCAGCCCAGGTCTGTGATATCACATGGTATTTATAGAGCAAGCCTACAAAGGATGTGGCTAGGCAATCTGCATGACAAACGTATGCAAATTCCTCAGCAGCAAGCTGCAAAACTGACAAAAGGTCTCTCTTCCAGAGACCTGCAGAATGCAGACCTGAACAGTGGTCAAATAGCTGCCTGCCTGCGCAGGCAGCCGAGCGGATCCTCACAGTCCGATGTTCCACTCGATTCTTTTCCGCTCGATTTCTCATAGAAGTGAATGGAAAAAAGATAAGAAAAACGAGTGGAAGATAGGAGAATCGAACAGAAAATCTAATGGCTAATAGATCGCACGCCGAATCGAACGCGCAAAACGTAACGTGTATTCTCAGCATTAAACTCATGTCTCTGCTCCTAATGCTTTATTTCTTAGCTGTACTACACATACAAATCATTATATCATAATTTTTTTTTTCGCTTCAGTGTCTCTTTAACACATCTTAGTTACAGTGTATGCCTGCCTTAAAGGACCACTATTTCAAATAAAATGATACAATTTAAAGGGAACCTGTAGCAAGAAAAAGTGCCCCTATGTAGTACACGCCTTGGAACGGGGGAAGCCTCTGGATCCTAAAGTAGTTTCTGCCGTTCTCCTCCACACTCTCGTTTCAGCAAGTCAGCTTGTAGGCGTGCTAGCTCCATCCCGCTCGGCTTTCTTTGGAGATAGTTGGCCCGGGTCCACACTACTGCACAGGTTCATGCCATCTGCACCTCTGCAGGAGCACAGACCTCACTGAGCTTGGCTACTTCCGCTGGAGCCAAGCGGGATAGAGCCAGCATGCATGTGCAGGGAGGCCACTTTAGAAGAGTGTGGAGAAGCCTCTTTAGGATCCAGAGGCTTCCCCCTCCTGAAGTGAGTACCCCATAAGGGCACTTTTACATCTTACAGGTTAACTTTCAATTATATATGAACACACACATACATATCATACACACATATCATGCTATGCATTATTTACTGCATACTCAAAATTGAGCATGCAGTAATATATTTAAAAACAGAATAACTCATTGTTATGCTCTAGGGCCAGTGAAATTATTGCTAAGTATTCTCACATTATATGAATTACGATAAATTAATTGAGCAGAGAGGATTCATGTTTTCTTTTAATTGTTTTTAATTCTTATTGTTTGATTATGAGATATTGATGATATATTGTATAAAATCTTTATATACGTTTTCCTAATCATGGAGGGGTGCTATTCACTATGGGCAGTCTTCTAATCATAATCAATTGATTTTTTTGCGATAAGCACACCCCTATTTGATTTGAGTGCGCAGAGTATTGCTTGTGTATATACACTTTTGGGGCAGAGTGCTTTTCGATCCATTTTAGTTTTTAAAAACACACTCCCATTATTGACTTGCATTAATATTGCTGCAAAATCGATGTGATCACGATTTAAAAAAAAATCGTGATAGCTGGAATTTTGCCATGATTTTAATGCAAGTCAATGGGAGTGTGCTTTTAAAAATGAGAACTGATCGAAAAGCTCTCTGCAGCGTCTCTGCCCTTACTCATGTTTCTCCCATGCACAAGAACTTCCATCTGACTGGCTATAATCTTCCTGATAAGGGGGGCAGCAGAAGGGGCAGAGGTGCATTCTGCCTGTGTGTACACCTCCCTTACCTACTACATGTAAGGATAACTACAGCAGTGATAATTTAAGGAGTGCTAAGGGAACACACCTACTGTGAAAACGTACCAGAAAACCGTAAGGAATGCCTGAAGTGAGTGGAATATGTCTGTAATATTTATTTTCTTTCAAATAATGCAAACTGCCTGGCTGCCCTGCTGATCCTCTAATACTTTTAGCTAGATCCTGAACAAGCATACAGATCAGATGTTTGACTTAAAGCAGAATATAACCCTGCATTTCAACTTTGCTCTAAAACATTATTTACAGCATATTATATGCAACCAGCATTTTTTTTTACTAGACCAGCATTGGAAGGGTTACACACAGAGCTTTAACCACTTGAGGACCCACCCTTTACCCCCCCTTAAGGACCAGCGCTGTTTTAGCTGATCTGTGCTGGGTGGGCTCTGCAGCCCCCAGCACAGATCAGGGTGCAGGCAGAGCGACCAGATCGCCCCCCTTTTTTCCCCACTAGGGGGATGATGTGCTGGGGGGGTCTGATCGCTCCTGCCTGCCGGGTGTTGCGGGGGGGGCACCTCAAAGCCCCCCTCCGCGGCGAAATCCCCCCCCTCCCTCTCCTACCTGGCCCCCCCTGGTGAACCGGGCTGCACAGGACGGTATCCGTCCTGTGCAGCCAGTGACAGGCTGTCCCCTGTCACATGGCGGCGATCCCCGGCCGCTGATTGGCCGGGGATCGCCGATCTGCCTTACGGCGCTGCTGCGCAGCAGCGCCGTACAATGTAAACAAAGCGGATTATTTCCGCTTGTGTTTACATTTAGCCTGCGAGCCGCCATCGGCGGCCCACAGGCTATTCACGGAGCCCCCCGCCGTGAATTGACAGGAAGCAGCCACTCGCGCGAGCGGCTGCTTCCTGATTAATCAGCCTGCAGCTGGCGACGCAATACTGCGTCGCTGGTCCTGCAGCTGCCACTTTGCCGACGCACGGTATAAGCGTGCGGTCGGCAAGTGGTTAAAGTTCTGTGGAGAGAACTGCAGACACATCCGAAGCTTACATAGATACATTTAACTAAACAGAATGTAACAAGTGAGGAATGTTACACACTCTTTGGCTGTCCTCCAGCTCCTGCACAGTCAGAGAGAGTGAGTCACATTCCACAGTTGTTACATCCTGTTTAGTTAAATGTATCTATCTAAGCTTCGGATGCGTCTGCAGTTCTCTCCACCGAACTTTAAAACTCTGTGTGTAACCCTTCCAATGCTGGTCTAGTAAAAAAAAATGCTGGTTGCATATAATATGCTGTAAATAATGTTTTAGAGCAAAGTTGAAATGCAGGGTTATATTCCGCTTTAAAGGATACCCGAGGTGACATGTGACATGATGAGATAGACATGTGTATGTACAGTGCCTAGCACACAAATAACTATGCTGTGTTCCTTTTTTCTTTCTCTGCCTGAAAGAGTTAAATATCAGGTATGTAAGTGGCTGACTCAGACAGGAGGTGACTACAGTGTGACCCTCACTGATAAGAAAGTCTAACTATAAAACACTTTCCTAGCAGAAAGTAGCTTCTGAGAGCAGGAAAGAGATAAAAATGATCAATAGTTCATAGATTTTAGCTCTGGCATACTTCAGTGAATGTGTCATTGAGCAAAAACAATAAAACAGTTAAAACTTAAAAAGTAGATTTAAAGAGACTCTGTAACATCAGAAACATCCCCTGGGGGGTACTCACCTCGGGTGGGGGAAGCCTCCGGATCCTAATGAGGCTTCCCACGCCGTCCTCTGTTCCACGGAGGTCTCGCTGCAGCCCTCCGAACAGCCGCCGACAGACCCGACTGGCAAATCAATATTTACCTTTGCAGGCTCCAGCGGGGGCACTGTGGCTGCTTTCGGCTCAGAAATAGATGGAAATACCCGATCTCCGTTGGGTCCGCTCTACTGCGCAGGCGCCGGAGACTTGCGCCTGCGCAGTAGAGCAGACCCGACGGCGATCGGGTATTTTCGCCTACTTCGGAGCCAACAGCCACCAGAGCGCCTGCGCAGGAGCCGGGAAGGTAAATATTTACGTCGCCGCTGTACGGAGGGCTGCAGCGAGACCCCTGAGGGACCGAGGACGGCGTGGGAAGCCTCATTAGGATCCGGAGGCTTCCCCCACCCAAGGTGAGTACCCCCCAGGGGACGTTTTGACGTTACAGATCCTCTTTAAACATAAAATAAAACTGTGGAATATCTTAAAAAGTCATTTTTAGGAGAAGGTAGATACAATTGTTTATTTCATTCGTTTATTTACGCCTTGGGTATCCGTTAAAGTGGGATTAAACTCTATACATGAATAGCTAGAAAAACACCTTTTTCTGTATCCAAAGCCTGGCACTATGGTAAATACTTTTCTCTTCTTTATATTGATCCTGGGTGAACATCCATCTTGAGCTCCCTTCTGCATAAAAAGCGCAATTGCTCCAAAATCATTCAAAAAATGCCCCAAAAATGATGATTGATGAAACAACGACTGCCACTTTCTCATCTCCTGGAAGGAAGGACTGCAGGTTCAAACAGGTATGTTCTCCTAACTGTGTAATAATTATTTATTTGGGGGTGGGGGAGGATGGGCATGAGTTATATACATTTTAATCAACGTAGAGTGCATTTTTTATTTTATAAGAATCAGAGTTTTATTCCACTTTCAGTTTGACTGGATTTTTTTATACTTATTTCAGGTGTGTGATTCAGACACTACTTATGCATGAAACTTCAGCAGGACCCCAGGCAACTGGCATTGTTCAAAAGGATATAAATATGACAGCCTTCATATTCTTCTTATTTCAGATGTTATTTCATAAGAACAGGTTCTTTAGTGATTAAAGCGCTTATTGATGGTTTGTGATACATTTTCAATTGCCTTATCACCAGCATGATGTGAATAGTGGCCATAATTGCCTTTTGGTCCTTTCTTCATTTTTCTTTATACGGTATTATTATTTGAAGATAAGCAACTAATTAGCGCTAATTTAGTGATTGGACATAAAAATGAACACAAGGGGCTTGATTCACTATGCGGTGCTAACCTATTTAGCACGTCTAAAGTCTACGTGCTAACCAGGGTGCTAAGTAGGTTAGCACCGGTTTTCTCAATCAGATCGTGCGCTAAGTACCGCGCGCAAAGTCCTATGCGCATGCTAAGTCCCATAGGCTTTAATGGGCACTTCGCGTGGAGCGCCCTGCGCTCTGTGCAGTGAGCGCGTAAAGTTTTACGTGCATAAAGTTTTGCGCGCGTATAGTTTTGCGCACGAAATGCTCGTTTAGACGTGCTAAGGGGGTTTCACAGGCGTGCTAAAAGTTAGCACCGCTTTGTGAATCAAGCCCAATGAACTATACTTTTTAAGAAGGTATATACATTTATTTATACAAATCTATATATGATATGCTACCAGAAAGAGGGACACAATAGAAAGAAAAATGGACAATGGATTTATTTCCAGAAATAATTTCTGATAGAAGCAGTGGTAAATAGGCAAAATTAATTTTACAATAAAATGAATTGTATTGAAGTTGTCCCATTTATAATGTATGTTAGACCTCCTAGTCATTTTTGTGCCCCGGACAAAATACAGCAAAAATGGCTTTTTGTGAAGTAAAATTTTCATGCCAATAAAACTCTTTGCAATTAATTAATTTGCACCTGATACTTAAATACAGTGTGAATTGCCACACTAAATCATAAATCGCCACACAAAGTTTTCAAGACGCATTTGTGTTACTGCGAAAACTTTTGGCTATGACTGAAGTAAGCGTAAGATCTGCACTTTGTGAGGTTTATTTGATTGTTGAATAGATTCTGAAGTAGAAACTAAACTACGAAATCAAACAAGTAAAATACAAAGCGTGCAAGTTTCGCATTTAAAATGTAGGTAAATGTGTTACCATGTTTATTTTTTTCCTAAGCCTGGCATTTGGAAATGAGCGTGTATTGGGCATGTCCTCAGCCTAAACAACCTACAGTATGTATACCCGCAAATTATTCAGTCGCATTTCAGTCTCACAATGGTCATGTAGTGTCATTAAAATGGCCTCAATTGACTTGTAAGTGGAATGAATGGGCAGCTTGTGACCCAGCAATCATGAATCAAGAGCTTACAAGGCTGGAATACAATGCCAGCTGCACACAGCAAGCTGCTTTGCTTGGCAGAGTCACTGCACACTGGCTGCCTGAAAAGCTAATTAAATAGCAACAAATTGTTCATGATTGTAATAGGAATATAATGGCAGTTTTATGTTAATTTCTACAGGTCTTGGTAAAGCCAACTGACCTGTGTTGTTTATCACTACGTATCTGTTCATGCCACTCAAAGTTTGTCTCTTAAAGGGCAACTGTAGTGAGAGGTATATGGAGGCTGTCATATTTATTTCCTTTTAAGCAATACCAGTTGCCTGGCAGCCCTGCTGGTCTATTAGGCTGCAGTAGTGGTTGAATAATATCAGAAACAAGCATGCAGCTGATCTTATCAGATCTGACAATAATGTCAGAAACACCTGATCTGATGCATGCTTGTTCAGGGTCTATGGATAAAAGTATTAGAGGCAGAGGATTAGTAGGACTGCCCGGCAACTGGTATTGCTTAAAAGGCAATAAATATGGCTGCCTCCATATCCCTCTCACTTCAGTTATCCTTTTAGAGACAAACCTGAAGTGAAAGGTATATGGAGGCTGCCATATTTATTTCCTCTTAAACAATAACAGTTGCCGGGCTGTCCTGCTGACCTCTTTGGCATCAGTAGTGTCTCAATCACACACCTCAAACAAGCATGCAGTGAATCCAGTCAGACTGCAGTCAGAAACATCTAATATGCATGCTTGTCCAAGGTCTATGGGTAAAAGTATTAAAGGGTGGAGAATGAGCAAGACTGCCAGGAAATTTGCATTGTTCATATAGTTACATAGTTATTTGGGTTGAAAAAAGATATATGTCCATCGAGTTCAACCAGAGAACAAAGTACAACACCAGCCAGCTCCCTCACATATCCCTGTTGATCCAGAGGAAGGTGAAAACGCCTTACAAGGTATGGTCCAATTAGCCCAAAACGGGAATAAATTCTTTCCCGACTTTAGATGGCAATCAGATAAAATCCCTGGATCAACACCACTGGGCATTACCTAGTAATTATAGCCATGGATGTCTTTTAATACAAGGAAAGCATCTAAGCCCCCTTTAAATGCAGATATAGAATTTGCCATAACGACTTCCTGTGGCAATGCATTCTACATCTTTATCATTCTTACTGTAAAGAACCCTTTCCTAAATAAATGGCTAAAACGTTTTTCCTCCATGCGCAGATCATGTCCCCTAGTCCTTTGTAAAAGCCTAGGGACAAAAAGCTCATCCGCCAAGCTTTTATATTGCTTTCTGATGTATTTATACATGTATTTATACATATTAATTAGATCCCCTCTCTTTTCTCCAGACTAATTAAATCCAGTTTATCTAACCTTTCTTGGTAAGTGAGACCTTCCATCCATCGTATCAATTTTGTTGCTCATCTCTACTCCGGCTCTAAAACTGCAATATCTTTTCTGTAATGTGGTGCCCAGAACTGAATTTCATATTCCAGATGTGGCCTTACTAGAGAGTTAAACAGGGGCAATATTATGCTAGTATCTCGAGTTTTTATTTCCCTTTTAATACATCCCAAAATGTTATTAGCTTTAGCTGCAGCGGCTTGGCATTGAATACGATTATTTAACTTGTTCTCGATGAGTACTCCTAAATCCTTCTCCAAGTCTGATGTCCCCATCTGTATCCTGTTTATTTTGTACGGTGCTAGACCATTGCTACGACCATCATTGCATGACTTTACATTTTTCAACATTGAATTTCATCTGCCATGTATGTGCCCATATAGCCATCCAATCCAGATCCTGTTGCAATATGTCACTATCTTCCTGAGAGTTGATGATTCTGCACAATTTGGTATCATCTGCAAAAATAGCAACATTGCTTTCTACTGCATCTTCTAGGTCATTAATAAATAAATTGAGGAGTATTGGACCCAGTACTGACCCCAGTGGGACCCCACTGCTAACAGTCACCCATTTTGAATAAGATCCATTGATCACAACTCTTTGTTTTCTGTCCATTAGGCAGTTCCCTATCCATGCACACAGACTCTTCCCCAGTCCTTGCATTTTTAACTTTTGCACAAGACTTTTGTGGGGAACGGTGTCGAAGGCCTTTGCTAAGTCTAAGTCTAAGTGTATCACATCTACAGCATTCCCAATATCCACATTAGCGTTCACTACGTCATAAAAGCTGAGCGTGTTAGTCAAACAGGACCTGTTCTCAGTAAACCCATGCTGATGCTGAGAAAAAAGATTATTTTCTACTATGGAGTCTTGTATAGTTTCTCTTAGTAACCCCTTAAATAGATTGCATGCAACTGACAATAAGCTTACAGGTCTATAATTTCCCAGATCTTATTTTTTTTTGCCCTTCTTAAATAATGGGAAACTGTGGACTGTACGCCAATCTATTGGAACTCAGTTGAAGCCAGTTGAAAGAGAGTCACAAAATATAGGATAAATGGGTTTATCGATAACTGAACTTAATTCCCTTAGGACCCGAGGATGTATGCCATCCGGGCCAGGTGCCTTGTCTATTTTTAATTTATTTAGACTTGTCTTCACTTCTTCCTTCGTTAAGTATTTAATGTTACAATTGGAAGATTGAGACCCTTCTGCAGAGCCGGCCTTAGGTTTCACAGCGCCCTGAGCGAACCTGATTTTTGTGCCCCCCCCCCTTCATCCCTCCACCCCCATTTAGAATGATAGCACAGCACCGACAATTTGCACCACGCGTTATAGCTACAGTGCGACCTCCCCAAAAAACTCCCTCAGACTCAGTATAGGTAGGTAGCCAGGTATAGGTGCCCCCAATATAGGATCTCATGTGTAGGTGCCCTCAATATAGGTTGCCAAGCATAGGTGCCCCCAGTATAGGAAGTCAGTTGAAGCCCTCCATCCCCCCCATAGGTAGCCAGGCATAGGCGCCTCCAGTATTGGTAGCCAGGTGTTGGTGCCCTCAATAAAGGTAGCCAGCCATAGGTGTCCCCAGTATAGGAAATCAG
Source organism: Hyperolius riggenbachi (assembly GCF_040937935.1). NCBI lineage: Eukaryota > Metazoa > Chordata > Amphibia > Anura > Hyperoliidae > Hyperolius > Hyperolius riggenbachi. Next base: position 165,209,218 of record NC_090654.1, read on the forward strand.
GTGTAGATGCCCTCAGTATAGGCAACCAACTATAGGTGCCCCCTTGGAAGCTGGCGCCCTGAGCGGTCGGCTATGCCCTTCTGCATCAGTCATTTGCAACAGCAATGTTTCCTTTGAGAAGAAAGAAGCAAAGAAAGAATTTAATAACTCCGCCCTACCTTGGTCATCCACCATTGAGTTCCCACCCTCATCCTTTAGGAGTCCAATACAGTCAACCTTTCTTTTTTTAGAGTTGATGTACTTGTAAAACTTCTTTGGGTTAGATTTGATATCCCTAGCAATTTTCAGCTTCAATCTTTGCCAGCCTAATTTTTTTTAACAACTTTAATTGCACTCCTTATAACGCAGCTTCGCTCCCCTCCTGTTTTAGGACCTTATAGGCATTCTTTTTCCACTTAATTTTAGCTCATACCTTTCTATTCATCCATAGTGGCATTTTTTTTAAATTAAATAAATAAGTTGGCCTCCATAACCCTAAATGTCAGTCATAGATCTATTTATGTCATTTATTAGCTTAGCAAGCAAGGTGGCAATGGCATTTCTGGGGAAAACAGAGCCTAAAGGAGTCATCTAGCTACTAATGCTACTCAGAGTACTACTTACCCGAAGCTTCCTCCAGCCTCCATTCCTCCGCAATGTCCCTCGCCGCATCTCTGGTCTCAGCCACTGGCCCCCGGTCCCCGACGGTGCAAAGGACGACCTCCAAGTCTTCCTCTACTGCGCCCGCACGAGCGCGACTGTCAATCACCTCCAAGTGGTCCGGAGTGTACTGCGCAGCGATTCTGGGAGCCTCAAGAGATACTCCCAGGAGCACTTGCAACCTTGGAACCCATAATGCTGCAGCGATTGGAGAAATGGGGGGAGAGGTTACATTATCTAATAAGGTAACAAGAGGGATTAAAAAAAATAGGGGGAGAACGGACTATATAACATATCAGAATTAACTTTATTTGCCAAGTACAACAGGTGCCGCACCTGCAATTGTTTTTGGTACACACAGGCATTGGCAGTAGTGCAATTTAACATACATTGACTAACATTCACATTTAAGAAACAAGTTTTCAATGAGAATTTGGTTGGGGGGATGGAAGAGATGCAAGCAAAATAAGATTTTTCCTGTATGGGATGGGAAGGTCTCACTTAACAGGAAAGTTAGATAAACTGGGCTTATTTAGTCTGGAGAAAAGACGCCTTAGAGGAGATCTAAATAATATGTATAAATACATCAGAGGGCAATATAAAAGCTTGGCAGATGAGCTTTTTGTCCCTAGGCTTTTACAAAGGACGCATTGAAGAAAAACGGTTTAGTCATTTATTAAGCAAATACTGTTGTACTTTTTCTTGTTGATGGACGTATGTCTTTTTTCAACCCAAATAACTATATACCGGTATATGTAGCAGTCTGGCCACTTTTGGATTGCAGTGTGACAGTGAGATCATGTGACACAGATTTCAGCACACTGAGCTGTTGCTAACTCGGGTGGAGGACTAAAGCTTCTAGGTCAGAGGTGGGAGAGCCTGTGAAGTTGGTGGACCATGGAATATGGATTGTACAAGCCGTGTGGACTTCTGTAGGACTACTTCAGCTAGATTATAAAGATTGTGAATCTCACTCTCCTTTATCAGACCTGCTGGCCTGCAAGGTCTGCACCCACTATGTGACCGTTTACACCATTGTACCTCGTAGGCCTTGTCTTTGTAGTGATAGAGGGGCACTAACCTGGCTGAGAGCAGGGATGTAGCTAGAAATCTCTGTGCCTCCCTTCAAAACATGTTGATGGTGCCCCTGCCGCCATGACCGCCTATAGCAATTTTAGTTATAAATGTAAATTTGGGCATCCGCTATTTGTAGCTACAGTTTGCATAGTGGGTGGATCCGGGCACTCTCTATTTATCGGGGGCCTCTGGTAACTGATACTACTTTTTGCAGTGGATGGGGGGGCAGTTAAGGATACAATAATACAATAATACAATAATATTTCTATAGTGCTTTTCTCCCATAGGACTCAATAGGCATCAGGAAGAGGGGTTTTAAGGTTAGGTGTGGGGGGTAATTTAAGGATTAGACGTGGGGGTGAGGGCTAGGCATTGGCAGGGGGGTGGTTAGGGTTAGGTATTGGGGTGGGTGGGGGTCTGTGTGAGAGTAGGGTTAGTTTAACCACTTGCCGACCGCACGCTTATACCGTGCGTCGGCAAAGTGGCAGCTGCAGCTGCAGGCTGATTGATCAGGAAGCAGCCGCTCGCGCGAGCAGCTGCTTCCTGTCAATTCACGGCGGGGGGCTCCGTGAATAGCCTGCGGGCCGCCGATGGCGGCTCGCAGGCTAAATGTAAACACAAGCGGAAATAATCCGCTTTGTTTACATTGTACGGCGCTGCTGCGCAGCAGCGCCGTAAGGCAGATCGGCGATCCCCGGCCAATCAGCGGCCGGGGATCGCCGCCATGTGACAGGGGACGTCCTATCACTGGCTGCACAGGACGGATAGCGTCCTGTGCAGCCTCGATCACCGGGGATGAGCAGGTAGGAGAGGGAGGGGGGAATTTCGCCGCGGAGGGGGGCTTTGAGGTGCCCCCCCCCCCCCCGCAACTAGCCTGCCCACCAGAGCGATCAGACCCCCCCCTGCACACCATCCCCATAGGGGGGAAAAAAGGGGGGCGATCTGATCGCTCTGCATGAAACCTGATCTGTGCTGGGGGCTGCAGAGCCCACCCAGCACAGATCACAAAAAATAACGCTGGTCCTTAAGGGGGGGTAAAGGGTGGGTCCTCAAGTGGTTAACTGTAGTAAAATATCAGAATCTGAATCTTTACATCTTTGGACCTCAGCAGGGGTTGTTAGCTCACACTTGTTGCAGCCTCTGCCAGCTGCATTCAACTGCTCTCTGTTTTTTTTTTTCTTCTTTTTTTTTTCTTAGTTTTTGCCATGCTCCTGCATCCCTGGGCCCAAATTCGCATCATTGTCCCATAATTACGACAACAAGCATGAAAACAATAAAGAGAACCAGGATACAAGGAACAAGAAAAAAAGAAAAAGAAAAGAAGAGTTAGTATGGTGGTTTATAAAGAGTAGAAAAAGTCTATAAAGTAGATGAACCTGTAGTTGCAGCCAGCACCGTCTCCCAGAGTTCTTTAACCTGATCCACGACTGAGTACCTATTATCTATGCTAAGAAAGAATATGGTATTTAATTTTCATTCAAACAATGTGTGTGTGTGTGTGGGGGGGGGGGGGGCTATCCCTCCATTTATCTATAATTAATTTTCTAGCCAAAAGGGAGAAGATGTAAAAAGTTGTAGCTTGGGTTGAATGAGCAGGTCTCTTAGATTGCCCAAATAGCGCCATTACCTCGTCCATTCAAAACTTGGGATCCACAGTACTCCTAACAAAGGCTTCCAATTCTAACCAAAAAGATTAGATCTTTTTACAGCTCCAAAACCAATGCACATAAGACGAATTTGAAGTACCACATTTCCAGTAGCCTCTGTTAGTCCAGGCCCGCTGATCCTCATTCGTGGAATAAGATACCATCTGGACACCAGTTTAAACTGAGTTAGCTGAACATTGGTGCTAGCGGGAAGCCAAATATCTTCTCTAAAAGCTTGGCTCCAGTTTACATCATTAGCCCTATGACCCAGATCCTTTTCCCAACTAGCCATGTCCTGGGTTTGCTCATGCTCACCCACCTCGTTAGAGACTTAAAAGTTGTAAATTTTGCCCAGCGCCTTGACAGGGGTTATACCCAAAATAAAATAAGATTCAAATTTTTTCAAACTTCTTATAACGGCTTTCTTTTCAACAGCTCTTACAAAGTTAGTTACCTGAAGCTTTCCCAACGAGGTGGCTAGCACCAACAAGGTGGCTAGCACCATCACTGAGCCATCAATAACATACCAAATTCTTATATCTTTGTCAATTAATAGTGAACCAGCCAAGAGATTGACCCGGAGTGAAGTCAGGGTTGTCGTGTAGCCTCTATAATAGAGTCTGGCTCCTCGCTTTTTTGCTTCCAAATTCATTAAGTCTAAAATAGCTTGTAGAGTTGGTCTAATAAATGAGTGATTTGTACCACCTATTAGTCCACGTATCACTTTGGGTACCCAAGAAAGGGCGTTCTGAAAAGCTCTCCGATACTTCCCTTTTCCGGCTGTGATGGTGGAAATATTGGCGAGCTGGAACAGAATGTGGAGCATAGTGGGCAAAGGCATTAACAAGGGTGAGTTAACACCCCCTGCCACTGTTCAGATATGTAAAGATTCATATTTGAAGCAATCAAAACGCTGTCTATACTCATCCCTAGTGTTGAGAGTGACAGTTTAGTTAAAAGACTTGATTTGCAGAGTCTCCCTTTAAGCAGCATTTCTAGAAACACTGGAACATGGTTGTGTGTCTTACAAAAAAACAGCTAAGGTTAAAGAGTTTATCTAGGCCCGATGGGCAGACATTGAGGCAGTCTTTTCTGTAAACATCGACTGTTTGCATATTTCGTGAAGTAAAACAAGAGTCCAGTACATTTAATAATGTTCTTCTTAGAACTAGAGAACTAGGTGATAATTCGTGCATGCGCAGTAAAGACTGTGCCTGTCATTATATAATGGGGTTTTATCAGCCAATAGCAGGTGATGAGTTATTGATACGTCTCTGTTCAGATGATGTCACATTTAACTCTTTAGTGGTCGGTATTAAAGCAGCCGACGGGTTCCAGAGAGCCACTTCTGACTGCTGGCTGATGACTTATTCCTACTTTTATTTGTAATATGTCTTGTCATATTATCTAACTGTATGCTGTATATAGGCCTACGTGTTACGTAGTATAGATGGAACATAAGTATAGATGGAACATAAGAGAAAACCTGGTTGCCATGCAATGGAACCAAGAGCTGTAACGCAAAGAGGACTTACTACAGAACAATTGCTTCGCTGTGTAGGGATAAGCATCTGTATATCTGTATATCTGTTTACTGAATAGAACTTCTTAGGTGTCCTCAAAGTCTCAGGAGTTATTCTCCTAAGCTGTTGCTGTGATGAGAGTCAAGTTATTACACTTCCTGTGATATGGTGCCGAACGAAGGTGTAGTGTTGTTGCCAATAGCAACCAACGTATAGATTCTTACAACAGCCATGAGGGTGTACCAAATGGACAGAGGGAGAGAAACACGTGGAGAGAGAGAAAGGCACGCAGAAACACACAGAGATCATTACCTGTAAAGGGAGTGAGAGATACATATAAAGCACATGAAACAAACATGCAGAGAGAGTCATCAGCTAGGTGAAAGTTTGGGGAGACAGAGAAACTACAGACAAGTTGCAGGATGCAATCACAGTAGTACTACTGCACCAAGAGTTACCTTTCTACAAAGATTACCTTGCTTGTTGCTGGTGGAGGGAGGAGAGAGAGGGCACCATTCTGGCTGGCTTAATTAGTGCTGCCTGTGAAGAAGGTCCGGAATAAACAGCAGCAGCAGCAGGAGCAGAAGATCCCAGCAAGAGAGAGGTCAGAGGTGAGCAGAGGTCGAAGCAGGAAAAAAGGGTGCAGGAGTCCTTTTGGTAAAAAAGGCACTGCTTTAGGTGCCTCTAATAAAAGCTGCATTTTGTGACCTGATAGGAAAAATTGGGCCCTCAGGGTGCCGAATTTCACCTTCTTTGCCGTTTGCGGCTTTAAGAATAATCGTGATATGAATCTATGATAAACTCTGAGACAGAATAATAGTTACATAGTTATTTGGGTTGAAAAAAGACATACATCCATTGAGTTCAACCAGAAAATAATGTACACACCAGCCTGCTCCCTCACATACCCCAATTGATCCAGAGGAAGGTGAAAAACCCTTGCAAGGCGTGGTCCAATTAGCCCCAAAAGGGAACAAATTCCTTCCCGACTCCAGGGTGAAAAATTTTTGTTCTCCTTCAGGTTGGTGATGTCTACACCCGCATATGGTTGACGGGCTTTTTTGGGGGCATCATTATTATTGATTGGTGGTAAAAGTTTTACAGAAACAGTAGTTTCTAACTAGAATCTATCGCTGAGCTTCTAAATTGTGAGGTCTGAATACACGAATATTTTTTTCCTCAAGAGGCGGCATCCCCAGAATGATATCAGAAGCCTTTTCTGCCAACATAATTGTTGGTGCATTTAAATTTCCACTGACAATACTTGGCATGATTGAAGCATCCACAACTCGTAAATTCTCCACCCCAATAACCTTTGTATCTGGATCAACAACTGCAGTGCTGTCATTTGGTTGTCCCATTTTACATGTGCAGGATGGATGATAGGCTGTGTCTGCCTTCTGTCTAATGAAGGCATCAATTTCTTCATCTGTCTGCACACCAGGGCCAGGCAGGATTTCGGGTCCCCGGAATTCATCAAATGCTTTCTGTGTAAAGATCTCCCTGGACAACTTCACACACTGTCGGAAGTCTACAACATCCTTCTCTGTCAAAAAAATTAAGCAGTTATACAGAAATATATACAATATTGCAAACTGTTAGAAGGATAATTATGAAAACTAGAAAATGTGGGAGTCAGTGTTAAGAGTAAAAGAACCCTTAACACTGACTGTCTTATCTTGATCCATCTTCAGCATTTGCACATATCTTTAAAGCCACCATTCCAATGTTGGGCAGAAAGATCATTGGGAAAGGTGCATTAAACATTTTTTTTTAACATTATAAATCGCAAGCGCTAAACGCTTTTTAAAAAGATTTTCCAGGCATTTTTGAGCGATTTTCGATTTTTCTAAGTGCTTTTGTTTGCTGATTAGCTCTTTTTTTTCTCCAATCAGGAAGCGATCTCCTTGACCTGGAGCTAAATTCTTTGATGTACTTTGTAATGAAAAGTGTTTATAAAATCGCTTATCGAATCACTTTTTCAATGTGCGTAGAGATTTTCCTATACCTTCCATTGAAGTGCAAATACTCTAAAAATGGTGCAGGAGCCGCGTTTGCGATTGGAAAGAAAGCTCATCGCTCATGTGAGAACACTCACATTGGCTTTCATTGCACAAGCGCTCTAAGGCTTCTTGTTTACTGCATGCGATTCCGCTTTTTAATCGGTTTTTACATCCGATTCCGATTTTTAATCTTTACTGCATGCTGCATTTTTTTATCCGTTTTCTCGGTTGAATGTATTCAGGGAATTGAAAATCGGAATCGGAAATGGAATCGCAAAACGGATTTGCAATGTGCAGGGAGCCTTAAAGCGCCTTTTAAAACTCTAGTGCTTAAAATAATCTCAAAGCACTCATAGTATGAACAAGCCCTAACACTTACCTGTCTGGTATGGTAGCAAATTTTTAGAGGAATTGATAAACACAGCATTCGCAGCATTCTAAAAATGGTGACTGTTACTATACAATCATTTCATGTGACAATCAGTCAGTAATGACAGGGAAGTTATGTAACATTAAAAACATTAAAGGTGCCCACATATCTAGCTATGATGGGCAGATTTGACCAAGAGACAAATCTCTCTATGATCAAATATGATTAGAGAGAGATCTGTCGGCTGCCTATACACTGCAGGCTGATTCCAGATCAATTTTAGCATGAAATCTCTAGGGAATCTGCCGAGTCTGCCACTTCCGCTGCCTTGCCGCTGCCCTCCTAGTGTATAAATGTACAACCCCCCCATATTTCCATTTACAAAATTACCTGTTGTGTGTCACCTAATGCCTGATGCCCATCCATCTTCGGAATCCCCCACTCTTCCGTTAGCGATATACACGCCACAGGCATATAGCACATGACACGTGTGTGACGTCACATGGGGGAACAGCGCAGAGCATTTTGTATTGTTCGTCGCTTGTCCCGATATCGCTTGCAGTTACCACCATGCACCCAAACAGCCATGAATGCCTGTCATCTTGCAGCATGTCCGATCGATACATGCAACCGATCGGATGGTGAATCGACCACCAAGTCGAGAGATTTATGGCCACTTTAAATATACAGAAAATAACAAAAGAAAATGAAACAAAATACACTAAGGCCTCTTTCAAATGGGAGGCTGAAGCCGGTGAATTCACCACCTGTCAGCGGCTCCAGGTGCTTACTGGTGCTAAGCATGAGCATTAGTGCTTGTGCTATTGATTCACATCTGAGTGTGGCCAGGGCTGTACTAAGATGCGGCATGATGCAATTTGTTGTTGCTGGTGCTGGTTAACTGCAACATGTAGCCTTAATATTAGGCACATGCAAGCTAAGTGAATCCAAACGTTCTTGTATCATGGTGGATTAACATTTAGCAAGTGCTTCAGCTAGAAAGAAGATATATATCAAGTTTGCCTCAGGTCAGTGAACCTCTTTCCAATACCTATTATGCACATTGATATATTCCAATATAGCTGCCTGAGCAAAACACTTCTCTCTTTTGCTTTTCCCCTAACTCAGTTTCTACGAGCAATCATCTGGACTCTGGAGAATAAGGAAATGGAGAGGTGCTGGAGAAATATTTGGAGTTCAGCTCACATTGGACTGCTGTGCTCTATTCTGAGGACAGATACAAATAGTCTAATTCAGTAAGCTAAGTAAATGACATAGAAGAGAGAATGAGGATGGTGGCACTCGTGAGGATGAAAGGTTTTCTGCTAATCATTCTCATCTTTGCCACTAATTCCACAACAAAGCTGATTTTTCTGTGGCTTCAATTCCCAAACTGCTGTTCGGTAAAAAAAAACAAAAAAAAACAGGTCGGCAAAATACCGCATTCGGTACTTTAGATTCTTTTGGCAATTCACAAGTGAGGTAGAAGTTCGGTAATTTACCTAAAAAGACCTGTGCGGTAACAGTTACCTGCTGTTCTCCCACTGACAGCATTACAATAGTATAACGCATCTCCAGTATGTTTTTAGATGCACGTGTTATAATAATGTTTGTTCTACTCCCTCTGAATCTATTAGCCTTTATTGACATTTTATTTACTAGCCTGTGTTGAACTCTCAGTAAACATTAAACATGCCATGCTTAGATAATTTCCCCACTTGCTCCTCCTTGTATTCAAACAGGAACCTCAAGGGTTAAACATCTGAAGGGCAGCAAAGGAAATTTCTTTCGTGCCGTGCTCTCCTCTTCTGCCTGGGGTAGAGAAGCTTGACTCTCCCGAGAACATGTCACAGCATATCAGATGGAGTAGCAAGAGAGAGAGGCTGTGCCTATTGGCTCTCTGCTTCTGTCACTCATGGAATAGCCACTCTGAAGGCATGTGGACAGAGCCGGGACAAGGTCCTCCAGCACCAAAGGCTGAGACACCAAAGTGCGCCCCTCCATCCCTCCCAGCCGTCACACACGGATAGACTAAGAGGCGCCCCAGGGCCCACAACCTCCCCAACACCTTAATATCTAGTTATCTGGCTTGCAGTCACTGCCATGTATCCCCTTTTCTTATTTCTTTCTGCTTCAAACACAATTAGGAATGACAGCTGAATGAATTCTGCGCCCCCTCCTACACTGCGCCCTGAGGCTGGAGCCTCTCCAGCCTCTGCCTCGGCCCGGCCCTGCATGTGGAAGCTGGTTTTTGACACCAAAGCGCTACCGATAATTACCAAACTAGTTATTGTGCTTTACCGCATGTTTTAATCTTTATGAATTGACATTTTACTGACATGTCTTGAGGTATTTACCACACCAGTTGGCAATTTACCTCACTGGTCTATAATTTCAGCTTGAAATGCGGTAACAGCCTTGATGAATTGACATTTTTTCTAAATGCTCAGTAAAATCAGCTGCTTTTTGCATTACTGAATGCGGTAATGCTTTGTGAATTGAAGCCTTTGTCACCTCCTAATTTTCTGCTGGCTATCAGTCAGAGAAACAGGAGCTGGGCAGTTTTCAGCTCACTCTGAATTGTTAAGTGATGCCCATAGGACAGCATAAATATTTCCCATAAGTGACTGTGTCGATTACTGGGTCAGAAAGCCAGAATGCAGAATTATTATGGTGTGTTTAAAAATGGTATTGGAGCAGTAACATTGGAGCAGTAACAGTTGTTTTACCTAATTTCTTGGTGATGGTTATGTTTTCCAGGCATGACACACAGATTTGTGACCATGCCTTAAGATGTAATATTAGTTATTAGGTTCGCTCTCACATCCTTCGTCCATTCAGTAAAGTATCCCAATGTCAATACACCTAATATTAAATCACTGTGATATAATTTGTGTTCGGAGAATGGCTGGCAGGCATAGAAGACAGCTTCTATATTTTAATCATCACAGATTCCCTTGAAATATTGGATGCAGATTTCAGCCTAAAAGTCACTTCACTGTCACACATTTTATGTGACAAATAGGACTGACGACCATTGAGTGATAAAACCGCTATACTCACCGGTAGAAAGGTAGTTTGGATTGATAGTGGGATGGTCTCGGGGGTCAGCACTACGAAGTTTTACCAACCCCACACTTGTACCTCTCATGGTTCCAACATGCACCTAGGATATATAATGCAACACAAACTCTGAGAGCCTGAGATTCTTCTACATTTCTGTGCATTGTTTAGCAACATTTAAATGATACACAATACTGAAAAATGAAGAGAAGCGGGCAAGTGTGTTTAGACCTTTACACAACCGTTATGGTAGCCTACAGCAGCACACACAATACACTACACTGGGACACATATGATACACATAGGATAACAGAATCTAAAATTTGTTTTTATTGGTGTATTGTGTTAATCTTGCACTTTTACTGCATCAACCTTGTCAAACTTTAGCAGCTGGATATAAAAACAATTTTCAGCCCACTGCTCTGTAAACAAAAGTGTGTAGGAATGTTTGCCATTGCTCAGCTTGCAAAAATAATTTCAGAGCACTTTCAAGCAGAGGCATAACTACAAATCATGGAGCTTCCACACCAAAGCCAAAATGTGCACCACCCTGGTTCAACCCCATCCCTCATAGTGACATCCATCTGACAGGTGTCATATTACAGGTATGGCCAGCATAACAGTGTACTACAACAACTGCTTTGGAGGGGACTTGTGTCAGAGGGAGGGAATGTAATATGTGGGGCTTCTGCCCAGTAGACACACCTTGGCTTTTATTATCAAAGCTGATTCTTAGAGTCATATCCTATTGCTGAACTTTTAAATTAGGCGGTGCTCCCGTCGCCTAATCAAATTTAATTTAACACTCCCAGGTGGAAAATAACTCATCTGGGCGATATTATCACCCAGCGAGTTCTTTGCACCCTATCCTTTAACGTTTTTCATGCTGCCAGGAAGCAACGCTTCCCATCAGATATGAGGGTTAGCTTAGACCTGCAAAGAGCAGGTCTAAACATGCTAATGCATGTGTTGCGCTGCTGCATCTGGGGAATCTTCTTTAAAGGGACTCTGTAACAAAAATGTCATTGTGTTTTCTACCATCCTACAGGTTCCTAAACCTATTATAATGTGCTCTGGCTTACTGCAGCACTTTCTACTATCACAATCTCTGTAATAAATCAGCTTATCTTTTCCCTGTCGGACTTGTCATCCTGTGTCTGGAAGGCTGCCAACTCTTCAGTGTGATCTGCTATGCATGCCCCCTCTATGCACACTCCCCTGTGTGTGTGTGTTATTTACATTAGCCAACTTTTCTCTGCTCTCTTATCTTTTACAAGCTGGATAAATCCTCTGTTCACATACTGATGAGTCACATACTTCAGAATTACAGACAACCGGGCAGAGCTGTCTGCAAGAAGAAGCAATCAGCTTGTAACTCTTCAGTGAGCTGCAGGGGGAAAGAAACACACAAATGATCTCTTGAGATTCAAAAGGAAGGCTGTATACAGCCTGATTGTGTATGGATGTACTTTCTATGTGTGGACATACTGTACATCAACCTACTTCCTGTTTTGGTGGCCATTTTGTTTGTTTACAAATAAACTTTTTAAAACAGTTTTTGACTACTTTTAATGCGTTGGAGAGCGGCAAAATTGTGACAGAGGGGAATAGGAGATGTCCCCTAACACACTGGTATGTTTACTTTTGTGCGATTTTAACAATACAGATTCTCTTTAATAAGAAGACTCCCAGAGCTCCCCATCAGGACGCCGCACATCACCGAAGCCCCCCGCAGCTGCGCTGGTCAACTGCCAGTAATTCACCTACCACCACTGCAAGTCCTGACACTGTAATTACAGTGTATCTATAAATGTAATTACTGTCTCTCTGAGCCCCGGCAAGCATCTTTGAAGCTCCCGCCGAGGCTCCCCATTGGTCCCTACCTGGACCATTTTCATTGGTCCAGACAGTGGACCATTGGGAAGCCCAGGTCGGAGCCTCAAAGATACTTTGCCGGTGCTCAGAGAGACAGAAATTACAGTGAGAGATACACTGTAATTACAGTGTTGGAACTTGCAGATAGAGGCAGTGAGTGTTTAGCGGCAGTAGGCAAATTACTGGCGGGTGATCAGTGCAGCTGTGGGCGGCTTCAGCGATGTGCAGTGGCCAAACAGGGAGCTCTGGGGTAAAGGAAAAATAATCTCACACACCTCTGTTCAGCGGATGCTGGTGCAGGATCCTCAGCAAAGTTGTAATCCACAAGATCAAAGTATGGATCTGCACACAGTCTTATCAGGAACAGTGCAATATAAATTGTCCCATCACACACATACATTATTCTGACTGTACACTTACTCTCTGGGGAGTCAGGCCATGGTGATGAAGGACAGCATCACAGAGCTAACCTTGCGCCCCATCGCCCGTAACATGGGATCACCTGAGTAATGCTCCCTTGCGATCAGCCATTGTGCGAAGGAAACCAGCAATAGGATTTGCTGGTAATCCTTGTGCGATAGCAAGGTGATAAGTAGCTTGCATCTGCAAGCTACTAATCACTTGGAATAGGATATGGCCCTTTGTTTTTTAAAAATTACTGATATTTCTAATACTAGTACTAGCATGCAAGAACCTGCAGAAGCATGCTAGGATGCAAGGTGCAATAGCGAGTATGGTGTCTTTTTTTTATGTACACGTGCTGCACCACTGACCACCCGGTGAACTTTGCTTTAAACAAGCACAATTTTGACTAGTTGTTATGTGATTTGTGTCCTATAGGAGAAAAGCGCTTTATAAAGGTTTTGTTGTTAAAAATCTGTGGTACTGTTTTTAAAGCTCTAACTAATTAGCATATGTATGATATGCAGAACAAGTAATGACTAACATTTGGCTAGACTGCGGCACAGCTGGTGATATGACAGTTATAGATATTTAAGAAAGAGTTTATAGCTTGGCAGTTTAAATAGAAACATAATTCTTGCCTTGTCATGAAATCACCTGTGAGTCATCAAGTTGTCACAGACATCAGTGTGATGCTGTGTGGTTGTCTCTTAAAATGGTCTGAAAGCCAGCATTTCTACTTTGCGCTTAAAGATTCCTCACGGCTTGAAAGCTACTATCCCAGAATTTTTTTTAGCAGAACATCACTGAAATGGTTAAACAAAAGCATTTTGTCCTGCTATTCAGCTTCAATCTGCATCCAAACTGTAGATGACAGTATCTTTGTTTACATTCCAATCTTCTTACAATGTGTGTAAACACAGTCTAATGCCAGGCATACACGGCTCGATAATGCACCGGTATCGAGCCAGCGGCTCAATGCCGGCACGTCCCCGCTTGAGCGCACGGGCGCGTGAATCGATTGCCGCTCGTCTCCGCGGGCTTTTCCTTATCAGCGCTTCGTTTTTTGCAATGTCCGCCCGCGGGGATCGAGCGCGGAATCGATCCGCCGCGGTGATGGGACACGTCAGATATTATCAATTGAGCCATCAGCGGCTCGATTGATAACCAGAAACTCGCCGTGTATGCCCAGCATAACAAGTGGAAAGGAGCTCTCTGTGCTTGAAATACACACACACAGTTCAGAAAAGCTCTTTAGAAGATGTTCATATATAATAAAATGCAATGCCAGCTTTCAGGGTACGATAAACTACACTTTGGAAACTTGTAATTTGTAAACAGACAATATTGCTTATGCACAAAAGCAAATATGATAACTGTGTGAGTAATAAAAAGTAGGAAAACACATTTTTATTGAATGTTATGTCGGAGTTTCAGACCACTTTAAGAGTCTTTTATCTGGGAGAATGCAGAAGGCCCAAGTTACATAGTTACATAGTTATTTGGGTTGAAAAAGACATATGTCAAATGAGTTCAACCAGAAAATAAAGTAATACACCAGCCAGCTCCCTCACATATCCCTGTTGATCCAGAGGAAAGCAAAAAACCCTTCCAAGGCACGGTCCAATTAGCCCCAAAAGGGAAAGAAAATCCTTCCCGACTCCAGATGGCAATCAGATAAAATTCCTGGATCAACACCACTGGGCATTACCTAGTAATTATAGCCATGGATGTCTTTCAACGCAAGGAAAGCATCTAAGCCCCCTTTAAATGCAGATATAGAATTTGCCATAACTACTTTCCGTGGCAATGCATTCCACATCTTAATCACTCTTACTGAAAATTATATGTCATTCATAAGGATGATCGGAATGGGCAAATTCAAAATTCTTTAGAATTCCAAATTTTGAACTGGTGTGCCAACTTAAATACCAAGATCAGCCAATTCGGAATATTTTGCATACAAGTCTTTGACACCGATTTTCAAGTTAACTGAAAAACCCTCAAACATGTTATGATTATCAAATTTGCTATATATGCCAATTGTGAGGCAAAAAATCTTGTCAGGAAAACACATTTTATAACTCAGTGCAGAGTTAGATGATGGTGACTTGGGCTAATTACATTCCCCATACTTCAATCTACAGTTGTAAGTAAATCTGTACAATGCATTAAAACAATATAGCATTGGGTATACTTATACTTAAGTATCCTTACTTGGAAAGCCTCCATGTTAGGGTTCACCCGCCCATGATCTATGACTTGAGATGGGAGGAAATGGAACTGGATGTCGGGATGTTCCACTCCCGGAGCACTTCGAATAAATCCACCCGTCTCTAAGTGTGCCGTGGCCCCATATCCTGATGGTCAATGAACCAAGGCAATAAATTCAGATCACATATAATGATTATGGTACAATTTATGTAGTCATAAAACAGTCAAGGTCTACTTAGGTAAAAGGTTTATTAGAAGGGAAATGTAGCATTCAACCTTGGGACAGAATGTTCCCTTGATTTATTCACCACATAGAGATAAAGCATCAAGTCAGAAACCTTATGCATAGCCAGATAAAACCAAGTGGATTAGAAGAGTTTAGCATTGTTTATGACAAGCAGGTCTTATGAAGACATAGGACATGTGTACTGTGTCCTGATGTTTTGCAATGCAGTAGTGGTAGTAAGGGCTATACCTTCATCATCTGGTGTTCACCAAGTTCCCGCTGGTGCCACAAAATGTCTGATTTACTATAATTAACATAGAACTAAAACGTATTGAAGAAATTGTTCTCCATATAATTAATTCTCAAATAGGGCAAATTGTGGTAAAAAAATGTTACTCCTTTCTTGTGGCACAAATCTTCATCAGATTATTTTAACTCCTGGCAGCTCCATATAATACTTGTAATGGAAGAAGCCATGAGCAGCAACGTGAGTAGGTAACAATGTGAATAACACCTAAAGAACCAGTGGAGGACAATGACAGCAGAAACATATAAGAATTACTATTCATAAGCTCTGCAACATAGAAAAAATCCTGCAACACAGTGAGGTGAGTGTGCAAGGGCTAGACAATTAATTTGTATCAAAACAAGATCTATATTGCGCATTCAGTTGCACCACTCATGAGGTAATGAAAAGTATAACAACTTTATTCAACAATAATACACTATACAAACACATAAAAATCAATTAAAACCAATACACCATTTGGCCAATCATAAAGCATTGATATAATATCACCAAATAGCCAGTTCAATTATGAGCAATCAAAATCATCAATCAGAATATATCACCTGAGGTGCTCATAAGTGAGCCAACCTCAAGTGTAGAACCCGGGTTCAGTATTGCTGTTCATAATGGTAAAGTGCTAACAGTGAAGGAGCGTAGTGCATAAATATACCATAAATAATACCAAACATGACCCCATACAATAGTAAAAAACCAAGTAAAAATCATCACAAATTCACAGTGAGCAAAACAGTGTGCAAGATGCGATTTTATACTGAGAAACATAGTGATGCACAAGAGAGTGCCAATTCATCACCCATTGGATTAGAACTGGAGGAGCCACAATGGTGAGGCGGAAGGGAGCACCGGCAGACTTCTCCACGGGTTCCACATCAGTCACGTTGCATTATCAAGAGAGGAGGGGGATAACCAGCTATGTGTCTCAGTATAAAATCACATCTTGCACTATTGCATAAGCACTTTTTTTGCTTACTTTGAATGAGCACCTCTGGTGAAATATTCTGATAGATTCTTTTGATCCTTATAATTTCTCCAAATAGCCAGTTCAATTAGAACAATACTTTATGATTAGCCACATGGTGTATTGGTTTTAATTCATTTGTATGTGTTTGTATAGAGCATTATTTATTGTTTGGGAGGTACATTATGCTAAGAATTATTTTACTCTAAATGCATTTTAATTACCTAACGACCGGGTCACGCCAACTGGCGTAAATGCGGCGGCAGCCCCAGGACCGCTTAATCTCAATTGACGTCAAGTCCTGGGATGGGGTTTTGCAGAGGATCGCATGCGTCGATGCGCACGCATCTCCGCTTGAATTACGGAGCTCCGCTCCTTCATCAGATCGCTGTCTATTTACACTGTACAGCGCTGCTGTCCCCTCTGGAGGCACAATGGCGATCGGCTGTCATAGGCTGATGCCTATGACAGCCGATTGCTGTGATTGGCTGTCGGGGGGGGGGGGGGTTATAAAAAAAAAGAAAGTAATATTTATTTTAAAAAAAGACAAATAAAAAAAAAGACAAATAAATAAAAAAGTAAATAAATAAACATCCTGAGAGCAATCAGAGCCCACCAACAGAAATCTCTGTTGGTGGGCAGAAAAGCGAGGGGAAATCACTTTTGTGCACAGTTGTACGGCCCTGCAGCAAGCCCTTAACCTCCTCCTGAGCATTACGCCGCCCAGGAGGTGATGCAACTTTGTGCCACGCCGCTGAATACTGTAAATGTGCTGTAATACCTGCAAAACCTGCATAAATGAGTCCTGCACCCTCCGTTCCACCATTTATACATTACCCTGCCTGGATCCAGCGATCGGCGCAGCCTCCCCGGACAGCTCCGGTCTTTACTATGGGGAGGATCACACATGACGTCATGACGTCACCGACATCATGCGCAAACCCGATCCTCCCCATAGAGAGACCGGAGCTGTGCCGGGAGGCTGCACGATCGCTGGATCCAGGGGAGGTAATGTATAAATGGGGGGGATCGCAGGGGAGCGGAGGGTGCAGGACACATTAACTAGCGAGCCTAGTGCTAGCAGAAGGTTTTGCAGGTATTACAGCACATATATTCAGTGGTTGGCACTCAGGAGGACAGATAGTGGTATGCCCGACACAGTGTTGGGCATACCGCTAAGGAGGTTAAAGCTGCAGTGGCCTACATTGTAAAAAAATAGCCTGGTCACTAGGGGGGTGTAAGCCTATGGTCCTGAAAAGGTTAACTGGAAAACAAAAATGAAAAAAATATTATTTCTCAGTTCTTAGCAATTATAGTGTTAAAATTTACTTTGGATAAAACCCACATATTTTATTTAACCATTTGTCCCGGTTATTGCAATGTTTAAAATATTTCCCTAGTACAATGTATGGTGTCAATATTTTATTTGGAAATAATGGTGCCATTTTTTCAGTTTTGCATCCATCACTAATTATAAGCCCACAAATTTAAAAATAACAGTAATATACCCTCTTGACATATCTATCAAAAAAGTACAGTCCCTAAGGCAACTATTTCTGTATTTTTTTTTTCTATACCAAAAAAAAGTTTCGGTACTATGGGGGGAGTGTGGGAGGAAAATTGCTAATTTTAGATGTAAGTGTTGGTATTTTTATTAAATAAAACGTGTTTAGATGTAGTTTTACTATTTGGCCGCAAGATGTCCTCACTCATTATATCCGATTCACGTACTTACGTATGTGAATCGGAAGTAATGCGTGGCACTGTAACTTAAGGAAGATACAATGACGGGCCACAGGGACTTAGATTAACTGCGTTCCCATTCATTCATCTCCCCACTAACAGGCGGCAACGGGAGCGAGTGTGCGGGAGTGCACGGCAACCGCCTGCCGCTGAAGACGTGTGTGTGTTCACTGCCCTGGGACTGCAGGCAAAGTTTTCCCAGGCTGTGATTATACTGCACCAGGTGCAGTAAGTAGTTACAGTGCAGTGTGTTTTGTTTTAGCACAGGGCTTTGGCTACATGCAGCTGGAGCCTTACAAGTGTCAATTCTGGGCGGGGGTAATTGTACTTCCCTGCTGGGTGAAATACATGTCAAGGGCCTGTGCTTATTGGTGGGGTGAGCTTTGCAGCTAGGAGGTGTTTGGATTGGGTGACAGAGCAGAGCTATATACAGGGTGAGTGGTTAGATCTAGTGCAAATAAGAACGGTCAGTCATTAGGTTGGGGTAAGGTTACATTTAGTTGTTAGGGCTAGAAGATTTGGGCTAAGCATTAGGTGGAGTATAGGGGTGTCAGTGAGGGAATATGTTGAGGGAGGTTAGGGTTAAGCTTCATGGAACGGATAATATTAGGGAAGAATTACAATAAAGCATTGCAAATGGGATTTACATTTGAAGGAGGTTAGGTGATAGCAACAGAATTCAATGTTAATTATGGTTAAGTGAATGATGGGGTACATGTGCTGAAACACTGATGAAAACCATGTTGCTTAGCTGAAGCCACTGATACTCTGCACTAGAGATGGCCCGAACGGTTCGCCAGCGAATGGTTCCCAGCGAACTTCCGGTGGGTTGCGTTCACGGAGAACCGCAAACTTTTCCAGAAGTTCGGTTCCCCCCCATAATGCACCATTAGGGTCAACTTTGACCCTTTACATCACAGTCAACAGGCACATTGTAGCCAATCAGGCTACACTCCCTCCTGGAGCCACTCCCCCCCCTTATAAAAGGCAGACACCGCCTGCCATTTTACTCACTTGTGTGCCTGCAGTAAATTGAGAAGGGACAGCTGCTGCTGCAGACTCTCATAGGGAAAGATTAGTTAGGCTCTTGTAGGCTTGTTAGCTTGCTCCTTGTTGTTCACAGTGCACCCACCCACCTATCTACGTGAGTTGAGCGCACGCAGTGTCACTGTGCCTGTCCGCTACCTGTGTGTGACAGGTGCACATTGTAATATCCATTACTGCATATACCTACCTACCTGTTGTTCACAGTGCACCCACCTACCTAAGTGAGTTGAGCGCACACAGTGTCACTGTGCCTGTCCGCTACCTGTCTGTGTGTGACAGGTGCACATTGTAATACCCATTACTGCATATACCTACCTACCTGTTGTTCACAGTGCACCCACCTACCTAAGTGAGTTGAGCGCACGCAGTGTCACTGTGCCTGTCCGCTACCTGTCTGTGTGTGACAGGTGCACATAGTAATATGAAAAGCAACAAAAAAGAGAATTGGCTCATGGGTGCATGAAAATCAATAAATATCTTTATTAGTAAATCACATACAAAAACCCTAAGGCTTAACCAAAACAAAACACCATAATACATACATTGTTAAAATATGTCACAACTCCGCCAAAAATTGCCACTAAGACTTTAGATCCCTGTAATAACTAAGGGGCTGCAGTCCCCAAAAATTAAACTGAGATGCTTCTCACTGAATATTGGCTGGCTGAAAAAATGCATGAAACCATTGTGGAAAAATCCTCTATCCATGACAATGATATCAAGTTCATAAAATTCATAAATCTGTGCCCCCCACTCACAGGGGCAAATATAGCACCAATGGATAAATAATTGTTGAAGTGAGGCCTTGAGCAAAGCATTAGAAGTTAGTCATGCGGTTAATGTCCACAAAACTACACCCCCCACTCGCAGGGGTAAATGTGGCATCAATAGAAGAATGGTTAACGAAGCAAGCAGGCTGTCGGCAAGAGATTATAGGCAAATCATGCTGTTAGTTGATGATGGAGTCAAAGCTTCAAGCATGTGGTAGATTATATATGCGCAGCATAACCTGGAACATGATGACCAAACCAGCATCTGTAGCAAAATGCATAAAGCAATGAAAAGCCAGAGAGTATGGTGCCAGTAAAAGTCCAATGCTCAGTGTCCACCAGTAGTAAAATATTTGAAAGCAGCTCAGAACATTGATACAATGATTGAACAGGTTTCTGCGAATGGCATGACTTGTTATACCAGCAAAGTTCCAATGTTCAAAGTCAAAGTCCAGCCATGAATTTGTAGATCATGCATGCATGTATATATAGTTACCAATCCAGCTGTATATTGGCGGTTTCAAAAAATGATGGTAGTAGGGTCCCAGATGGCAAGATGGCGGAGCTAGCTCGCTGTGAGATAGCCTGACATGTTTCGCCGTTTACTAACGGCCTTCTCAAAGGCGGACAGCGAAGAGCACATTACTAAGACGCCATAGCGGCGTTCTTATAGTAGCCGCACTTGCCTCGATCTCCGACCACGCCCCCTGCGTACTCCCACGTAAGCGCCCCGCATCAGGAGGCGGAGACGCCTAGACGCACGCCACTGGAGCGCAACTGCGCTCCATCTCGGCAAGGCCGGAAGAAACTTCATCCGGCGTATGCCCACTATGACGTGCCGACACATGGGAGGGCGCGGGGAAAGACGGCAAGCGTGCAAAATATAATACATGAACAAAAAACAAAAATACATAGTGAATACCAATTAAAACTAAATATACCTAACAGATAACAACCAGGGAAGCAAGCCTGAGTTCTCACAACAATGTGGTAAAGCAGTAGCTGCCGCAGTTGCATCATATAAGCATATTAAATACTAAACAGAACGTATGAACAGCCGTAGGTGCGAATCACTACTGGACATATAACTGCACCATGTCCAGAGTACTCTATGGGCAGTATGAAAGCGACAGAGGGAAAAAGATGGGGAGGAAAACCTCCCATACAGACAGGTGGGGAAGAGAATGGCCAGATGTAAATAAGCATTAGAGAAAAGGGGGCCAAACAAAAAACGACTAAGGAATTTAGTTCACCAACAAGCCTAATTCGGGAGAAAGACCTGGTAGTTAATGCTGTCATTAAGTCCCTTGTGTTTAGTGGCCCCAAGATTAAAGATCCACCAAAATTCTATTTGGAGTAAAGCTCTATCAACATTCCCCCCCTAGGATGCTGATGTATCACATCAAGCCCTATAAATTTAACATAATGGGCATTACCACAATGTTCCAAATGAACATGTCGGGAGATTGGGGATTTAAAGTGAATGTTTACCAATCTAAAAATAAAAAAGTCAGATACTCACCTAAGGAGAGGGAAGGCTCGGTCCTAATGAGCCTTCCCTCTCCTCTCCCGGTGCCCGGTCCCGCGCACGATCCCCCGTAGCAGTATTCGACCAGTTCAGTCAAATACTGCCACTTCCGCAGCCAAAGGGAGCTTTCAGAAGCCTTCGGGAGCACTCGGGCTCCCGAAGACGGGCCGCTCCATACTACGCATGCGCGAGCGCCCTCTATGACGCACTCGCGCGTACGTAGTATGGAGCGGCCCGTCTTCGGAAGCCCGAGTGCTCCCGAAGACCTCTGAAGTCCCCGCGGTGGCGGACGTGAACGGGGGAGCCAGCGCAGCACCGAGGGCATCGGGAGAGGAGAGGGAGGGCTCATTAGGACCGAGCGTTCCCTCTCCTTAGGTGAGTATCTGACTTTTTTATTTTTAGATTGGTAACCATTGGCTTTAAAGTTGCAACATGTAATATCCCCTACATGGTCCTTAATTCTTTCTTTTAAAGCACGAGAAGTTTTTCCAATATAACAGCAGCCACATCTACAATATAGCAAATAAATGACCGCTGGGGTATTGCAATTCACAATGTTGCAAATACCACCTGCGGCCATTAGGTAAAACTACCGATTTACCAATTTGTAAATATTGGCAATAGGCACATCCGCCACAGCTATATGTGCCCTTCACTTTGCAATGACTACCAGGTCCTTTTTCCCCCCAAAAATGGCTTGCGGAGAGCAAATCCCTCAGCGTTTTACTACGTCTATAAGTAATCTGTGGTTTAAAGGGCACAAATTCATTAATGGTATTATCACTGGTGAGGATGTGCCAATGTCGCTGGAGAATGCCATCTACCTCTCGATTTTGATCATTATATCTCGTAATTAAGCGAGTTTCTTTAGAATCTGTTATGGTCTTGGTCTTCTTTTGTAATAGATCAAGACGATTAGTTGATTTGGCTCATTTGTATGCTTTTTTGAGCCAACGATCTTTATAACCTCTTTCTTTGAATCGAGACCGCAACAATTTAGCTTCCTTCTCAAATGTAATATCGTCAGTACAATTTCGCCGAACACGTAGATATTGTCCGGTCGGTATACCGCGTATAGTGTGTAATGGATGCACACTATTTGCATGCAGATAAGCATTAGATGCTGTGGACTTCCGATAGATCTGAGTAGATAGACAACCTCCATCAACCCTGACAATAAGATCCAAAAAGGAGATTAAACTGCGGTGACTCTCCATGGTAAATCTCAAATTCCAATCATTATGATTTAAAGTTACAATGAACTCATCCAGCAAATCTTTGCCACCAGTCCAAAACATAAGCACATCGTCTATGTACCGTACCTGTGCCAAGACACAATGTGGCAGTTGCGCTCCAGTGGCGTGTGTCTAGGCGTCTCCGCCTCCTGATGCGGGGCGCTTACGTGGGAGTACGCGGGGGGCGTGGTCGGAGATCAAGGCAAGTGCGGCTACTATAAGAACGCCGCTATGGCGTCTTAGTAATGTGCTCCTCGCTGTCCGCCTTTGAGAAGGCCGTTAGTAAACAGCGAAACATGTCAGGCTATCTCACAGCGCGCTAGCTCCGCCATCTTGCCATCTGGGACTCTTTACTACCATCATTTTTTGAAACCGCCAATATACAGCTGGATTGGTAACTATATATACATGCATGCATGATCTACAAATTCATGGCTGGACTTTGACTTTGAACATTGGAACTTTGCTGGTATAACAAGTCATGCCATTCGCAGAAACCTGTTCAATCATTGTATCAATGTTCTGAGCTGCTTTCAAATATTTTACAACTGGTGGACACTGAGAATTGGACTTTTGCTGGCACCATACTCTCTGGCTTTTCATTGCTTTATGCATTTATGAATTTTATGAACTTGATATCATTGTCATGAATCGAGGATTTTTCCACAATGGTTTCATGCATGTTTTTTCAGCCAGCCAATATTCAGTGAGAAGCATCTCAGTTTAATTTTTGGGGACTGCAGCCCCTTAGTTATTACAGGGATCTAGAGTCTTAGTGGCAATTTTTGGCGGAGTTGTGACATATTTTAACAATGTATGTATTATGGTGTTTTGTTTTGGTTAAGCCTTAGGGTTTTTGTATGTGATTTACTAATAAAGATATTTATTGATTTTCATGCACCCAAGAGCCAATTCTCTTTTTTTTTTGCTTTTCATATTTATTGTTGGCAGGATGCATGAAACGTTATTATTATATAGGTGATTATTATTATTAAGTTTATAGCTCTTATTCAATCCCAGGTCTCCTTTTGAGTAATTTACATTGCACATTGTAATACCCATCACTGCATATACCTACCTGTTGTGTTCAGTGCACCTACCTACCTACGTGAGGGCACGCAGTGTGATATACCACTCCGTGCATACCTGTTAATTGCACCTGTGTAAGTGCACATTGTATTAGTCAAGTCAGTGCATACGTTTCACTTCATACCCCCGATATGGACACAACAGACAAAGCAGGCAGAGGTAGAGGCAGACCCAGAGGAAGGCCACCCGGCAGGTCTGTGCGAGGTGATGTTGATGTGATTTCGTGCGGCCCTGGCCCAAAGTACAGTGCTCAGAAGAAGGCACGTCCCATCAACTCCCAAAACTTTCAGGACGTGGTTGACTATTTAACACAGAGCACCTCATCTTCCGCAGCCACCAGCGCTACTACAAGTACCACATCCATTGCATTTGACATTTCGCAGGAGTTAATTGGTGGGGAATTAACTGATTCACAGCCATTATTTTTACAACCAGATGAAGGCACTAAGCAAGTTACACCACCTCATATGTCTGAGTTAGGCGGCGACACTATGGACGTACTGTGTGAGGAGGATGATGATGAAGTACCTGCTGTTGGTGCAGTTTTGGAGGTGTCAGAGGCAAGTGAAGCTGGGCAGGATGATTATGATGATACGGATCCCACATGGGTTCCTAATAGACAAGATGACCTAGAGGACAGTTCAGAGAGGGAGTCAGAGAGGAGTAGGAGGAGACGAGTTCCTGAAAGAAGCATGTGGAGCTTGTCGTCAGAAACAGCTGGTGGCAGTGTCCGGCGCCATGTATCGCCACCTATGTACAGCCAGCCAACATGCCCTTCAATGTCAGCTGCTGATGCCACCATAGTGCCATCACCCCAGGGGGGCTCAGCAGTTTGACATTTTTTAATGTGTCTGCCTCAGATCGGAGCAATGCCATCTGTTCTCTCTGCCTCCAAAAATTGAGCCATAGAAAGGCCAACACTCACATAGGGACAAGTGCCTTACGAAGGCACATGGAGAAAAGGAACAAACTGCAATGGGAAGAGCACCTGAGCAAAAGCAGCACACAAAAGAAAAGCCACACTCCTCCTGTTCCTCCTTCAGGTGCAGCATCTTCAGCCGCTTTGTCCCTTGCACCTTTACAGCCACCCTCCTCCACTCCGCCCCTGCCCTTGAGCGGTTCCTGCTCCTCTTCCCACAGCAGCCAGGTGTCCATGAAGGAAATGTTTGAGCGGAAGAAGCCAATTTCTGCCAGTCATCCCCTTGCCCAGCGTCTGACAGCTGGTGTGGCAGAACTGTTAGCTTGCCAGCTGTTTCCATACAAGCTGGTGGACTCTGAGGCCTTCTGTAAATTTGTGGCCATTGGGACACCGCAGTGGAAGATACCAGGCCGCAATTATTTTTCTAAAAAGGGGATACCCAAACTGTACCGTGACGTTGAGAGGCAAGTGGTGTCATCTCTGGCACACAGCGTTGGGTCAAGGGTCCACCTGACCATGGATGCCTGGTCTGCCAAGCACGGTCAGGGCAGGTACATAACTTACACAGCCCATTGAGTCAACCTGGTGACCGATGGCAAGCAGGGAGTATGTGGCTGTGCAGCGGACCAACTTGTGACACCTCCACGGCTTGCAGGCAGGCCTCCTGCCACCTCCTCTCCTCCTGCTACATCCTCCTCCTTGGCTGAGTGGCACTTCAACTGTACTGGTGCTGCGATCTCCTCTCCAGCTACAAACCCCATTTCCCCAGGGCCTATGCTGCATGCCAGGTACGACGGTGTCATGCCATATTAGACATGTCTTGCCTAAAAGCGGAGAGTCACACTGGACCAGCTCTCCTGGCTGCTCTTATCAAACAGGTGGATCAGTGGCTGACCCCGCACCAGCTGGAGATTGGCAACATGGTGTGTGACAATGGCAGCAATCTCATTTCCGCGTTGAATTTGGGAAAGCTGACACATGTACCCTGCATGACACAGGTGCTGAATCTAGTAATTCAAAGATTTGTGTCAAAGTACCCAGGCTTAGAGGATGTCCTGAAGCAGGCCAGGATGTTGTGTGGGCATTTCAGGTGGTCTTACACGGCCATTCAGCGGAGAAAGAACTCGCGAGTGAGACGCTTGATATGTGATAGCCCGACTCGCTGGAATGCAACCCTGGTCATGTTCTCTTTCCTGCTAGAACAGGAGAAAGCCGTCACCCAGTACCTGTACAATTACAGTAGAAGGACACAATCTGGGGAGATGGGGATGTTCTGGCCCCCGAACTGGACACTGATGCGAAATGCATGCAGGCTCATGCGGCCGTTTGAGGAGGTGACCAACCTGGTGAGTCGCAGTGAAGGCACCATCAGCGACTTGATCCCATACGCTTACTTCCTGGAGTGTGCCGTGCGTAGAGTGGTGGATCAAGCTGTGGAGGAACGTGAAGAGGAACAGTTAAGGCAGGAACAGTTGTGGGAGCAATTTACATCAAAATCAGATGTTTCCTTAACACCTGCGGCAGCACAGAGGGGGGAGGAGGAGGAAGAGTCGTGTGGGGAAGAGGAGTCAGACTCTGATGATGAGGAAGGTGTTTCTTTGGAGGAGGAGGCGGCGGCAGAAGAACAACCACAGCAGGCGTCGCAGGGGGCTTGTGCTGCTCGACGTTCCCATTGTATTGTTCGTGGCTGGGGGGAGGAGGAGGACTTACCTGACATCACTGAGGAAGAGCAAGAGTAGATGGATAGTACGTCTGCATCCAACATTGTGCAGATGTCGTCTTTCATGCTGTCCAGCCTGTTGAGGGACCCCCGTATAAAAAAACTCAAGGGGAATGAGCTGTACTGGGTGGCCACGCTACTAGACCCTCGGTATAGGCACAAAGTGGCGGACATGTTACCAACTCACCAGAAGGCAGAAAGGATGCAGAACATGCAGAACAAGCTGGCAATATGCTTTACAATGCGTTTAAGGATGATGTCACAGCACAACGCAATAAAGGTGCCACTGCCAGTAATCCTTCTCCCATGTCCACGCAGGCAAGGACAGGACGCTCCAGCAATCTCATGGTAATGTCGGACATGCGAACATTCTTTAGTCCAACGCCTCACCTTAGCCCTTCCGGATCCACCCTTCACCAACGCCTGGACCGTCAGGTAGCTGACTACCTGGCCTTAAGTGTGGATGTAGACACTGTGAGCAACGATGAACCCTTGGACTACTGGGTGCGCAGGCTTGACCTGTGGCCAGAGCTGTTCCAATTTGCCATTCAACTTCTTACTTGCCCTGCCTCAAGCGTCCTGTCAGAAAGGAACTTCAGCGCAGCAGGAGGCATTGTCACTGAGAAGAGAAGTCGCCTAAATCACAAAAGTGTTCAGTACCTCACCTTTATCAAAATGAATGAGGCATGGATCCCGGAGGGCTACTGCCCGCCCAAAGACTAAGTCAGTCCCCACACACAGCATCTCTGCCTGCACGCCGTGTGACTGGCTGCCTGCCCCAAGACTAAGTCGCTCCCCACACAGCATCTCTGCCTGCAGGCCGCTTGACTGCCTTCTCTGCCACCACCAACAGGGTCCAGGACACCAGGCGGATTCCTGAATTTTTAAGGCCGCTATAATCATTTTTCTGGTGCGTGTACATGCCTGCCTAATTTTTCTGGCTGCACTGCAGCTGCAACAACAAAACAAAAGGCATGTACATGTGCCCATTCCCCTCCGTGATCATTACCTTGCCACGGTGAAGGGGCTTGCGTATCACAACGAAGCAATAACCGGGGGGTGGCACACCAAAGATAATAAGGTTGTTGTTTCATTGTGGACAGACCAAATTTGATCAGCTGGACAGTCACTGTTGTTCTATCATTGAGCTACCACAGCCCGGCGACCATATGGGCTTGAAAACCGCCACGGCCTGCACTTTGGCCATGGTGCTCACCAGTCCAGCACGGCCGTCACTACGAAAACAGCTGTTTGTGGTGCGTTACACAGTGAGTTTGTTGTGTCAGTGTGAAGTAGTACTTTAATTACACTCCCTGATTGATGTATACACATGCAAGATGTTTTAAAGCACTTTAGGCCTGCAGAAACAAACAAGGCACAAAAAGATCCGGGCACTAGCTCTACCGTAGAACAACCACCTTTAATTACATCCCCAGCATCCCCATAACACAAGTGACAAAAAGCCTGACAGCCGTTTCGCGGGATAAAAGGCCCGCTTCTTCAGAGGCTAATAAGGGTGTATTATTAGCCTCTGAAGAAGCGGGCCTTTTATCCCGCGAAACGGCTGTCAGGCTTTTTGTCACTTGTGTTATGGGGATGCTGGGGATGTAATGAAAGGTGGTTGTTCTACGGCAGAGCTGGTGCCCGGATCTTTTTGTGCCTTGTTTGTTTCTACTGGTATCCGATATCTGGAGGTACAGCTCATTCACCTATACCCTCAGAGCCATCTGTCATCTAGTGCTGATCAATCCTTCTTTTGTTTTACACTTTAGGCCTGCAATTTAGCATTTAATGTGATTTCTGCCCTTAAAACGCTGCTTTGCATTCCCATCCGGATTTTTCCTGGGGAGGCGAACTTTGAAAACTAGAAAAATGTATGCTGGCCACAAAAGTGATGGAAAAGATGTTTCAAGGGGTCTAACACCTGGAGGGGGGCTCCAGGTGTTAGACCCCTTGAAACATCTTTTCCATCACTTTTGTGGCCAGCATACATTTTTCTAGTTTTCAAAGTTCGCCTCCCCATTGAAGTCTATTGCGGTTCGCGCAATTTCGCGTGAACCGAATTCCATCTCTACTCTGCACATGTGCCCAAACCACCAGCACTCACCCATACATACTCTCTGTTAAAGCCTCTTGAGCCAGACAGAGGTGCCTAGCTCTTCTACTGACCACATATGCTATTACTATTGCCTGACGAAGCGGGATCAAACCTGCGAAATGCGTTGCATTGTCCCCTGGAGTATGTAAATAAACTTCTTCTATTTAACAAATACATTGGCAATTTTTGTGTCTGCTTGGAGGAGGTAAGTCCACCACTGCCTCCTCAACTTTTTAGATACTTTTATCCTTTTGACGCCTCTGTATCCATACTAGGCCTCGTTCACATCAGGGCCGTTTCTGTGCGCTTTCCACAGCGCACTGCCCTGTGCGATCAGCAAGGTATTCATTTTTCCATGTAACTGAATGTAGCTGGTTCACATCTATGCGCTGCGCTGAGCAGCGTTACAGAAACGTAGTGTTGCATGCATTTCTGTGCGCTGAGCTGTAAAGCGCACAGCAATGCAAGTGAATGGGTCCGCTTTTTTAGCGCATAGAAGCGCGTACAAGCGCATAGAAGCGCATGCGTTTTTTACCCCTAATTGGAGAAAAAAATACATTTACATACAAAAACAAAGTTTTATTGACAACTGCTGCTGCTACAGTAAGCAAAACGTGCTTTAAAGAAGCGCAGCGCAACGCATAGAAACGCGGACTAAAGCGCGCACAAGCGCATGCGTTTTTTACCATGCGCTTTAACACGTTTTTCAGCGCAGCAGATGTGAACGAGGCCCTACACTCTTGAGACAGGCTATACAGGAAGACACAGAGGAGGGCACAGCAGGAGATAATTATTGCAACAGGTAGCTTCTCCAACACTTTCAGCATCAATATCATTTTGTGTGCATATAATAAAGGCTCTGGTTAAAAAGAGTGCCATATATAAACAATATTGAAGTTATCGTTTAGTAAAATGGGCACCAGGATATGCCATAAAATATTGTTTATAATACTTATATTCTACTATTTCCCACTTTAACCTCTATTTTTATGTTTAGGAAAATGAGCACCAGTAAAAGTGATAAAGATATTTTACTACATGAATGAAGTAGTAATAACGGTAAATTAAACAATATTTTAATACTTACCGATATTTTACTATAACCTAACCTCTCCCTACTAACACACGGAACCCTCCCCTGTTAATGCCTAACCGTAACCACTACCCCCAGTGGTTCCTATCCCTAAGACCCACCTGGTAGTGCCTAGCCTTAACCAGGTGGTCTTTTTGATTCTATGTTAAATACTGTAAAACCATAAACAATCATATATGAATTTATATTACACAAAGGAAATGGGGGATTAAGGTTAGGTGCCCTCCAGGAGATGGTTAAGGTTAGGCACAGTGATCCAACAGAATAGAAAAAGCAGTGGTGCACATCCAGATAAAACTTCACTTTTATTAATTTAGCTTAAAAATCCAACGGCAGCACATTATCCATTGTAACAGGTAGAGAGGTAGAAGCAGTGAGAGGTCTACAGCTGTTTCGCAACGAAAACAATGTGGCACTTCATTAAGACAAACTTCCCCCACAAATGACATCCCTTAAATAGTTTCCTACCTTCTAGAGCAGGAAGGCCCAAAAGACACCATTGCTCAGCTGTCTAAACCCATTGGAACGCATGCCGGCGGCAACTGGTGACTTCCTCTCATATGGAGCGCATTTTCGGGATGCGTACATGCGTCACTTCTGGAATGCATACAGTTACGCGGAAAAACATATGCGTAAACCAACGTTGGCCCGCAACACATGTGTACATATGTCACTACCGGAACGTATACCAATACGCATCCAAATCTCTTTTTTTCTCCATTTAGTTACATAGTTATTTGGGTTAAAAAAAGACATACGTCCATCAAGTTCAACCAGAGAACAAGTACAACACCAGCCTGCTCCCTCACATATCCCTGTTGATCCAGAGGAAGGCAAAAAAAACCTTACAAGGCATGGTCCAATTAGCCCCAAAAGGATAAAAATCCTTTTCAACTCCAGATGGCAATCAGATGATATCCCTGGATCAACATCACTGGGCATTACCTAGTTATTGTAGCCATGGATGTCTTTCAACGCAAGGAAAACATCTAAGCCCCCTTTAAATGCAGGTATAGAATTTGCCATAACTACTTCCTGTGGCAATGCATTCCACATCTTAATCACTCCTACTGTAAAGAACCCTTTCCTAAATAAATGGCTAAAACGTTTTTCCTCCATGCGCAGATCATGTCCTTTAGTCCTTTGATAAGGCCTTGGGAAAAAAGCTCATCCGCCAAGCTCTTATATTGCCCTCTGATGTATTTATACATGTTAATTAGATCCCCTCTAAGGCGTCTTTTTCTCTAGACTAAATAAACCCAGTTTATCTAACCTTTCTTGGTAAGTGAGACCTTCCATTCCTCGTATCAATTTTGTTGCTCATCTCTGCACCTGCTCTAAAACTGCAATATCTTTCCTGTAATGTGATGCCCAGAACTGAATTCCATATTCCAGATGTGGCCTTACTAGAGAGTTAAACAGGGGCAATATTATGCTAAATATTTGTATATTTATGCATTTTAAATGTTTTTTCCTACTATTGATTATAGGTATGGACCATGGTATATGCTACACTGGGTCCTCCAATAATGTGGGGTGGTGAGTGAATTCAATTTATGAAGATAAAATCCGTTAATATGTACAATTTAGTGCATTTTTCCTCCCCCATTTGGGAATCCTCTGTTGGCATGAACCGTGTTCTATTAATTAATATCCAAAATGTGTGGTTTTACTATGTTTAGATACTGTCTTTTCCTCTCATTTGGATGATTAAGTCTACAATAGATCCAGTAGGTGGCACTTTAGCGCATAATGGGAGTAGGTATGCATAATTCTTATGCGTCCGCATGTTTTCACTAATTCGAATATTTGTGTTCCTTGCATGTCAGCTATAGTTCACGTAAATGTTTTTCCGCGTTTCACGCATATTTGTATGTGCTCCGGTGGTGATGTATGTATGCATGTGTCACGGGCCAACGTCGGTTTACGCGTATGTTTTCCCGCATTTTCCGCGTAACTGTATGCGTCCCGGAAGTGACGCATGTATGCATCCCGGAAATGCACTCCAAATGAGAGGAAGTCACCATTTGCCACCGGCATACGTTCCATTGGGTTTAGACAGCTGAGCGATGGTGTCTTTTGGGCCTTTCTGGTCTAGAAGGTAGGTAACTATTTAACCAGTTCAGGACAATAGGCTTACACCCCCCCCCCCCCCCCCCCAGTGACCAGGCTATTTTTCACTAATTAGGCCACTGCAGCTTTAACCACTTGAGGACCGCTGTGTGGAACCCCCCCCCCCCCCCCCCCAAAGACCAGGCTATTTTTTACTTAATTAGCCACTGCAGCTTTAAGGCCAAGCTGCTGGGCCGCACAACACAGCACACGATTAATCCCCCCCTTTTCCCCCCACCAACAGAGCTCTCTGTTGGTGGGGTCTGATCGCTCCACAGTTTTTTATTTTTTTTAAATAAATATTTATTTTATTTATTTTTTAATAAATTTGGCTTTTTTTAACATGTCCTTTCCTCTGCTCCCAAACCCGCTAGCCAATCAGCGTGATCGGCTGTCATAGGCTTCAGCCTATGACAGCCGATCACTCCCCAGCCTATGGAGGGGACAGCCGTGTCACATGGCTGTCCCCAGTACAGCGGTGCTGCAGATCGCAGCGCTGTACATGTAAATAGACGGCGATTACGGTGTCTAACAGTCTCCTGAGTGGCGATCGCTGCTCGTAGACTGAAGGCGGGGAGGAGCTCCGCCCCCCAAGCAGGAGATGCGCACGCAGCCTGCGCGCGATCTCCTGCAGTAGCCGGCTCCAGGACCTGACGCCAATTGGCGTTAAGCGGTCCTGGGGATGCCGCCGCGTTCACGCCCATTGGTGTGACGCGGTCGTTAGGTAGTTAAGGCCTCGTTCACATCAGGGCCGTTTCTGTGCGCTTTCCACAGCGCACTGCCCTGTGCGTTCAGCAAGGTATTGGTTTTTCCATGTAACTAAATGTAGCTGGTTCACATCTATGCGCTGCGCTGAGCAGCGTTACAAAAACTTAGTGTTGCATGCATTTCTGTGCGCTGAGCTGTAAAGCGCACATCAATACAAGTGAATGGGTCCGCTTTTTTAGCGCATAGAAGGGCGTACAAGCGCATAGAAGCGCATGCGTTTTTTACCCCTAATTGAAGAAAAAAATACATTTACATACAAAAACAAAGTTTTATTGACAACTGCTGCTGCTACAATAAGCAAACCGTGCTTTAAAGAAGCGCACAGAAACACGCACTAAAGCGCGCACAAGCGCCTGCGTTTTTTACCACGCGCTTTCACACGTTTTTCAGTGCAGCAGATGTGAACCAGACCTAAGGGCTCGCTGCAGGGCCGTACAACTCAGTATACAAGTGATCCCCCCCCTTTTCTGCCCATTAACAGAGCTTTCTGTTGGTGGGCTCTAAACCCTGCTGATATGTTTATTTTATTTATTTTTGTTGTTTATTTACGTTTTATTTTTAAATAAACTTCACTTTTTTTTTAATCTTTTCTTATTTCCACCCTCCCTCCCCCCGCAACCCAATGACAGCGATCGGCTGTCATACGCTTCAGCCTATGAGAGCTGACGCCTTTGTGCCTCCAGAGGGGACAGCCGAGTGACACGGCTGTCCCCAGTACAGAGCTGCCTTAGATCGCAGTGCTGTACATTGTAAATAGATGGCGGTTTCGCTGCCTAACGGCCTCCTAGCAGCGATCGCTGCTGGGAGACTGATAGCGGAGCGGAGCTCCATCATTCAAGCGGAGCTCCTGCAAAGCCCCGCCCCAGGACTCGATGCCAATTACATGGTTGTCTAGAGGTGTTATTTGTGGGGGCAGTTTGACCTGATGAAGCACCACTTTGTTTTCAGCGCGAAACAGCAGTAGACCTCTCACTGCCTGCACCTCTCCCCGTTACAATGGAAAATGTGCTGCTTTTTGATTTTTAAGCTACATCAATAAAAGTGAAGTTTTATCCGGATGTGAGCCACTGCTTTTTATCTTCTGTTGGAATACTGTGACTTCAATTGGTGAGTTGCACTCTGGGGTGAGTAGCCTGTTCCTGTGCACTATACTGTCGTATGTCTTATGTAATGCTGCAGCGATTGGAGAGATTTGGAGAGTAATGTAAATTGTTTTTTTCTGAGAAGGCATAGGGAACAGTTCTAGAAACAATTATTTGTTAAATAATGGGTTATTGTAATTGATACATTTGGTATGGAAATGAAAGTTAAAGATAACAAGCGATATAGTCGTTTTATATTTACGCGGCACCTTTTCTATACACTTGGCGCCAATAAAGAAAAGATTTGCATTGATGTGAATGGGATACCCTTTTTAATAGACACCATTATTACATATTAGCATGCAAAAAAGGTGAAGCGCTCAACAGCACTTCCACGTTATGGTTTGACAAAAAAATTCTCCTCAAAATGACAGATATTGATTCCCAGCAAAATGACAGGTAATATATCACAACACTAATCTCATAATCCATACATACCACAGTATTAAAATACCATGATTACACAGCATTAATATTAAATAATAGAAAAGTCCACCTGTGAAAGGAATAAGGTAATTTTATATATATATCAACCATTAGCTTCCACCGAGATGCACAATCTGATTGTGTTGGTAGCTTCACCTTTTTTGCATGCTAATCTGATAGGGTGGTGACACCCCCCATGGTGTAGCGATCCAGCACTTTACACAATAACTGGTTGAGCCAATTTCTGTAGGCAATATGATATAAGCCCTTGCTGTAGCTGCACTAGTGAGGAGGTGTAGGTTGGAGGAGCGCACAGGCCACTTATTTAAAACCATTATTACATACAATAGGTAGGTCTTAAATGATAGTTACTACTTTGCTTTCTCTGTTTGAATTAAGTTCTGCTTCAGTTAATGTAAAACTCACCGGTGAACTTCACCATCCACTCTATGCCAATCTTCAACATTTGGAGAGGTTTTTGTGCTCTGTACAATGTGACAGGCTTGGTGCACATCTGCTGGATGTAGACTTCAAGGTGGTCCTGCAGGTTCTGTCCCACACCTAGAGTAATGACATTCAGGAGACTAGACTGTGCTATTTATATAAGTAGTGCAAAGAGGTTGAAAAGTCAATGGGGGGGATTTATTAACCCCTTGGCGGCATGATTCTTTCCGGTTTTTAGAGTCTAAAAGTGGTAAAATATTTTTGCACCCTTTCAGACCCTAAAACCGGGAAAAAAATCATGCTGCTAGGAAGATCTGCAGCAGCTCAACACTCACTCACCTCCCTGGGATCCAGCGCTGCAGTTTTCCCTCTGTTCTCCAGGTAGCGCTGTAACCCTATAGTGAGATTGCCATCTGTCGCCATGACGACAGATGGCAATCTCACCAGGGGGAAGCAGAGCCTCGGAGGAGAGGAAGAAGAAGGGTGGCCGACGTCGGGATCCCCCGGGAGGTGAGTGAAAAACACCTGCTGCGTACATTGCTCTGCATAGACCTCCACCGGCTACCACATGTTCAGCTCGGGGTTACCGCTCCTAGCATGTTTTTTCCACCCCGAGCTGTACTGGTGATTTCCGCTAAGGATGTTAAGAAAGGTTAACAAAACTGAAACAGTTGCCCAGAACTACTAATGAAAATCTGTTATCTTCTTTCTATTCACAGCTGAAACTGATGTACTGCTTTGGACAATAGATCCACCTATGCTTCGGGTTTCTGTGCACCTGTCTTTATAACCATGTGAGTGCATTATTATGTGTAACTGATGTCTCTTTGTAGGACCAAAGACATACTGTAGGTTAATCGGTTCAACCCGTGCTAGATCTGGTACGTGAAGTTCACTTGCTGTGCCTTTAAATATTCTGACAGGCTTACCATCCAGACCATTTAAATAGCCAGGTGCTGCCAGGGATCGAGCACTTGACATCCTTTGTGTTTGTATTTTTGGGAAGTAGTTTCCAGGGGTGGTTTACCTGGTGTTTAAGGCACTTTGGGGTTGGGGAGGGGTGGAACTGCCTGTGCTGCTTCCGTACCCTTGCTGTGTAGCTTGTGGGTAGTGGTCCCAGGTGGTGTGAGTGCTTGGCACCCAGCCTGTATTGCTTGGAAGCTTAGAGGTAATGTAGCTCCTAAGTCACATAGCTTAGGTTAGGGAGGGACATGAGTCAACCTGCACGCGTTGTCCCTGATAATCACATAATTTGATTATTATGTGTAACTGATGACTCTATCTAGGATGGTTCAGCCCTTACTAGATCTGGTACTTCAGGTGCAGCTACAGATCTGGTACTGTAGGTGCAGCTACACCTGCTATGCCGTTAAATATGCTGAAAGGCTTTCCTACAGACCATAAAAATAGACAGGCATTGCTTGGGAGTGAGCAACTTGCCATCTTTTTTTGTTTGCACCTGTCTATATAACTCAGCTCCATTGTCTTGAAAGGCTCATACACTGATGATGTACTGATAAAACATGAAGCTTAGCCTATGGCTCAGTACACATAAGCATTAAATCATACCTGAAGTAAGAGAGATATGGATGCTGACATATTTATTTCCTTTTAAACAACGCAGATTGCCTGGCAGTCTTGCTGAGCCTTTGTCTCAAATGCTCTTAGCCATAGTCCATGAAGCATACAAAGCAGATGATTCTAACTGAAGTCTGCCTGGATTAGCTGCATGCTTGTTTCAGGTGTGTGATCAGACACTACTACAGCCAAAGAGATCAGCAGGACTGCCAGGCAACTGTTATTATTTAAAAGGAAACAAATATGGCAGTCTTCATATCTCTCTCAGCTCAGGTGTACCGTACTTTAACCACTTCGCATGCAGACCTTGTTTCCCCCTTATAGACCTCAGCAGTTTTGACATTTTAGCTATGTCCTTATTTAATCAGCATTAACGTTATTCCTACTTATAACATTTAAATTAAATATATGTTTTTTTCAAGACTAACTAGGCTTCCATTGTATGGCATTTTTTTCCCTCAAACAATTTTATTTTCTATACATTTTAATAGGATAAACAGGAAAAAAATAGAAAACAATGAAGTTACAGAGGATGTAGATATACTGTAGTGGTGGAAAAAAGTAGTTAAAGGGAATCTGAAGTGAAAATAAACGCATTGCATGTGTAGTACAGCTTAAGGTGGCTATACACTGGTCGGTTTGCCATCAGATCGACCAACAGATAGATCCCTCTCTGATCGAATCTGATCAGAGAGGGATTGTATGGCTGCCTTTACTGCAAACAGATTGTGAATCGATTTCAGCATGAAACCGATCACAATCTGTGGAGCTGCTGCCGCCGCCGCTCCCCCGCCAGCTATACATTACCTGATCCGGCCGGCTCGAGTCCCCCGGTCTCCGCTGTCTTCTTCTCTGCGCTCGGCTCCAGCTTCACTGAACTTCCTGTCCGGGGAAGTTTAACCACTTGAGGACCGCAGTGTTAAACCCCCCTAAAGACCAGGCTATTTTTTCCCTAATTGGGCACTGCAGCTTTAAGGCCAAGCTGCAGGGCTGCACAACACAGCACACGAGTGATTCCCCCCCCCCCCCTTTTCCCCCACCAACAGAGCTCTCTGTTGGTGGGGTCTGATCGCTCCAATGTTGTTTATTTTTTTTTTATATAAATATTTATGTCATTTATTTTTGAATAAAAATGACTTTTTTTCCCCCCTGCTCCCTCCCTCCCTTCACCAACCAATCAGGGTGATCAGCTGTCATAGGCTTCAGCCTATGACAGCTGATCACTGCCCAACCTATGGAGGGGACAGCCGTGTCTCCAAAGCGACGATTACCGCTCGGAGACTGAGGCGGGTCGGAGCTCCGCCCCCCGAGAAGGATATGTGCGCGCAGCCTGCGCGCGATCTCCTTCAGTAGCCGGCTCCCGGACCTGACACCAATTGGCGTTAGGCGGTCCCCCACACACGGCTGTCCCCAGTACAGCGCTGCTGCCGATCGCAGCGCTGTACATGTAAATAGACGGCGATTACCCCGTCTATCAGTCTCCCGAGCGACGTTTGCCGCTCGGAGACTGAAGGCGGGCCGGAGCTCCGCCCCCCGAGAAGGATATGCATGCGCAGCCTGCGTGCGATCTCCTTCAGTAGCAGGCTCCAGTACCTGACACCAATTGGCGTTAGGCGGTCCTGGGGCTGCCGCCGCGGCCACGCCCATTAGCATGGAGCGGACGTAGAGTAGTTAAACAGTAGAGGGCGCTCTACTGTTTAAACTTCCTGCCGGGACAGGAAGAAGTGAAGCCTGCCGGACTCGGAGCCCAGCGGAGAAGGAGCAGCGGTGACAGCGGGGACATGCCCCGGCAGAACAGGTAATGTATTGCCACTGTATTGCGTTGGTCGTCGGGCATTCTAACGACGCTATCGACGCACTCCCGACCCGCCAGTGATTGAGCAAAATCTTCCGCATGAACAGGAACGACGGTAACGATCGATTTCGGTCGGAAATCGATCGTTCGGTCAACGTTTGCGCAATGATTTCACAGCAGATTCGATCACAGTGATTGAATCTGCTGTATATCGGCGGGAAAATCATTAGGTGTATGGGCCCCCAAGAAATAGTAGTAGCACAGGAACCAGTCTCATATTATTTTGAGTACAGGAAGAGTTAGGAAACTTCATTTGTTATCTATGAAAAAGAACTTCTCTGAGTCCTCTGACCTAACTTGGGTTGCTGTTTTCTGAAGCACTTCAAAGAAACAGTGACAGGCAACTTCAGATAAGATTTTTACTGCATGGTTGAAAGAGTCATTAGCCCTGCTCTGTTTCATAGTTTAAAATACAGTGTGGTTTGTAAACTGCAAACATGATAGAATGATGCAATGCTACAAAAAAAAAAAAAACTACATACCTGAAAATAAGAACATGAGACTCTTTTATTTGCTGCTAATGTTCTATGAATTATCCATACTACACATACAATTCATTATATAATACTTTTTTCCGCTTCAGTGTCACTTTAAGGAAAACAATGTATTTGAACTTTAAAATGTATCCTTTTTTTTAAATTAGATGTACGTATTACCTGAAAGGGGAACAATCACTGGGATTCCTAATTTTTTTAGGTCACTGGCATCTCCGATTCCAGACAGCATGAGCAGTTGGGGAGAGTTTATGGCTCCCCCACTCAGTATCACTTCCTTGTTTGCAAATGCCTGTAAAATGGCAATTTTAAGAATCAGTTCCAGCACGTATTGCTCATTCAATCCCTTAGTTAGTATTGGCGCTTTATCAAATCAAAAGTAGAATCACATTTACAAAGTTTTTGTCATGCTTATAACTCAGGCGCATAGCATGGCCCTGTGTTTATTAATCCTCTGATATATTGCAACAAGAATTGAAAGTAGACGCATCAGGATTCTATTTCAATAAATATTTAACTGAACATTAGACTATCTGGCTGTAGATTACAGGATTAGTATGAGGCCCAAAATATCTTGCTGAGATCCATGCGACATTAAGTTGAACACCTGGTAGGCTTCCTCAAATCTTGCAACATGCAGGATGCTTTTGATGCTGGAAGTCACTGTCACAGCACATCAGCATGCGACTGCACCAGGGGGCCCTTGGACCAGAGGGGCTCAGTGCGGGCCCTCCCTCAACCTCAGCATTAGCTCTTCAATGGGGCTATGCTAGTAATATTCACTTCTATAAGTGATACTCTCTTCACCTCAAAGGGTTTTTCCTCTTAAAAAAACAGAGCAATTTTCACCCGTCAGCGTTCCTTCCATTCATTCACCTATAACTTTATTACTACTTATCACAACAAAACAATCTATATCTTGTTTTTTTCGCCACTGATTAGGCTTTCTTTAGGGGGTACTTTTTGCTAAGAATTATTTTATTCTAACTCAGTTTTAATGGGAAAATCTTAAAAATGCATTATTTCTCAATTTTCGGCCATTATAGTTTCGAAATAAAACCTGCTACCGCAATTAAAACCCACACATTTTATTTGCCCATTTGTATCGGTTATTGCAATGTTTAACATTTTTCCCTAGTACAATGTATGGCGCCAATATTTTATTTGGAAATAAAGGTGCATTTTTTCAGTTTTGCGTCTATCCCTAATTACAAGCCCATAATTTATAAAGTAATTGTAGTATACAGTTTTTGACACAGGAGACCTGCGTTCGAATCTTAGCTCTGCCTGTTCAGTAAGCCAGCACCTATTCAGTAGGAGATCTTGGGCAAGACTCCCTCACACTGCTACTGCCTATAGAGCGCATCCTAGTGGCTGCAGCTCTGGCGCTTTGAGTCCGTCAGGAGAAAAGCGCAATATAAATGTTCTGTGTTTGTTTGTGTTTGTGTTAGTACCTACGCCCCTGCACAGAGTTGTGGCATTTTGCAGGGGCGTAGTTACTCGTTCCGGGGGAGGGGAAATGGTTAAATAAAGAGAAAAGAGACTAGCACTGCGGTCATGGGATTAAAATGGAAGTGGCTCTGGGGTATGGATCAAAAATGGGGGGTTTGCAGCCTTCTGTGTGCTCAAGATGCTGAAGTCAACACATACTTATATCATCACAAGAAGAAACATTCATCCGGGACTACACTTAAAGCGGTATAAAACCCTGACATAATATTCAATAAAAACATTGTTTTCCTACTTTTTATATGCCATGCGGTTATCATATTTGCATTTGTGCATAGGTATTATTATTCATTTAAAAATTATACGTTCCCAAAAGTACAGTTTTTTGCTTTGAGAGCTGAGTTTCTGTCTGCGTCCAGGAGCTTCTCCATAGTCAGAGAATGTGTCACATTCCTCACTTGATACAATTAAGCAAACACAAGATAACATTATCTACATTTCAGATGCGTCCACATTTCTCTGCACTGAACTTTCCAGCCCTGTGTGTAACCCTTTGAATGCTGTTCTAGTAAAAACAAATGCTGGTTGTATATAATATGCTGTAAATAATTTTTTAGAGCAAAGAAGAAATGCTGGGTTTCATTTCGCTTTAAGGCCATTTCTTCTTTCATGTTTATTGCAAACAGTCCTTAAAGTTATTCAAAAATGACATTGTTTCCATACATGATAGGACCATCAAGGGTATGTCATATTGTCATGTATGGAAACAATGTCATTTTTGAATAACGGTAAAGGGAACCTAAACTGAGAGGGATATGAGTGTTTCCATTTAAACAATACCAGTTCCTTATCAGTCCTGTTGATCTCTTTGGCTGCAACAGTAGCTGAATCACACACCTGAAACAAGCATGCAGCTAATCCAGTCTGACTTCAGTCAGAGCACCTGATCTGCATGCGTGTTCAGGGGCTGTTGCTAAAAGTATTAGCGACACAGGACAAGCAGGAGAGTCAGGCAACTGGTATTATTTTAAAAGGAAAAATCCATATCCTTCTCAGTTTAGGTTCCCTTTAAGGACTGTTTGCAATAAACATGAAAGAAGAAATGGCCTTAAAGAGACACTGAAGCGAAAAAAAATGATGATATTATAATTTGTATGTGTAGCACAGCTAAGAAATAAATCATTAAGATCAGATACATCAGTGTAATTGTTTCCAGTACAGGAAGAGTTGAGAAACTCCAGTTGTTATCTCTATGCAAACAAGCCATTAAGCTCTCCGACTAAGTTAGTCCTGGAGAGGGCTGTTATCTGACTTTTATTATCTCAACTGTTCCTGGACTATTTACTTTTCCTCTGCTAGAGGAGAGGTCATTACTTCACAGACTGCTCTGAAAGACTCATTTTGAATGCTGAGTGTTGTGTAATCTGCACACATTGTAGAATGATGCAATGTTAGAAAAAACACTATATACCTGAAAATAAAAGTATGAGAATATTTTCTTTGCTGCTAATCTTCTAGTAATTATTCATAGTACACAACCAATTCACTAAATCATATTTTTTTTTTTGCTTCAGTGTCTCTTTAAGTGTAGTGCCGGATGAATGTTTCTTCTTGTGATAATATCCACTTCTATATATGCTTTGAATAGAACCCCCTTGGCGTTCTGATTCTTTCTGGATTTTAGGGTATAAAAGCAGTGCAGTTTTTTTTGCACCCTTTCAGACCCTAAAACCTGGAAAAAATCATGCTGCCAGGGAGAGCTGCAGCAGATTTTCAATCACTCACCTCCCTGGGCTCCAGCGCTGCAGTTATACCTCCATCCTCCGGGTGGCACTGAAACTCTAAAGTGAAATTGCCGGCTGTCATCATTACGACAGCCGGCGATCTCACCAGCAGGAAGCAGAGCCCCGGAGGAGAGGAAGAAGAATGCCGGCCGACGTCGGGATCCCCGGGAGGTATGTAGAAATGCTCCCGCTGCGCGCATTGCTCTGCATACAGCCTCCGGCGGCTACCCCGAGCAGAGGTCGGGATTACCGTTCTTAGCTGCGGTTTTCCGCCCCGACCCTAGCTCAGGATAACCGCCAAGGAGGTTAACAAACTGTTCCCTTCCTCTGCTTACGCCTCTCATACTGTGGACATCCTTGGCAGGTTTTGTTGCATCATATGAATTATGTATACAATGTTTGGGGGGCCCAATGTACAACTTGCACTGGGGCCCAAAGCTCCATAGCTACGCGGCTACGCCACTGTCACCAGCTTTCTTATCTTGTATTTCACACTATGAAGAATTCACTGAGTAAATATCAAATACCTGATGTATTTGGATAGAAGTGGGACTTCTGGTGAGAAAATGTCACCCCTGTCTACTGCTAGTAATTCAGCTAGCTCATTATGCCAAATACCCCATTTTGTTGTAAAAACATTTTTCTAATATAAGTTTTGAAATGTTCACAGTGGAATTCAAGGTCTGTTACCTTTTTCTTGCGTCCGTCCTGCACATACTCCACACCAATAGCTCGCAGTCCTTGGAAAATAATTTTAGTGACAAGAGTCTTCTCCTGTACAGAGACATTAGGACGGGACATTGCAGGGCGCAGGTAGGCACTGGCTGTGCTCCATCTCTGACCTCAACAATATGGTTTTTAATTAGATAACGTGTATAAAAGGTCAAAAATAGTTTTAATATCCATATATGACTTAATTTAAACAACTTTATTACTTACCTTTGAATATAGTCATGTCCATCCAGCCAACTCCTTCTTGTTGATATCCATTCATGTCCTCAGTAAATGGGTATCCTGCTTGTTTGGCTGCTTCAATAAATGCATGGTGGAGAGGATGGTTGGTCTTGCCTCTTGAGACATGTAATGGTCCATTGCCCCCTCTGTAGTCATCAGGCCCCAGTTCATGGGTCTGGGCCTTCTTGAAGTAAGGTAAGCAATGAGCGTAATCCCAGCCTGTGGCACCTTGGGCATTCCATCGATTATAGTCCTCTGCATGTCCTCGAATATAAACCATAGCATTCAATGACGAGGAGCCACCCCACACTCTCCCTCTGGGCCAGTACATCACTCTGTGGTCCATGTGTTCTTGGGGCTCAGTGTGATAAAACCAGTTGTATGTATCATCACATAAGTTGTACATCAATGCAGCTGGCATATGTATCTTCCAGGAAAGTCTCTTACAACCAAACATAAGATCTTTGGGTCCAGCTTCTAAAACCAGCACAGCATTGTCAGAATTTTTAGACAGCCTATTTGCCAATACACAGCCAGCTGATCCAGCCCCAACAATGATGTAGCTGAAAGAATCCTTATTATTACAAGAATGAGTAGAAAGCTGGCCACAATTCAGAACTTGTGTATTGCATCCAAATAGCAGTTTTA
This sequence comes from Hyperolius riggenbachi, assembly GCF_040937935.1. Taxonomy (NCBI): domain Eukaryota; kingdom Metazoa; phylum Chordata; class Amphibia; order Anura; family Hyperoliidae; genus Hyperolius; species Hyperolius riggenbachi. The sequence goes on from NC_090654.1 coordinate 165,252,420, forward strand.
TCTTGTGCAGACCAAGATACAAAGAACTTAAACATTTTGAATTTGACCTCATTTTAAGCACTGAAGCCATCTTGTTTGATATATGATGCTAGAACGAAAACAAAAATAGATATTAAAGGGAAATGCCCCTTTTCTTGAGAAGTCACATATACAATAAGGTGACTGTAAAAACAACTGCCGGAATTGGGAAAACAGACAGGCCAGGAGGGAACGTGTAAGCAACACAAACACTTTAGTACAAAATATTTCTGGTACAAGGCTGCCACCACCCCTTTTATCCGGGAAAAAAGGAACCCAATCTGACTATTCTAAACCTGCACATAAAATCAGTAATACACCCTATTGTTATGATTATTGATTTATAAGATGCCAACTTGTTCCCTAGTCTGAAACAATACAATACTACAGGTAGAGAAACTTCGGAAAATCTACGGTGCTCAAATCAGGCATGTAGCTGGAAAAATGACCTTAATTATTGTAAATTAAATTATTGTAAATGTATGTATGTAAATGTATAAATAATTAATATACTGTATACATACAATTATTATAAGTAACAATTATGGAGTCGGTAACCACAGTGTAAAATAAAAGGGAAAACAGAGAAAATGAATACTTAAGGTTTTGGAAGAAAGATGTCCTTTGTGTGAAAATCCAAGCAAAATGAAAAGTTCCTTTGTTTCAAAAGTCAGTCAAAATGGAAAGCTAGCCTGAGGTTCTCGGGCTCTGCCCATGCTGCTAGAGGTTAACCGACCCCTTACATTTGGGATGCTTTGACTTGATCCCAGGCAATTAAAAGACACACTGTCATCTAAACATAAGACTCTTTCTGAAGTAACCCCAGGTGTTTTGCACTCTGCTACGCCTAGACATGCAATCTGGATTGTAACGTGAATGCCAATCAGTGTATTCCCTAACCCTGTCCTCAAGGCCCACCAACAGTCACATGTTTTGTGGAAATCCACAGAGGTAGATCATCAGCTCTGCTGAGACACTAGTTACCCCACCTGTGCATCTTTGTGGTTTCCTGCAAAACATGTACTGTTGGTGGGTCTTGAGGACAGGGTTGGGGAACTCTGGTGTAGAAAACCAATTGTGATCGCGTTTTCCGATTGGGTCTGCTCTGTTGCTCAGGCACAGACAGTTCACGCCTGCATAGTAAAGCGGCCCCACTCTGGCTCGGCTATTCCCGTCGTAGCCTGAGCAGAGAGCCAATGCTGTGCCTACGCCTGAAGGCAAAAGTAAATATTATTGTCTGCTTGGCTTTGGGCTGCCAGCGCTAGATCGGTCTGGCGGAGGAATCAGGGGGAAGCCTCTTTAGGATCCAGAGGTTTCTCCCGCCCGAGGTAAGTACCCCCAGGGGCACTCTTTTTCTTACAAGTTTACTTTAAGCTCAACTTCAGGAACAAACGTCTAGTCACTCAGGAGCAGAGCATATTCTTAATTGTGTAGAAGTTCCTTGATTAACTTCAGTTAACGCAAACCTAAACTGAAAATAAACTCAAGAGAATATTCATTTTATGTGTACAGTAACTGTATATAGAATTTTGCTGGTGTCTCATATTCTTATTTTCAATTTAAAGGGTCACATTGTAACTGAAGCATGGCAAACAGCCATGCCAGTGTGATATAAAATCTGGGTCATTCATCCCCTCATTGAGCTTTTGTTATCAGGATTTTTTATTCAGCCAAATAAAAGTGTTTTGTTTCTATTTACTTGTTAGAGGAGCAGCCACCGCATTTGGGTACCATTTGACTGACTCATTAATTTTCATAGGTAACACACTGGTAAATGAACACTCACTCAACAGATCACTTGGCCCTAGACTGTTGCCCAATGGGGTTGAGTCTCAAACACCCTGCAAGCTTACATTATTGCAGGAAGTGGTCTAAGACTGTGCTGTCTACTCTGCCACCATGCAGCCAAGCAGCAGTTCCCCTCCTGCCCATAAAATCTACTATCTGCTCCAATTACGAACTATGAAAATACTATGCTTTGCAATTTTTTATACCATTTATGATGGTGAACACTTTCAGAATGAATGTGATGCTAAAACAAGTCACATACTTTAATTCCTCCAACAGACTTTCAACAATGATTTACTGTATAAAGTTATTGTTCACACCTATTATAACTTATTAACCTGCGTGCCATCAACAAATGTGAGCAAAGTTTATTGACAGACAAGTTTAGAGCAGTCATGATGTCTGGTAACTTAATGGTCACTATCACAAAAATGTTTTTAAACATTTTAAATACAGTACTGTACATTTCTCCAAATGTAAAATTGCACTTTAAATTAATTTTCTACTGTATAGTCACAAAAGATAGTAAAATTCTGACAGATTTTGCACTAGTCCATATCCTCACAGGGGATTCTCAGGATTTCCTTTTATTACTCATCACTCCCTGGAAAGGATTAATACTGAGATGATTGCAAGCCTTCCTTCTGGCTTGCACACTATTCTGGCTGTTGGACTCAGCAACTACCATTCAGTAAGTGCTTTTGAAGATAAAAGAAAGAGAGAATCTCCCATGAGGAAATCGACTAGACAAAAACCTGTTAGACTTTTACTACCAACAGTACTGTGAGGCAGGGAACACACTTGCTGGATTTGTGAAAAATTTCCACACAAAAACATGCACTGCTGCACTGGTCATTATAGTCAATGGCCTGCTCAAGAATTGCATGTTGTTCTCATTTCACATTTTCCCCACAATTTAAAATCGGACTCCCTTCTGCTTTTCTCCGCACGAGTTTCCAGTTACAATATATTTTCCTCCAATACAGAAAATTGCTAAATAATGCAGAATATCACATATGGAAAAACATGATTGCGATTGTGATCACAAAGTGGCAGAGACCCTGAAATGCTAGGACATTTGTGTTTCCTGTCTGAGTGACGGTGACATAGAAAAAAAGTAAGTTATAGTGCATTTTACTCTGGGACAAATACATATGTCTTATATATATGCATTCATATATACCGTATTTTTCAACATTTAAGAAGCTCCGGAATAAAAGATGCACTTAGGTTTAGAGGGCAAAAAACATGGGAAAAAAAATACTAAACCTGGTATGTCCATGGTACAGGAGTGTCTTGTAGATATTGTCCCCTAATTATTGTGTCCCCCTTGTACCTCATGTCTCTCCTTCTGTCCCTTCCGTGTTCCCTTTTGTCCCCCCTTGTGGTTCCTCCGCTCCCCCTGAATAATGTAAAGCAGCAGCAGCAGCAGCTTGGCTCACCTAATCCATCTGTTTCAGCAGCGATCAGAGATCTCTCCTCTCTTGCACTCTTCCCCTATTACGACTTCTGCTGATGACGCGAGTGAAGGAGAGGTCTCTGATTGCCACTGGAACCGATGGATTAGGTGAGCCGTTATGCCGCTGTTTTACATTATTCAAGGGGAGCGGAGGAGAACACAAGGTAGAACTGAGGAGGACACAGGGGGAATGGAGGAGGACACAAGGGAACAATACTAGGAGTGCCCGACATCGTGGCAGGTCGGCAGTTTCTATTAGCGTTTGTAAGTCAGGGACTCCCTGTATTTGGCATATAAGACGCAGTGACTTTTTGTCCTCATTTTTGGGGGAGAAAAAGTGTGTCTTATATGCCGTAAAATATGGTAATTCAAGTTTTACAAATATTCTTGATAGTGGTCCTTTTCTTTTACTCCTTTACATTTCAGTTCTACACTCTTGTTAATATACAGTATCTTACAGAAACAAATATGCAATGTCTAAACTGACAGAATTGCTTCATGTATGCTCTCTAAGCTAATCCTACATAATAAAACCTTTGTGTCCCTGCGTGTGCTGTCTCTGTGTAGCTGGTCCGTGCTTTTTGCTACTGCACATGTGCACAGCACGGACCCAGCCTCACAGAGACAGGAGGATGGAGACGGGGCCAGGGAGCCGAGCAAGGGGCGTGTGAGCGGGCGGCCGGATGTGCGGCTGGTGAGCGGGCGGCAGAGTGTGCAGCGGTCGCGCGTGGCGGCGGGCGTGCGCGCCCAGAAACACAGACCTAGAGCCCGTTTTTAAACGGGCTTAGGTCTACTAGTCCTGTAAGAATTTATTATTTTTTGCAAATAGCTTGCAGCACTTGATCCTCTTCTCTATGTTAATATGGTGGCCACTAATGATCCAATTTTTTTTATCCAATCTTGCCATGCCTATGTAATGTAAGGGAGTTCCTAAAAGTATCCATTCAATAAATCTAATCAGTTTACCCTTCTACTACATAGATTTGGTAAGATTGGACAAAAAATATTGGATCATTAGTGGCCACCTCTTACATTTGAAAGCTCTTCCTACATTTCTCTAATGAAAAAAATGCTGGTTGATAGAATACACATACAACACAACCATGTAATATCAAATGTATGCTTCCATGCAGAGTAAATACACAGGTGTTCAGGTGTTAGGTATTATCATGTGTCTGAATAGAGAGGAATATGGAGGGAGATGTCTTAAGTTCAGGCCTAGGAAAATACAGTTTGTGGAAAAAGTGCAGTAAGAGTGACAAGTAACATGTCAGTAAAAATGTGTTATTTTAGAGCTAAATTCCGCAAAAAAATAAATTCATAATTAAAAAAGAGCGCTTTTTTTTCATCCTTAATTACCGATTTTTTTTATCACCTGTAAGTACCTGGTGCTATTTTTCACTTCACATCCAATTATATGTAGTCTAGAGCCATTTGCACGTTACATCTCTGGAGGAACCTGCCATCTACTGGAGGATGTTGTGTGGTACGGGAGGTATATCGACGACCTGTTGTTGATTTGGAAGGGAGATGTCTCGCATGTCGGTTCTCTGGTAGAGTACCTCAACAGTAATGATTTGAATCTCCAGTTCACTTATGCGGTAAACAAGGACTCCATCAGTTATCTTGACTTAATGTTGAAAGGTGACATTGGCCGGGGAAGTATTGTGACCACAACGTATAGAAAACCATGCAGTGGCAACACTACTTTGAGGGCAGACAGTTGTCACCCTATTCACACCATTCGTGGAATACTAGTAGGGGAATTTATCAGGGCTAGAAGAAACTGCTCTGAAGAACACAATGTGCCACAGGAGTTGGACATTGTGGAGACTCGCTTGAAAGCTAGGGGGTACCTAGTCAATCTTTCTGGACAACGGGACCCTGGACCCTATAGACCCACTTTTGTCACCACCTATTCAGCAGAATATAAACAGGTTACTGTTATTCTTACTAGGTATTTCCCAATCCTAGAAGCTGATACTGGCCTTTCACAGTTTTTAAAGAATGGTGTGAGGTTTGCGAGCAGACGTGCTCCGACTTTAGGACAAATTTTGTCCCCAAGTATGTTTAATTCTGGGTCTGTTTCTGGAACATGGCTGTTCACTGTTGGCTCCTTTAAATGTGGCATTTCCACTTGTAAGTATTGCTGTGTCCACAGAAGATCTAGCGTGGCTGTCCCTGTCTCAAGTGGCCGTAGCTATAAGATTAGAGAATTTATTAACTGTGGTACAAGGTATATGGTATACCTTATTACTTGTGGTGCATGCTCCTTACAATATGTGGAATGCCCCAACACGGTCGCTGAGACAGAGAATAGCAGAGCACTATTTAGGGGCTGGCTGGCAAACCTCGAATATCACTAATGTGGTGAGACATTTTTGTGATGTTCACGGGGGTGATATGACAAGTTTCTCGTTTCATGGAATTGAGAGGATTGTACCATCTAAGAGAGGGGGTGATTTATATCAAAGGCTGTTGCGAAGGGAGGTCATGTGGATATTTCGTTAAATACTAGAATTCCACATGGTTTGAATGCCAGGTGAGACCTGGCCCTTATAACGTGACCCGTGCCTTGTCCCAGGCCTTCCTCCTTTCCAGACCTTATGCCCTCCTCCATATGTCATTGAACCTTTGCCTTTTGATCTTTGTCCCTAAAATATTGACTTATAGAAATTGGGTTTTCCCATTCCTCCCCCTTTTTCCAATTTATGTTTGTTCCTTGGCATTTTCATTTTTAAATAATTTTGTACATTTTATATTTTGTATGAGATTGGATGAGGATGAAGGAGGTTTTCATTATACCTGTCCATTTTAATATGGCCACCCTCTTTATGCGCGGGCATGTGGGCGGTCCCTACACATGGATACCTCCATTTATGTGCTCTCATTGCCATTCTAGCATTAGCCATGATTAAAAGAACATCATCGATACCCAAGTGTTCTAAAATGACAGTGTGCAAATAATGTCTAAGTAGCTGTGTAAACATTTTCCTACATTTCATGTTAAATATCAGAGGCAAAAGCTGTAATTTATTGAGGGTAGGGTTTAGCTATATTGGGACAAATCAATTGCAGAAGGTGTGTCTGCCTCAATGCACAGCCAGAGTTGCATATCAGACTACAGAAAGAAAATATCAAACATATCAAACTCTGAAAGCAAAAACAGTATGAAAAAGCTGTGACAATTAGTTACATTTCCTCTGCTCTCTTCAGACATTTCAGTCAGAAACACAGGACACAGGAGCTGCAGCTGTTGGGAGCTCTCTTCTCTGTCACACACAGCTACACATAGAGTTAACTGATCAAGTGTGAGGGGAATTTCCCCTCTCCTCATGGCTCAGTCAGCCGTCAGTTTTGGCGTCAGTAAAGTTTGAATGTATTTTGATAACAGTAAACAAAGAAGTTGCTACTAAAATGTATACACCAGTACTTAGCAGCACTTCCCAAACAATTCCTGTGTCAGTTGAAAAAAATATGTGAATCGATAGTATTCCTTTAAAGTGGTCTAACACCCAGCATTTCAACTTTGCTTTAAAAGATTGCTTACAGCTTAGAAACTATTATGCCCGATTTTTTTTTTAGCAGAAATTCACTGAATGGGTTAAACATGACATTTTAGTGTTGCATTTAGATAGAAATCCACATCCGTGCTGAGGTTTAGATACAAATGTATCTATTTACAATCTAAATAAACAAACGCCTCTCTGAGAGAGCACAGAGAGCTTCCCAGACAGGCTTTTCAGAGGTCTATTTGCATTCCAAACAAAGATACATTTGTATCTAAACCTCAGCACAGATGCGGAATTCTAGCTAAATGCAAAACTAAAATGTCATGTTTAACCCATTCAGTGAATTTCTGCTTAAAAAAAAATCTGGCATAATAGTTTCTAAGATTGTAAGCAATCTTTTAAAGCAAAGTTGAAATGCTGGGTGTTAGACCGCCATGGCGACTGGGAAGCCATGCAGGAAATCACGTTCTGGATTTCATGTTTGCGCAGATCGCCGGAGGCGATCGGAGTGGGTGGGGGGATGGCACTGCTCAGCGGCTATCATGTAGCTAGCGCTAGGCTAGCTACACGATTTAAAAAAAAAAAAGATCTGCGCTGCCCCCTTGCCACAGTAATTGGAACGGCAAGGGGGTGAAGGATTGACACAGTCTGAAACATGTCAGCTGCTTGATGCCTAATGGTTTTTATATACCTGGATATGCCCATTAATAAAGGAGTCGATCTACAGATATGTGCGGACCTTTCCCTTCTCTTCAGTGACGTTTGGTCTTGCTAACCAGGTCAAGCACTATCGTGGAAGTTAGTGGGGTGTAGCGGTGTTCACCTTTTCCAGTACTAAAGCCATTTGAGCTGTGTTTGCTGAACTTTACAATTTTCCACAGAAAATGATATTTTCCACACTCATTCCACATATTGACTGTTTAACAACTTTTTAACCTTTTACCACACTTTTTTACCATCTTTTACTCATTCTCATAAAAAAAATTGTGAATGTGGGAAAAATACTAGAAAATGTAATACCTACCTACAGTAATTTTCTTTTCCTTATATTTCCATGGCAGCATACAGATGGGCAGTTCTCCGCCTACAACTGCCAGATAGGACCTCTCTTGAATATAAAATGAGCTCCACCCATTACCCCATATTCCTTGTTTTTTTAAGACGAACTGCCTGCCTAGGGTGGGGCTGTATGCTGCCATGGAAATATCAGGAAAAGAAAATTACTGTAGGTAGGTATTCAATTTTCTAGTTTCCCTGATATTTCCATGGCAGCATACAGATGGGCAATTAACTAGAAAGAAAAGGCATTTTGGGCGGGAAGCAGGTGCACAAAAGAAAGGTTTAATTTACTATTTATACAGAGGAGCCAGAGGCTAATGAAATCACATTTTTACCAAAGGCACTTGAAGACAGAACAGTTGGATATATTTTAAAAAACTTAATGAACATGTGGCTAGAAGCCCAATTAGCTGCTCTACATATGGTTTCCAAGGAAACCTTTCCTAATGCAGCCCATGAGGAAGAAATTCCCCTTGTGGAATGAGCAGAAATTTGACTTGGTGGAGTTAGTCCTTTATGCTGGGCATACACGATCCGTTTCTGAGGCTCGATAAGCCGCCGGATCGACTCCCACGCGCCTAGATCGATTCCCGCTCGTTCCCGCGGGTGCTTCTTTTATCTTCCGCTCGTTTTCCTCTATTGTCCGGCCGCAGGTACCGAGTGCGGAATTGATCCGGCGGGTCAATGGACACGTCGGATATTATCAATCGAGCCATCAGCGGCTCGATTGATAACAAAAAACGACCCGTGTATGCCCAGCATAAGATTTGTATGCCTCTTGGATAACTTTGACAATCCATAATTAGATTACTCTTGAAGAAGCCGATTTCTCTCTATTTTTCCCTGTTGGAATTACCAACAGTCTGACCCTAAAAGAATCTGTTACAGTAATGTAAGCCTTTATTAATGACACCCCAGACCGTGCAGGAGACGCCACGGAGTTGCTGGACCACATACGAGTGTTCGATAGCAACACCCAGCTACTTCCTGGGCTGCCTCTTATGACACTCGTCATTTGCCAACAACAAAGATGGCCGCCGCTATACAGTTAAGTCAACACAATAAGCGGACTTAAAAAAAAAATGGCCGCCTTTGGAGACAGGTTTGCGGACAATAGTACGCGTGCGCTGACTTACCGGCATCAGACAGGGCTGGAGTCACTGGGGACGGAAAACAGACGCAACGGATTAACGGGCACCGACAAGATGGCGATATCCTGCACTTTACCTTGAGTATATCCTTTTATCAGATGCATGCTTAATGGGAAATATGCATTGCAGATTTCATAGCTTTGATGGGAATTGGAGGTGTCATTATTTTTTTCTCATTACATGCATGTTTATGTATTCTGTTGATAGTGTTGCTAATTTGTGAGTGATCAGTCTATTTTTTTCAAATTATGCGATTGGTTCCGACTCTTTGATGGAAGGATTGGGGGAGGTACTAGTTTTTGTAGGTCCGTTGCCTCCTTTAGTTATGTGATATGTCCCTTCTCTTTGATTAGAGGAGTGCGGGGTGTACTAGCTTATGGGGGTGTGATTCAGTGTAGGTTTTGCAGTTCCCCATCAGGTCCGCTGGTTTTTATGACATTTGTGATTGGTACCTCTTTCACGGTTTATTAATTGGCCTATGAGTAAGTGACCTCATATAAACGTCTGCAGATAGTTTTCAGCATGTAGAGAAAGCTTAGTTTAAAGGAGAACTGTAGTGAGAGGTATATGGAGGCTGCCATATTTGTTTCCATTTAACCACTTAATGACCAGCCAACTGCGGCTGGTCGCAGTAGTGTTTCCATGGCCAGTTCACGGCGGGGGGATCCGTGAACAGCCTGCGAGCCTCCGATCGCGGCTCGCAGGCTAAGTGTAAACACCGGGGAAGAAATTCCCGGTGTTTACATCGTAAGGCGCTGCTGTCCCAGCAGCGCCGTAAAGGAGATCAGCGATCCACGGCCTCTGATTGGCCGGGGATCGCCGGCATCTGAGAGGCTGAAGCCTATCTAAGGCGGTACAGGACGGCGATCCGTAGTGTTTCCATGGCCAGTTCACGGCGGGGGGATCCGTGAACAGCCTGCGAGCCTCCTAACGCGGCTCGCAGGCTAAATGTAAACACCGGGGAAGAAATTCCCGGTGTTTACATCGTAAGGTGCTGCTGTCACAGCAGCGCCGTAAAGGAGATCGGCGTTCCCCGGCCTCTGATTGGCCGGGGATCGCCGACATCTGAGAGGCTGAAGCCTATCTAAAGCGGTACAGGACGGCGATCCGTAGTGTTTCCATGGCCAGTTCACGGCGGGGGGATCCGTGAACAGCCTGCGAGCCTCCGATCGCGGCTCGCAGGCTAAATGTAAACACCTGGGGAAGAAATTGACGGTGTTTACATCGTAAGGCGCTGCTGTCACAGCAGCGCCGTAAAGGAGATCGGCGATCCCCGGCCTCTGATTGGCCGCGGATCGCTGGCATCTGAGAGGCTGAAGCCTATCTAAGGCGGTACAGGACGGATTGCCGTCCTGTACCGCCCATAGTGAGGAAGGGAGGGAGGGGAGGAGAGGGAGGGGGGTATAGTGCAGCGGAGGGGGGCTTTGAGAAGCCCCCCCCCCTCCGCTCGGCAGTAGGCAGCGGCGGCGATCAGACCCCCCCAGCAGGACATCCCCCTAGTGGGAAAAAAAGGGGGGAAGTCTGATCGCCCTGCCTGTTATCTGAACTGTGCTGGGGGCTGAAGAGCCCACACAGCACAGATCATCCAAAACTAGCCTGGTCCTTAAGTGGTTAAGCAATACCAGTTGCCTGGCTATCCTGCTAATCCTCTGCCTATAATACGTTCAGCCATAGGCCCTGAACAAGCATACAGCAGATCAGGTGTTTCTGACAATTTTGACAGATATGACAAGATTAGCCGCATGCTTGTTCCTGGTTTGATTCAGACACTTCTTCAGTCAAATAGACCAGCAGAGCTGCCAGGCAACTGGTATTGCTTAAAAGGAAATAAATATGGCAGCCTCCATATACCTCTCACTACAGTTCTCCTTTAAGGAGATCACTCTGACACACTGGCTATTGCTGTCTAGGGCTATGTTTTTTTTTACTTCCTGACGTCAGTCAGTAAGTGAACTCTTTCACCCGGAAATGAATAAATACAATGTATTTATTTATAGAAGTGCTCGGGAAATCGCCATACAAAACGCTTTTTCAAGCTCTTTGCGATTTCCCTATACCTTCCATTGAGCCAAAGCGCTCAAAAAATGGTACAGACAGCACTTTTCAAAGCGGATTGGAATCAAACCGCTCATATGTGAACACTCCCATAGAGAATCATTGCACAAGCACTTTTAGGGCCCGTTTCCACTGTAGCGTTACGAAATCGCCGGCTAATCACCGCAGGCAAATCGCATGCGGGTGCGATTCCGCATGCGTTTTTTGCCGCGATTTCGCATGCGATTTCGCATAGGTAAGGCTGTATGCGATTTTAACCATGTCACTGCCTGTGTGAATTAACATGGGTACCTATGCGAAATCGCATGCGAAATCGCGGCAAAAAACGCATGGGGAAAACGCATGCGATTTCCCTATTAAATACATTGTGTGCGATTCGCCTGCATTCCACACGCAGGCGAATTCTGAGGCCCCTACCCTGCAGATTTTTTCTGCACAGAAAAACGTGCGGGGAAACGCACAAGTGGAAACAGTCCCATCCACTTCTACTGACTGTGCGGATCCGCATGCGTTGCCCGCATGCGGATTCGCGATAGTGGAAACGGGCCCTTAAGGCTCCCTGCACACTGCAAATCCGTTTTGCGATTCCGATTTGCAAATCCGATTTTCCTTGAATGCAATCAATAGAAAAATGAAGGAAAAAACGCAGCATGCAGTAAAGATTAAAAATCAGAATGTAAAAAACTATTAAAAATTGGAATCGCATGCAGTGTGCCTTAGGGTGATTTCTAAAATCGCCAGCACTTAAATAAAATACGCAAATGCTCATAGTGTGAACAAGCCCTAATTGGGTGTCTTAACGTTTGGTTTGACATTTATAAAAAGCTTTTCTTTTATTATGTGGTGCTGCTAAATTTCTACATTGAGCGAAAGATACGCACAGTGAGGGCTGGAAAATAGGTGGGTAGGCAATGAATGTTATTGATAGTTGGCAGGGGGAATGTAGAGGATTTAGGACAGGTTAGGAGTCATAATATAGTCTGACTTAAGATTATGCAGTATATAGTTTTACATTCATTTTTAAATATTAGCTGACAAGCGGTGGATGCCATGCTTGCAGCTTCTGTGTTAAGTGGCCTAATGGGAGGAAATCAGCAATGGCAGGCTCCACATTTCTCCTATTACAAATAGTTGTAGTAGTTTTGAAGATTAAACTGTCATGGGCATCTGCTGCACTTTTACACTCAACTCCCATGACAATGACCTACTGAATATCTTTATCTAATAGGACCTCAAATAATTTGGCTGAAATCCTGGCTACAAAGAAATTGTGCTTTTAAGACCTGAGTTAGTAAGGCTACTTTCACACTACACTATTGCATCAAAATGGTTTTGAAACTGGCATCGTTTGTTAGGAGTGAGACGTGAAGCATACAGTACTTTGAACGTGTTTCACTGCCACTGTAAACATGCACATTGTCCGGTAAATGCATAGCTTGCTCTGCATTATTCCAATGGAACCCGCCACGCCAAACCACTGATGCATCGATGTGAAGTTACCATTGAAATATAATTGCATTGTGATTTACTCAAACACTGATGTTTAACATTGTTTTATCCATTGTTATTTGTGTATTTGTTTTAGCCCACAAGAGGGAAAATTCTGTGCCAAATACAGGGATTTATTCATTGTATACTACAGTATTTTGAAAATCAAGCTGCCTGTATCGCTGTTCAAGCATTCTGAGGGGACTATAGTTTATCTCCCGGGTAAAATGGAATGAGCCAATTGTAAGTTTTGCCTTGAGTTGATCATGAGTATATTATATACAACCTAGGTTCTCAACATGCGGCACGCGTACCCCAGGGGGTACTTCTGATGGTTCCAGGGGGTACTTCGGCTTGATATAATTAACCAAGTATAACAAATTTAGAGTTTTAGAAAATGATAAATCCTATATAAACAACACCAAATTAGTATTTTAGCTAATTAAAAGCAATAGTAAATGCTTGGAAATGGTTTAGAACCAATTATTATGTACTATGATTACAAATTTATTTGTCAAGGGGTACTTGAGATAATGTTTACTATGGCAGGGGGTACTTGGTGAGTACAGGGTTTTAATAGGGGTACATACCAATAAAATGTTGAGAAACACTGATATACAATATTATGGCACCTGGCAGAAACTAATGGCATTTGAAACCAGCTGCCCAAAAATCAATATTTGTGTTTTTGATGTTTCCGGGAAAAGCCGGAAGTAGGCATTTCTAAGTGATTGTGCCCAGAAATCCTGGCGGTTCTGAAACCTTTTATGGTAAGTTACAGTGATGTGAAAAACTATTTGCCCCTTCCTGATTTCTTATTCTTTTGCATGTTTGTCACACTTAAATGTTTCTGCTCATCAAAAACCGTTAACTATTAGTCAAAGATAACATAATTAAACACAAAATGCAGTTTTAAATGATGGTTTTTATTATTTAGTGAGAAAAAAAACCTCAAAACCTACATAGCCCTGTGTGAAAAAGAAATTGCCCCCTGAACCTAATAACTAGTTGGGCCACCCTTAGCAGCAATAACTGCAATCAAGCATTTGCGATAACTTGCAACGAGTCTTTTACAGCGCTCTGGAGGAATTTTGGCCCACTCATCTTTGCAAAATTGTTGTAATTCAGCTTTATTTGAGGGTTTTCTAGCATGAACTGCCTTTTTAAGGTCATGCCACAACATCTCAATAGGATTCAGGTCAGGACTTTGACTAGGCCACTCCAAAGTTTTCATTTTGTTTTTCTTCAGCAATTCAGAGGTGGATTTGCTGGTGTGTTTTGGGTCATTGTCCTGCTGCAGCACCCAAGATCGCTTCAGCTTGAGTTGACGAACAGATGGCCGGACATTCTCCTTCAGGATTTTTTGGTAGACAGTAGAATTCATGGTTCCATCTATCACAGCAAGCCTTCCAGGTCCTAAAGCAGCAAAACAACCCCAGACCATGACACTACCACCACATTTTACTTTTGGTATGATGTTCTTTTGCTGAAATGCTGTGTTACTTCTACGCCAGATGTAACGGGACACGCACCTTCCAAAAAGTTCAACTTTTGTCTTGTCGGTCCACAAGGTATTTTCCCAAAAGTCTTGGCAATCATTGAGATGTTTTTTAGCAAAATTGAGACGAGCCTTAATGTTCTTTTTGCTTAAAAGTGGTTTGCGCCTTGGATATCTGCCATGTGTAATGATTGTGGAACTTTCTCCGTGATCAGCGCACAACGCGTGCGCTGATATGGCGGAAATCCTCCACAAGCGTATATTTGCAGGCACCCAGCAAAAGGTGCTACGCACCCGTAGAGGGAAAATTCCTGTCGGCAGATGGCGCTGGGGAGTGCAGAGGAGCCAATCCTCTGTACCTCCACAAATGCCAGACAGGAATTTGTACGAAGCGCAGAACGCAATCGCAAGAGAGGCGATTGCGAATGAGAACGAGCAAAGGGACAGGTTGTATGTGTGTGTGCCAACCTAGTCGCCACCCCGCGACAGTGCACACACAACAGCAGATATGAAACAGGAACGCGATCGCGAGAGGTGCGATCGCCAGACGTGACACAAGGCAGATCAGAATAGAATACGAGGGTAGCAAAGGCACAGCAAATAATACAATAAGAAGATGCAGAAAATAACAAACGCTAGCTAACCGCGAACACCGCACTCATTCGCAACAGTGCACGCGGTTATGCGCGGTCTCCACGTGATAAGCACAATAGAGACAAGCACGCCTAACTAACCATTGACAGACAAACATGAAACAGAGGACGCGAACGCTTGCGTAACGGTTACCTCACCGAGCCTCCAACAAGCGGTCGTAGCAGACAAGACAGACACAAACGAAAACAGGGACAAGCGAGAGATAGGATCCACAGCACAGCGAAAAGTGGCTAGCGCGATCAAGGTACAGAGTAGCAGAACAGAAGGATCCTTAGCACTAGCAAAAAGTGGCTAGCGCGATCCCAGGAGACAGAGCAGAAGGATCCACAGCGCAAGCGAAAAGTGGCTAGCGCGATCCAGGTACAGAGTAGCAGAACAGAAGGATCCACAGCACTAGCGAAAAGTGGCTAGCGCGATCCCAGGAGACAGAACAAAAGGATCCACGGCGCTAGCGAAAAGTGGCTAGCGCGATCCAGAGAGGCAGAACAGAAGAGATAGCTGGTAGCAACCGCTGCACCAGCTATGCTCCAAGAACAGAGATCAGAACGACTTCCTATCGACCACCGCTGGGACAGGACAATCGCAACAGACAAACAAAACAGATAAACAATCCTAACTGCACTAGGGAAATCCGCCTAGCACAGTTTCCAGGAATTACTCTAAGCTGATCTTCAAACAGAGAGTAAGGCTGACACCCCACCAGGAGTGTTACATAGGACGAAATCCTTATGACCAGCGAAGCATTGTGGGAAAGACAGTACTTATAGTACACGCCTCCAATGAATGTGGCCAGGCAATTTGCATGACAACGTATGCAAATTCCTCTGCAAGCACAAGCTGCAAAACTGACAGAAGCTCTTCTTTCCAGAGTCCTGCAGCATGCAAACCTACACGCGGTCAAAAGGCTGCCTGCCTGCACAGGCAGCTGAGCAAATCATCACACCATGCAGGCCGTTTTTGCCCAGTCTCTTTCTTATGGTGGAGTTGTGAACACTGACCTTTTTTTGAGGCAAGTGAGGCCTGCAGTTCTTTAGATGTTGTCCTGGGGTCTTTTGTGGCCTCTCGGATGAGTTTTCTCTGCGCTCTTGGGGTAATTTTGGTCGGCCGGCCACTCCTGGGAAGGTTCATCACTGTTCCATGTTTTTGCCATTTGTGGATAATGGCTCTCAATGTGGTTCGCTGGAGTCCCAAAGCTTTAGAAATGGCTTTATAACCTTTACCAGACTGATAGATCGCAGTTACTTTTGTTCTCATTTGTTCCTGAATTTCTTTGGATCTTGGCATGATGTCTAGCTTTTGAGGTGCTTTTGGTCTACTTCTCTGTGTCAGATAGCTCCTATTTAAGTGATTTCTTGATTGAAACAGGTGTGGCAGTAATCAGGGCTGGGGGTGACTACAGAAATTGAACTCAGGTGTGATAAACCACAGTTAAGTTATTTTTTAACAAGGGGGGCAATCACTTGTTTCACACAGGGCCATGTAGATTTGGAGGTTTTTTTCTCACTAAATAATAAAAACCATCATTTAAAACTGCATTTTGTGTTCATTTATGTTATCTTTGACTAATAGTTAACGGTTTTTGATGAGCAGAAACATTTAAGTGACAAACATGCAAAAGAATAAGAAATCAGGAAGGGGGAAATAGTTTTTCACATCACTGTAAATAAATAAATTTGCTGTCTGAAACTGTGCCATTTATGCCCCTGTCGAAATGGTCATGTGAAACCGGTACCAACTCCGCATTTTGTACCAATTCTGTATATTGGTGTACACAATCGTCTGTATTATTTTGTACCCCATGTTTGTTTCTTACTTTGTACAACGTCACAGAATATGTTATGCACTTTATAAATTAATAATAATAACAACCGGTCGGGGTGGACAGTAGACAAGGAGCAGCAGTGTGTGATATGTGCAAGTTTGTACATTGGGTCCATGTATAATAAGGTCCCATATGTGAGTATTATATATGAATGCATGTTTCTTTGATTTTAAAGAGATTGAAATACGTTGTTAGTGGTTTACACTTGGTGTTTTCCCTTTATTTCCTGGGTGCCCTTCCATTTCCAACCTGTTTGATATTGGAATGTAACTGATGGCATATCCGGTGTGGTGGATTACACACCGGATGTGTGGATTGTCATTTGGGTCTCCAGAGCTCCGGTAAGCCTCTTTCGCTATATGTGGTTTGGGTGCTGGGATATTTGAGGAGATAGCACCAAAGTATTGAAGATATGATGAGATTATGTAAACGGAATGCAACAGATGCTGCTTTATAAGAATTCACCAATTCATAGCTCTTTATTTCCTCCTGGGCAATCTCCAGCTGGCTGCACATTCCCCTGTCAGCGGCAAACATCACAGGCAGTCAGTAAAAGGCTCTAGGTGACAGTGCAATCAGTCTTGTTGCTTCTTGGCCTTCTGACTAAAGGGGGAATATTTTGTGCGGACTATGAGCAGGCAGGAGCCAGTCCCTGGACCGGAACATGGAAATGGAATCTATAAACATTTTCAATTCACTTATTTTCCTGAAGCATGGGGAGGCACATAATAGGCAACTGCTGATCTTATCTGACTTACCAGCAGTAAGGGCTTGTTCACACCTAGGGCATTTTTGCTATTTTTTAAACGCCAGCGATTTTGAAAATTGGCCAAAGAACGCTTGTGCAATGACTCCTTATGGGACTGTTCATATCTGCGCGTTTCGTCAGCTTTCCACTGACGAAAGCGGTATAGGAAAAACGCAAAACACTCACAAAATTGCTTTTGCAGCGATTGCATTCACACTTTTAAGAATAAATACATTATATTTATTATTTTCCAGGTCAAGGAGTTCAATTCCTGACTTGCGACAGAAAGTAAAAAAAAATCCCTCTGCAAAAGTGCTTTGAAAAGCGCTTTACCCAAAATCATAGCATGCAGGTAGGCGCCGGGAGGGGAAAGAAAAATCACTCTCAAACTCGCAAAACAGTCAGTGATTTCGATTTTAGATGTGAACTAAGCCTAAGTGACCAAAAGCGATGAGTGAACATTTTTCCTAACATACAAGTCTCCACTGACTGCTAAAGTGGAGGACGTGGAAACAAACAAATACCGCTGGCTGATGATCAGTAAGCTGGCAGCTGATTAGGAAAAATTTCTGCACATCCCTAGATGATGTAGTTCTGAATTGTTTCAGAGACCAGCCATTATCCTGGCCCTTCTAGAGTTCATATTAAAGAGAAGTGCATGTTAAAAAGAATAGGTAGACAAGATACCTTTGTCTGATGCTAGTTCTGCTTTACCACCATCTTCTCGTTAGCTTAACTACCTTATCAGGCCAATAGAGTATTGGCACTGAAGTGATCTAGACTCGAGTCACCTAAATTATTGTGACAAAATCCAATGGTGTATATGTAACGTTTGTTGAAAACCTGTAACACGATTTCTAGTATGACAAACCTGAGCAAATCAGTTTATAATTCTATATTTCTATTTTGTAGTAAAAGTTATTCTGTATTGTTAAATAAACATCTAGGACAGCTTCCAGCTGTAGTTGAAAACATGTGTGTCATCATTTGAGCAGGGTGGAATGCTAAAAAGGTTCACATGAGGACAGTAAGAAAAACAAAGTGAACTCCTCAGAAACTTTCTCATGGTACAGCTGCATGTGAAGGTACACTGCACTTACCTTGACAAGGCGATCCTAGAGCTGCAAAGCTGTGTCCTCACATCAGTGTTGTTTGACCATGTACGCAGTGTTGGGAAAGGCTGCAACTCCCACTACTTTCTGTGCCAGAGTAGAGTAATACAGTATTTAGGTTTGCTGGGGGAAGGGTGTTTTCTTAAAGCTGTACAAGGTCACTAGAGTGTACATTGTTACCCTCCAAGACCTACCGCTATTTGAATAATTATCTGTTGGACAGTGATGAGAAAGGTGATTTTTCCTGAAAATTTCAGCTAAATTAATGAATATTTGCAATGACAGTTCAACTTTATGCCTCGTACACACCATACAATTTTCTGTAAGATTTTCTGTTAGATTTACCTGCCAGTTAGATAATTTCCAACATGTTGGAAATTATCTATCTAACCATCTATCTGCCTAGCAATTAAACTGCAGCAAAAAACTGTAAAATTTAAAATATTTGCAAACATATACAAATAAAAAGTACATTTTTTTCCAGAGTAAAATGAGCCATAAATTACTTTTCTCCTATGTAGCTGTCACTTACAGTAGGCAGTAGAAATCTGACAAAAGTGACAGGTTTTGGACTAGTCCATCTCTTCATAGGGGATTTTCAGCAAAGCTTTTATTCTTAATAAAGATATGCCCGAAAAAGGATTTAAACAATGAGGCTGGCCAGCTTCCCTGCTTGCTACACAGTTTTTTGGCGGTTGGACAGAGCAACTGCCATTCACTAAGTGCTTTTGAAAATAAATATATCCCTCAAAATCCCCTATAAAGAGATGGAGTAGTCCAAAACCTGTCACTTAAGTCAGATTTCTACTACCTACTGTAAGTGACAGCAACATAGGAGAAAAGTAATTTATGACTTATTTTACTCTGGAAAAAATGTACTTCTTATTTGTATATGTTGTTGCCCCTTTAAGCATTGTTCTACTCAGCAGGAGATAACCAGAAGACAATGCACCAGAGATAATGACCAGTCTCTACCAGTACTTTGTAGAAAATAATCTAATTACAGAAAATCTTGCAGAAAATCTAAAGGAGGCCATACAGTAGCTGACCAACCAACCAATCAACCATCCAATTCAATTATTATAATCGAATTGGATGAAAATTGGTGCTGCCAAGTGCATGCCCGACCGATAAAGTGACCAATTTCGGGACAGAAATTGGCCGCACGGTCGATCTCGCATGCTGGAAAATTTCAGGCCGAAATTGGTTGGTCGGGTGCGCGGCGGTACGGCGGCCGAATTGCGAACGAGTGACAAGATGACAAAACCCCCGCCACTGCAATGTATAAATGTATGTAATGTAGTGCATTTATACATTACCTGTCCGGTGTCAGCCTCCACGCGGTCTCCGTCCATCTCGCTGGGTTCCGCATACACACCGGCGGCCCATAGCGCCTGACGTCAGACGCTATGCGCCGCTAGCGTGTATGCGGCTTACCCGGGCAAGATGGACGGACACCGTTTGGAAGCTGCTACAGGACAGGTAATGTATAAATGCACACACACTACATACATTTATACATTTTGGGGGCAGCGGCGGGGCGGACGCAGCGGGCTCAGCCGATTCCCTGATGTTTTCATGCTGAAATCGGACGGGAATCGTCCTGTAGTGTATTGGCAGATTCGACTAGAGACACATTTATCTCTAATCAGATTCGATTAGAGATAAATTTGTCTCTCAGTCGAATCTGCCCATAATCGTTCTAATGTATGGCCACCTTTACAGAAAAATCTAACCGAACATCTTATGGTGTGTACTAGGCATAAGAAATCACTGATTCCTGATAGGTCTCGTTCAATCCAAAGCTAGGTACACACGATGCGTTTTTTTCAGATGATTTTCCGTTCAATCGATTTTCGATTCATTTTTCCGCTCCATTTCCCGCTCGAATCTCATCTTTTCTTATCAATTTCCATTCACTTCTATGAGAAATCGAGCGGTAAAACGATCAAAAGTAATATCGGGCATGACAGAAATTATCTATTGAACGCAAAAACGTACTGTGTGTGTACCTAGCACAAGCAATGCAAATGGCTGTGCATTATACCGCAATGCGCAACCACTGCTTTCCATTACAGTGCTGACCTAATTGCTTCACACTAAGTGGGACAGTACAGGGAGATGTATAGAAATGCATGCAGCAGTGCATTTTCAGAAACACACTAGTGCTGGGCTGTCCAAATCCAGTCCTCTAGGGCTGAGGTTGCACACATTCTTGCACAGCTCATATTAATTGATGGAACTGAATCAGGAAAGGTGTGGTTCATGAGGTAAAACACATTTCTCCATCTCACACAATTCTAAACGCTGGCCTGGATATGGCCCATGAGGACTGGATTTGCACAGCCCTGATTAGTGAGAACATAAGACATGGCGCATAACTCGTATATTGCATGAAAACGCAATGAAACACAGGGCTAGTTCACACTGCAAGAGCTTTTTAGCACTAGTGATTTGAAAAGCTCTCACTAATATAACACATTGGGTGATTTTAATGTAATCACGACTCCAGTGAGAACACACATATAGCTAGAGCTTTTAAAACCACAAGCACTTAGAAAAAGCTCTTGCAGTGTGAACCAGGCCACAGAAAGGAAGAAAAAGCTCTTAAAGAGAATCTGTATTGTTAAAATCGCACAAAAATAAACATACCAGTGTGTTAGGGGACATCTCCTATTACCCTCTGTCACAATTTCGCCGCTCCTCGCCGCATTAAAAGTGGTTAAAAACAGTTTTAAAAAGTTTGTTTATAAACAAACAAAATGGCCACCAAAACAGGAAGTAGGTTGATGTACGGTATGTCCACACATAGAAAATACATCCATACACAAGCAGGCTGTATACACCCTTCCTTTTGAATCTCAAGAGATCATTTGTGTGTTTCTTTCTCCGTCTGCTCTCATGCACTGAAGTTTCAGGCTGTTTCTTCCTGCAGAGTGCAGACAGCTGTGCCTGTATGTAATTCCTCAGTATGTGAAAGCCCAGCCAGCTCAGAGGAGGATTTATCCAGCTTGTAAAAGATAAGAGAGAAGAGAGAAGCTGCCCTTATCTAAATAATACACAGGCAGTGTGCATAGAGGGGGGAGATGCATCACAGAACCACAACACTGAAGAACTTGGCAGCCTTCCAGACACAGGCTGACAAGTCTGACAAGAGAGAGATAAGTTGATTTATTACAGAGATGGTTATAGTAGAACGTGCTGCAGTAAGCCAGAACACATTAGAATAGCTTTTGGAACTTGTAGGATGATAAAAAACAGGATGCAATTTTTGTTACGGAGTCTCTTTAAGCCCCTTTTACACTACATTTGTGTGTTGCTTTAAGTTGTAACACAAGGTGCAGTCTTTCCATTGCAGCACGGCTGCCATTCACAGTCATGAATAACAGAAGTTTGCATTGTCCGGAAAAAATGCATGCATCAGTGCATTCTACACTGCATCGCCATAAGTGAGAAAAAACACTTTGAGGGTTCGTTAACACTAGGGGCATTTTTGGCCATTTTCAAGTGTAGGTGATTTTTAAAATCACCCACAAAACGCTTGTGCAATGAATCTCTATGAAAAGGTTCATATCAGCATGGTTCGTGCGCTGTGCGTGCAGCAAAGCGGTGCCTGTACCATTTTTGAGGCGATTTTGCCTCAATGGAAGGTATAGGAAAAACCCAAGCTTTGTGCAGCGATTGCGTTCACGTTTTTAAGAATAAATAAATTGTATTTATTATTTTCCGGGGTAAAGAGTTCACTTCCTGACGCGCATCAGGGAGTCAATTACAAGACCGCTCTGGAAAAATGATTAAAAGAGCTTTTACCAGAAACGAAGCGCGCAGTGGAGCGGCGGGAGGGGGGGAAACCCCCACAAAACGCAAAACGCTTGCGTTTTTAGGTGTGAATGAGGCCTAAAACAATGTTTCTATACATTCTATATTGTCACATATATGAAAAAGGGCAACTGAAATAGCCGCAAGTAGACTACCGCCCACAAAACACGATATGCTACTTGTACAGAGTTGTTGTACAGGACACATATATTGTGACATTCGGTAAATTTAACAATATTCTACTATTTTGCAGTGCAAATAATTCCTATACTTTACTACAACTAAACCTAACCCTATTATCACAAAGAACCCTACCCCTACCGCTACCTAACCTCAACCACCAATGCCCTCCAATGCCTAATCCTAACCACCCTCCTGCCAATGCTAAACCCATAGACCCCCCCCCCCCCATGCCTAACCCCAACTGCCCACCCACTAATGCCTAGCCTGAAAACCCGTGCACTGACCCCTAACCTTAAAAGACTGCCCCAGATGCCTAACCTCAGAAGAATGCCCCCCCCCCCAGCGATGCCTAACCTTCAGGACCCCATCCCCACACACACACACACACACCAATGCCTAACCTTAACCACCCCCCTCACTGCAGAAAAACCTAAAAATAACGGGCACGCAGAAGTTTGGGTGCTGCCATAGATGCACATAGGTTTATTAGCTATGTTGGGAAATTGGGGCGCTGGAACAAATAGATGGTGCACGCAGTTTGTACAGAGTTGTTGCATGCCATCATCCGTAGCCGTGTACAATATAATTCCACAACGGTGCATAAGACAGAAAACCAAGGAAGTACAACGTAAGTATGATAATCCACAATGTTATACAATACATAACAACAGTTGCAAAAAACAATAGAGGAGGGAGCTCTGCTCTTGCAAGATTACAAACTAAGGAAAAACCTTGTGTTTATAAAATGTAATACTCTACCTTGCAGGACACATATATTGTGACATTAAACTAGAAACGTTCCAGCAGTGCAATACATTTACATTATTTTAGCTTATATTTTTTTTTCTTTAAGATAGTTACCCTTTGAAACCAACTGAGAAACTGAAGTATGCCCATCAACGCGTGTCCTTAATGCATGTGACCAGAAAATATAGAATATTTACTTCCTGTCTAATCCAGGTTGATGTCAGCATTCGGGAGTGATGCTGGGGGTGGTGATACACTATTCCACACACTTCAGTTAATTATTAAGCTTTGTGCTAAGTATTAACCACCAGGGTTGTGAAATGGAGCTGACGAAGTTCAGAGGTTAATCCATAAATTGCCTCATCCTCCAGACAAAAAAAGTCATCAAAACTGATGATGAAGATGAAAGAAAATACTGCAGGAATCTATTTTACATTCATTTCTTTCTATAAAAGGGAACTGTAGTGTAGTGTATATTCAGTAGTGGTGCATTGTGGGTAACCACAAATGTTCACTTATAGCTGAATTATTGCAAATTTCCTTCTGTTTTAAGAAGCCAAATTTCACCAAGCATTGCTTATTAGTAGGAGGGCTTTTTGGTCTCTTTTATACCCATATACATTCCTAGTGGTTTGGGTCACCTCGAGCTGCTTGGTTATTCTGTATTTTATAAGAGAACTCTTTTTAAGCCATTATTTAGCTGCTGTTATGACTGCATTTGAGGGACTTCAACTGTGATGGAAATCTCAGGGCAAGTGCAGTGATGTCTAAAGGAATAGTGTCCCTTAGGCCTGGAACCCACTCGCAGTACATTACTAAGCCATTTCTAAGCACTTGTGATTTGAAAAGCTCTTGCTAATGTAATGCTATGTGTGTGATCCACTAGAGCAGTGATGTCCAATAGGCGGCCCGCCAGGCCTTCTGCTGCATCCCCCCTGCTGTGGCAGTGTTAGCCCCCGAGTCCCCAGAGCTGAGGGGACTTTTTTTTTTAAACCGTTTCCCCCATTCCCCAGCTATAATGTAATATTTACAGCCCCCCTCCGCTCCCCTCCCCTTGCTGCCGCCCCCTCATCTCTCAGATCGGCGGCGGGCAGGGGATAGGAAGAAACCAGCCACACCGTCGCATGGCAGCCACACAGGGGACTTTAAATGCTGGATGTGACCGATGTCGTCACTTCAGGTGTGGCTGGTTGCTATCTCCTGTGCCCGGTCCGATCTGAGAGGTGAGGCGGCGGCAGCACGGGGGAACGAGGGGAGGGGAGCGGAGGGGGGCTGGAAATATTACATTATAGCAGCCAATCTGATGGCATTTTGTGGGTAAATCTGCAGCCGATCTGAGTGCATTTGGTGGGGACATCTGCAGCCGATCTGAGTGCATTTTGTGGGGACATCTGCAGCCAATCTGAGTGCATTTTGTGGGGACATCTTCAGCCAATCTGAGTGCATTTTGTGGGGACATCTGCAGCCAATCTGAGTGCATTTTGTGGGGACATCTGCAGCCAATCTGAGTGCATTTTGTGGGGACATCTGCAGCCAGAGTGCATTTTGTGGGGAAACTGCTGCTAGTTTTTTTTTCCCGATGGGGGGGGGGGGGGGGGGGATTAGGGTCTGCTGGCCCTCCACCGTGTGGAGTGGAAAAAAAACGGCCCTCCATGCCCGCGAAGTTGGACAGCACTCATATGTAGGCACAGGCTTGGGTTTATCAGCAAGTTCTGACAATTTTGCCTGCAAAAAAATTTACCATATAAGAGACCGACACACAATGTATCACTGTATTAACACATACCAAAAGCAGTAGCAGAACGAGATACACTCATCTCACAGTCTGTGCTGCTGAGCCGCTTTCTGTCTTGTCTGAGGCCGACATGTTTGCTTGCTTGCATGTCCAGCACAAGGTGTTGTCTCTCACCAAATGCAGCTCGCGCGGCTTCCCCTATAATATTTCTGGCAATCAGCATCAAGAAGGTGGAACCGGGAGTACCCGAGAGACACACAGATCGCCAGTCCAATAAGAGGCAAGTTCCAGCAAACCCACAGGAAACTATGCAAATCGGAAGAGCTATGCAACCTTTGACCATGTGATTTTTTTTTTATAGGGGAAGTGCTGTCTGTTGCTGCGTCTGGGAGGAGCTATGTCTCACCTTGCCCTGAAGGATTGTATGAAAAATGCGTGCTCTGTTGTATGTAGTAGGATGATGTTCCTGTGAGGGAATGAAAGTGTTAATCCCACATTCACAAGATCTCATCCATTAGCATTGAGTTTACAAAGGTGTATAAACACTGTAGTTACAATGTGTTCCTGTTTTATGACCGAAGGTCATGGTGATCCTTTTCTTCACTCTCCTATAGACAGGAAGTGTTAATATCTACAGAACCCTCTTTGTAGCCAAGCAATCATGTTTAGCAGGAAATCAGCAATGGTAATTATTACATTATCTCATAACAGCATATGCCTGTTGATGTTCACTTAAAGAGACTCTTAAGTCTAAAAAAAACCCATCTTTTTATTTAACTAATACGTTTAACATCTTTGCCCTAACTAAACCCGCCGTATTCCCGCCGCTCTAATCTAACTAAATCCCCCCAAACTCCCCGGGGGGGAAATCCGGGCAGCGCTTCCGTGTGAGGCAGGGCTATGAGCTGCAGCTCTGCCTCTCAGCGCGTCTGTCAGCCCGGATCGCCACCTCTCCCCCACCCCTCTCAGTCTTCCTTCACTGAGAGGGGCGGGGGAGAGGCGGTGATCCGCCGCTGACAGACGGGCGTGAGGCAGGGCTGCAGCTTATAGCCCTGCCTCACACGGAAGCGCTTAGGGCAGCAAAATCCACGACCAAGAAAGTCGTGGATTTTGCAGGGGAGAGGGAGGGAGAGTTAGGGAGGATTTAGATAGATTACAGCCGCGGGGATGTGGCGGTTTAGTTAGGGCTATTATGTTAAACACATTTATTAAATAAAAAGATTGTTTTTTGGAGGCTTCAGTGTCTCTTTAAGGAGGTCATACACTTATAGATTTGCAGCAGATTTGATCAGATAAGATTTCTGTCAGATGCCTGTCAAGTCAAATCTGACAGGAATCTGATGTGTGCCACACACTAGGAAAAGATTTCCAATAGATTTCAGAATGAAATCTATTGGAAATCTATCTAAATGCATTATTGGACCATTAGATCCAATGCAACTTTATGGGCCATCGACCTGCTGCCAGCTGCAGAACGACCTAGATTTTCCATCCAGTCAGATCAAATCGATCAAAATAAGCTACAAATCGATCAATTGGCTGATTCGATAGAATCAATTTCTGATCGATCGCTGAAATTGACAACTTTAGCCTTACATTTAATCCAATGAATAAAAGTAATACTGAACCATAAAAAGTCTTGAAGCGCAGCCAATCATCACTAAAGTCCATGCAGTACAGACTGCCCTCTTTATGGATTACAAAGCCAGATGCATCTAAGGGCTGGTGCACACCTAGAGCACTTCTGAGCGCTTTCTTAACGCTAGTGCTTTGAAAAGCGCTTGGCTAATCATTTTGTATGGGATGGATCATACCAAAGCGATCTGATTTTTTTTTCTCAAAACGCTGGTGCTGCAGCATTTTAGAGGCGCTTACACCTCAATGTTAAATATAGGAAATTTTGAGGCGATTACACCTCAATGTTAAATATAGGAAATTCGCTCTTAAAAACGCTAGAAGGAGAGCGATTTTCCTAGCATTTTTTTTTATTTTGTAGAAGGATAAAATTGCTACACAAAATGCTCCAAAAATCGTTAAGCATAAACAGAAAATCGCTAGGCACATGCCTGGAATTGCTTTTAAAAATCGCTTCAAAAAAATGCAAAGCATTTGCGCATACACTAGCAATTTTTGGTGTCCACTAGCCCTAAATAATGTGTCTATTCATCATGCTTATGTCTCTGTACAACTAAACAAAACAGTTCCTCTTGAATACTTTCTCAGCTTGCATATTCATGTGATGTCAGATTATATGTAGTGGTGCTTGAAAGTTTGTGAACCTTTTTACATTTTCAAATGAATGTGACCTAAAGCATTATCTAATCATAACCAAATATAATAATTTTTGTTTCATTTGTTTACCTAGGTTTTCTTCATCTATGTTCAGGACTCGCCTCACTAATATTATCAATGCGAAAGTTTGGATGTTGATTACTCAATCACGCAACAATGGCTAAACGGATTTGAATAAAATGTGGCATTACCTGGAATAACATTTAGGCTATGTGTGCTTTTGTGTGCGATTTTTTCAAGTGATTCCTGGCTTTTTGTAAACGTTGAGCGATTTTGTGTAAACGCTTTTCTAAGAGTGAACAGAGCGATTTGTTTTTTCTCTTCAAGTCAATTCTTTCACCCGGAAATGAATAAATACAATGTATTTATTCATAAAAGCGCTCGGGAAATCGCTATGCAAAGCGCTTTTTCAAGTGCTTTGCGATTTCCTTGTACCTTTCATTGAGCCAAAGCGCTTAGAAAATGGTACAGGCAGCGCTTTTGGAAGTGGAATGCAATCGAACCACTCATATGAGAACCCTCTCATAGGGAATCATTGCACAAGCACTTTTCTGGCGATTTCTAAAATCGCCAGCACTTAAAAAAATACGCAAACGCTCATAGTGTGAACAAGCCCATAGGATAATTTTTATCCCCATAACCAAAAAGTGGGCAGAGACGAATACAAATTTCACTGGGAAAATGTAAACTGCAGCCATTCTTACACTGTTTATGGTAGGGTTCTAAAACTTTGCACAGTTGGTCACTGGGTGACTGGGATTATTATTCAGAAAAGTGGGTGGAGCCTACAAAAGCCAATCAAAATTCACCAATTGATTTTCTAAGGGAATATTTAATTGCTGCCATTCTTGCACTGTTAATGGCACAATAAGCAAACCTGGTACAGTTGGGTGACTGGGGTTCAAATTCCACCATTAGTATAAATTCCAGTCACAGAAATGAAACCATGCCGATTTCAGTGTGGCTGGGCTGAAATCCAATATGCTTATTTTCAACAGATTTGGATTATATTGTCCACAAACAACTCTACAAGCATTCTGTCTATTGCAGGCCAGAACTGAGTGCTTCATACGTAGCCTCTCAGAGCAGCATGTCAGGAAAAAAATGCCCCTCTTTCTTTAATTCAGATCTAATTGGTTGCTAATACAATACAATAACATTTGTAAAGCGCTTTTCTCCCATATGACTCAAAGTGCATAGATATGTCTCAGATCAATACAGGGTTGCAGGCTGGATTGTGTTAGAGAAGAAATAGTCAGGTGTTCATAAATGCCAGACTAAACAGGTGGCTTTTCAGTTTGGACTTAACTGCTTCCAGAGATGGAGATATCCTGACTGAGTGTGGCAGGGAGTTCCAAAATGTAGGGGCAGCATGACAGAAGACTCTGGGGGTGACAAAGTTATTAGATCCCTTTGATCTAAGATTGTGGGGGCTGGGGGTGATGCAGTTGCAATAAATCCTTCAGGTATTCAGGGCCCAGATTGTGAAAGTAATTGAACGTAAATAAGCCAATCTTAAAGAGAACCAGAGACGAAGCACCCTCATGAATTTTATTACATTTATCAGTGGGAACATGACAGTAAACACCTACCCTGCTTTTATTTTCATTCTTCTCTGCTTAATCTGTCTGTTACCAGCTGTGAGAAGAATCCCCGACTGAGCATTCAGTCTAGGTTTGACCTGGAATCAGTATAGCTGAGTCAGTCTTCTGTGGAGTCTTTTCAAGCCCAAGCCTGCCCCCTCCTGGCTCAGCTTTCCTGCTTTGCATACTCAGAGCTGATGACATGGGAGGGGCTGCTCCTGCGGAAAAGAACCCCAAAACAGACAAGTTTGGCTGTGTGATCTGTGTGCACTCTGCAGCCAGTCATTATCTACTGTATGCAGTTTCATTTCTATGAGAGACACTTCCTACAGGCAGCCACACAGCATACTATAATAATAAAGTTGAAAGCACACAGATGCAAGCCTGCAGCAGCAGCCCTGTTTGACTATAGTTTCATAGAGCCTAGACAGTACATCCAGAACAGCTGGAATAACCTGGAAGCAGAAGGGATATGAGCCGGTGGCCATATTGGATTTTTCCTGGAGCAATAATGGATAAAAAAAAAAAAAACACTCAAAAAGGCACACCAGAGTGACGAAATTATCAGGTAGAGCATTTATGCTTTACAAGCTATCGACTGATATGTTTATTTTGTGTGAATCGTTCATCTCTGGTTTCCTTTAAACAAGACACAAGACAAGACATGTAACATTTATATTGCGCTTTTCTCCTGGCGGACTCAAAACTCCAGAGCAGCAGCCACTAGGGCGTGCTCTATAGGCAGTAGCAGTGTTAGGGAGACTTACCAAAGGTCTCCTACTGAATAGGTGCTGGCTTACTGAACAGGCAGAGCCGAGATTCGAATCCTGGTCGCCTGTGTCAGAGGCACAGCCCTTAACCATTACACCACAATTCTCCATTTCATCGGTAGCCAGTGGAGTGAGTGAAGGGTTGGTGTTACGTGGCAATAGCGGCCATGGCTAGTTAAAAGCCTTGCAGCGGCATTCTGTACTAATTTGCAGGCGGGGTGGGTCTTTGTTGGAAGGCCTGTATAGAGAACATTGCAATAGTCCAGTCTTGATGTGATGAAGGCATGAACTAGGGTTGGAAGATCCTGCTGGAGGCATGAGGTGTTTAATCCTTGCAATAACGTTATACACAATCTATCTATCCAGTCCAATTAGCCCAAAAAGGGGAAAATTATATAATATGTATCCGCCCATTACCACGCTGACTCACCCAACAATTCCCAAATAAATGAATAACCACTGCTGCTCTGAAGGGTGGGAGAGGGTTTTTTCACCTATCAGCAGAAGACATCAAGAGACTAGTAAAATTCAGGTGATGAATATTTTTACAGTAATAGCAACAGTGACAAACTTCTGTTCTAATGACAAACACTCCACAAGAAAGGCTGAAAAAAACAAAAAAACAAAAACAAAAAACCACACAACCAGAAAATTTCCTACAAAACAAAATTTATTTACCTTGTGTTACTGAAATATTCAGTAAATAACAAATGAATACATACAGTACATCTTACAAAGACAACGCATCTCAATCACATATTCCTGCCATCAGACAGCCTGGAATACAATACACATAATCCTAGATACCCATTTCATCATTATTAGGATTATCAATAGTGGAGTCCCACTGAGATTACCAGACAAAGGCAGCTCTCTCCCGCAGCATGCGCACACCAAACCTTTGCCACTCCCGCTGGTATATCCACAGCTCCTGAGTGGTGTCCAGGCATGCAAGGACGGCACCCCCCTTCCAAACAACCAATCGTGGGTCCATGTCCTATAGAGATCAAACAAACATGGTCATTCTTTGCTACATTTAGCACTGACATGGAATAAATAAAAGTAATCATATTAATTTCCAAATGTATAAAGCCTTCCTCAAGCAGAACTACAGTTTTGAATAAGCTCAACATAAGAGTTGCAGTAGCTACACTCACATAGGAACAACTATCACAAGCATACTTGATGTCCCCTTTATAGTTTAGGTGCATGGTTTCTCTGAGTCTCTGCAATGTAGTCGCTTCACCATGTAAGGAAATGGAAAGCGGAAAAGGTTTCCTAGAATCTGTTACAGGTGCTGTCTTTCAGTAGCTTTGATTTGACAAGATTTTGCAACCAGAAAAGGGGATGTTTAAACATGTAGGGAGGGGAAACAGACATTGCAAGGGGTAAACCGCGACATAAGGTGGCATTGGAAGGCATTTAGAGGACACCTTAGGTGAGAGGGATATGCAGGCTGCCATACTTTCTTTCCTTTTAAACCTACAAGTATGGAGAGCACCAGGCAACTGATATTGTTTAAAATGTAAACAATATCAGTTTCCTGGTGACGTCCTGGTCTTTCATGTATCAGTAGTGTCTGAAAACACCTGAAACAAGCATGCGACAAATCCAACCAAACATCTGATGTGCATGCTTGTTCAAGGTCTATGACTAAAAATATTAGTGGCAGAGTATCAGCAGGACAGCCAGGAAATCTGCATTGCTCAAAAGGATATAAATATGTCAGCATCTATGTCCACAAAACGGCTTGTGCAATAATTCTCTATGAGAAGGTTCATAGTTCATATCATCATGTTTCATCGGATAAAAGAGACAGAAAAGACCTATACACCTGTGGTTCTGGATGCTAGCCTGGCTTACAGGGGCAAAAAGATCATTTGCATATTCAGTAGTGGTGCATTGTGGGTAACCACAAATGTTCATTTATAGCTGAATTATTGCAAGTTTCCTTCTGTTTTAAGAAGGCAAATTTCACAAAGCTTTTCTGTCTCTTTTATCCTCCAATACATTTCTAGTGGTTTGGGTCACCCCAGCTGCTTGGTTACTCTGTTGTACTGGTCCAAGCCCTATCCCATACAGCCATATAAATCCCTGCCATGTACTGATGAGTACCAAAAGTCAGAAACAGGCTGTCTGCATGTGGGGTTGATGTGGCTGTGTAATATTTAAAGCTATAGGTTTGCTATACACCAGCGGTTCTGGATGCTAGCCTGGCTTACATGGGTGAAAAGAGATCATTTGCATACTCAGTAGTGGTGCATTGTGGTAACTGCAAATGTTCACTTATAGCTGAATCATGACCAGGTAAGCAGCCACTGGAAATGCAGAGAGGAAATGGTGGAACCTTTTCCTACAAAAATAAGAAGTATACGATACACATACAGTACATATCTAATACAAACCTCTTTTTTCAGATAAAAGGAGGGGGCAGGCTAATTTTTCTGCATGCTCAGAGATGATAAAAAAATGGGACATATTTTACCTTGGGTCTTGTTATTACTTCCACATTTTCAACAACTCGTCTGAAGGATGGAGGCATCTTGTTGAGTATTCGGTGTTGCAAAAACTGCTGAGCTTTATGGAACATTAACCCTCCTCCGACCACTAGGATGGAACTGTACATCTTCTTTTTTGTGTCATCGGAGGCTGGAAGAAAATATATGGAAGATTATCCTTCAGAGCTTTGAATGTTCTTTTCAGTAACACATTGAGTCATGATTTGTCACTTGAAAAGAACATTTCAGATTTGCTAAAGTGAACCTTTCACTTTTTCACTTTTTGTCCACTGAGAATTAAGAGATTCTAGCATAGCTTGTATGCATGCCTCATATCAAAGCACTCTCCGCACAGCTGAGAATACACCTTTTTCTGCGCTCTCAGACCTGTTATGATTAATTAGAGACCTATGAAAACCTAACAATAACTGTAAAGGCCTTTGAAGGGCAGCAGCACTGCTTAACCTCCCTGGCGGTAAGCCCGACACAGTATCGGGCTAGCCGCCGAAGGGGATCGCATGTCCCCGGGAGGATTTTTAAAAAAGAAAAAATGGTTTTATTTGGTTAAGCTAGCACTTCGCTAGCTAACCATGTCCCCCAAGTCCCTGCGGTCCCCTCCGATCGCCGCCGGTATGCGTAACCCCCCAGGGATCCCACAATGGCACAGCCTCCCAATCAGCACCCGGCTTCGTTATGGGGAGGATCAGAACTGCGCATGACGTCATGTCCGATTGTCGCCATAGCGACGAGTTAAGCGAATTGGGAAGCTGCGGCTCTCGTGGGATCGCGGACGGGTGAGTGTTGCCTGCGGCGATCAGGGGGCTCAGAGAGGTGCCGAGGGACTTGGGGGCCACAGTTAGCTAGCCTAGTGCAAGCCAACATTAACAAAATACTTTTAATTAAAAAAAATCCCTCCCGCGGACGCAGCAACCGCATCTGCATACCGCCAGGGAGGTTAAAGAGAACCCGAGGTGGGTTTGATAAATCCTACTAGGACACAGAGGCACATTCTGTATACAATGAGCAGCCTTTGTGTCCTTACAGCGTTCCTCTAACTCCCTCCGGGCTCTACTGTCCCCCATTAAAAAAACGTTGCCAGGCTAGCGACATGCAGATTGTCGCTAGTCTGTAATTTACCTTTGCCCTGTCATGCACAGCCAATCCCCCGCCTCCTGTATAGCACGGCTCCCCACCCGTGTCCTTTCCCTCCCCACCTTTGTATGCTTCCTCCAATCGGAAGAGGAGCCGCACTATACAGGAGGCGGGGGAGCAGCGCCGAATGACAGGACAGATGTAAATAACAGACTAGCAACAATCTGCGTGTTGCTAGCCTGGCGATTTTTTTTTATTGGGGGACAGCAGGGCCTGGGGGGGGGGGGGGGGTGCTGGAGGAATGCTGTAAGGACACAGAGGCTGCTTGTTGTATACAGAATGTGCCTCTGTGTCTTAAAAGGTTTCATCAAACCCACCTCGGGTTCTCTCTAAAAAGTCCCTGCATCTGAGAAAGGGTAATGTGGTTAACTTGAAAAGTGTAACCAAGTTAAACAAAAATGGCCTTTCACAAGCCTGACATTAAGGTACTGCAGAATAAGATAGGAAAGGCGACCGCTACACTCACTTGCCCCTTCTGAGGGTACATGAAACAGGATTTTAGCAATGCATAAATTGGGAAGTTTGCACCCTCGTGAGGTGAAGTCCAAAGGTATTATTAAAGTGAACCCAAGGTGACAGTCATATGGAGGTTGCCATATTCTGCAGCAGTAGTGTCTGGAGTACACCAGAAACAAGCATGCAGCTAATCTTGTCAGATCTGACAATATTGTCAGAAACACCTGATCTGCATATGCTTGTTCAGGGTCTATTGCTGAAACTACAACAAATACCTGAAATCGATAATTATACACATACAATTCCTCTCTTAACCTCCTTGGCGGTAATCCCGAGCTGAGCTCGGGGTATGCCGCCGGAGGTCGCCGCTCAGGCCCTGCTGGGCCGATTTACATTCTGAAAAAAGCAGCACACGCAGCCGGCACTTTGCCAGCCGCGTGTGCTGCCCGATCGCCGATCCGCCGCGTGCAGCGGCGAAAGAGGGTCCCCCCAGCCGCCCGAGCCCAGCGCAGCCGGAACAAACAGTTCCGGCCGGCGCTAGGGGCTGGATCGGGCGGCTCTGACGTCAGGACGTCGACTGACGTCCATGACGTCACTCCGCTCGTCGCCATGGCGACGAGGAAAGCGAAACAAGATAGGCCGCTCATTGCGGCCTATCTTGTTACTTTCGATTGCCGGAGGCGATCGAAAGTACGCTTCCGGAGCGCCCTCTAGTGGGCTTTCATGCAGCCAACTTTCAGTTGGCTGCATGAAATATTTTTTTTTTTATTAAAAAACAAAACCACATTGCAGCCTCCCTGGCAAAATAATTAAACCGCCAGGGAGGTTAACAGGGACTAATAAAAACTTAACTTTTATTCATATATTAAAAACTAGTAGAGTGCCGTCACGTTGACTCGTAATGGAATTGAATCAATAATGTGGGAATCGACATACATATATATGAGGAATAACCTCATTCCTTAGACATCATGGTTGACTATATAATAAATTACACAACCCCCCACCAAAAATATGACATGTTTCACTTCCTAAATGGAAGTTTTTACAAGGGAACAAGTGCTAACGTGTAAGAGTGAAACCGTGCTAAGGTGCAATAACATTATCCTTTATAATAATACCCGTGTCCCTGTGCCTGCCTCTGTGTAGCTGGGTCCATGCTTTTTGCTACTGCGCATGTGCGCAGCATGGTCCCAGACAGCCGTTGAGACAGGACGAGGCCAGTGAGCCGGGCCAGCGTGTGCGCGGGCGGACGGGTGTGTGCGCAGGCGGCGTGTGCGTACGCATGTGCGCTGTTAAAAGATAGACCTAGAGCCCGTTTTAAAATAGGCTTGGGTCTACTTGTAAATACATAATTCACAACAATGACATAGTGTATAGGCTCATGAGATCAGCCAGAGGCTCATGACTGGCTGCTGTCATGAGCCTATACACTAAGTATAGGCTCATGACAGCAGTGTACTAACAAAGGAAAAATCTGTTAAGTTTTAATGTCAACCGAAATCACACTTACTGCAGCAGTCAATACTATGAAGAATTGCTTTATCCAACCCTAGAGCTTTTCCTTCAAATTGTGACACCATAGTTTTCCTGGAGAATAATGTGGCTGCCGACTCCTCTCCATCATTTCCAGAACCCATACAGTCACTCTGTGATGGCCCCAGCTCCGCTTCCAGCAGATGTCCTCTTTCTGAAATATCCAGGCCCTGGCCCCGGGAATCTTCAAACATCCCAGGTTTGGGTAATGATTTCCGTTCAGCAGCTGCCTTAGATGACTGAGGTAGAAGAAACAGAAAACATAAATAAATACAAAGTAAAAGTCATAAATATGATTTAAAAAATATATAGAATAAATGTAATTATAATTGTTCTGATGCTTTGTCAATTCAATGCCAAGCCCTGATCAATGGAGCAGATAAAGATCTTGAAAAAAAAAAGTGCCATAAACATCCTTTTTATGTGTATGTTTTCTGGTCACTTCTGTCAGCTAATCAGAAGCACATATAAAAGGTATCTGGGGCTTATTATTCTGCGTCTGCAGGCAGTTTTAGAAAAACAAACAAAACAAGTGGTTTTGGGACAACCTAGTCTTTCTTTGGGGAATTTTTACCCCAAGCATTGTTTTATTTTATAGGCATTTTAATTGAGAAACTCAGAATTTTTTTAAAAATTCTTCACCCTTCCTAATTTCACATGACAAGTGACATAGTAATAAAACGCCTCAAAATATATTCTTGGGCTCTTCCCAGTTAAAATGACCTCACGTATACCATAGAAGAGAAGCTTGAACAGAGGCGCCAGAGTAAAAACGTTTAAAAACTGGTTATAAAGGGCGGCAGTGGTGGGCTTACCTCCCCAACAAGTAAAACACCGACTGTGTTGATTAAAGTTCAACAAAGATGCCGTTTATTTAAGTACTCCAAAATGCAACGCGGTTTGCAGGTTGTATCCCGCTTCATCAGGCAATGAAAGAGAGGCGTTTGACTTGGACCGAGACTTGTACTAGATTTTACTTTTTTTTGACTGCCTGATGAAGCGGGAGGAGCTCACAATCTAGTCCCTAACATAGTCCTATGTCTATGCATGTATCATGTAATGTATGTGTAGGGACAATTTAGGGGGAAGCCAATTAACTTATCTGTATGTTTTTGGGATGTGGGAAGAAACCAGAGTGCCCGGAGGAAACCCACACAGACACAGGGAGAACATACAAACTCCCTGCAGATGTTGACTTAGCTGGGATTTGAACCGGGACCCAGCACTGCAAGGCGAGAGCGCTAACCACTACGCCACCATACTGCTCAGGTACTTAAATAAACGGTATCTTTGTTGAACTTCAATCAACACAGTCTGTGCTTTACTTGTTGGGGAGGTAAGCCCACCACAGCCGCCCGTTTTAACCGTTTTTTTAAACGTTTTTACTCTATTCTGGCGCCTCTGTTCAAGCTTCTCTTATATTGCCAAGTCCACCCCTGGTGCAGGGGTTTTACCCCTTGTTCCTACCTACAGAGAGCGACTTCTTAACCTGAGTGGAGTCAGGTCATAACATCCTTACCTGCCTATACAGTGGTTGTCTTTGTGGTAACCCATGTTTGTGAGTATAAACTCATGCACACCTTACTACTACCAAATGCTTCTTGAACATACTACACTATTTGCTTGTTGAGGGGCTGTGGCTTAAAGTATTAGAGGCACAGGATCAGTAGGAGAGTCAGGCAACAGGTATTATTTTAAAAGGAAGAATGCATATCCCTTTCAGTTTAGGTTCCCTTTAAAGCTGAATACAAGTGACACATGCGTTACTGTAATTGGCTAGGTATAGGTTAACACTTCACTACAGAAAAGAAAAATCATGTTGACAATGTCACTTTAATAAACTAACATCCAAGAACCTACAAAGGGACTTATTTGCACATCCAAGAAACAAGTGGATAACCTGTGAAATTTTTCCAATGGCGCACATGCACCTTAGCTGAATACCAGGACTTTTATAAATGTATTATTTGCACTTAGAGAGACTCTGAAGCCTCCCTAAAATCATGTTTTTATTTAAAAAAATACTTTAGCATGATTCCAGCACCTAAAACGCTGCATCACCGTGACTGAAAACTCAATTAATTACCCCAAACTCCCTGAGCCTAATTGCGGGGATCGCTTCCTAGTAGAGGCAGAGCTTTGGGCTGTAGCTCTGCCTCTACTCCATCAATCTGCGTGGATCTATGCCTCTCCCCGCCCCTTCTCAGTCTTCTTTCACTGAGAGGAGTGTGGAGAGGCGGCGATCAGCACAAATTGACGCGCATGGAGGCAGAGCTACAGCCCAAAGCTCTGCCTCCCTTGGGCAGCGCCATCCACGACCAGGAAAGTCATGGGTTTTTGCCCCGGGAGTTAGGGGTGATTAATTGAGTTTTCAATTTACAAAATATTGCGTTTTCAAAAATATAAAAACATGATTTTAGGGAGGCTTCAGAGTCTCTTTAAAGTGAACCTTAAGTCAGAAAAAAAAAAGTGTTTTACTCACCTGGGACTTCTACCAGCCCCCTGCAGCAGTCCTGTGCCCTCGCAGCCACTCACTAATCCTCTGGTCCCCCGCTGCCAGCTACTTTCATTTTTGCAGACAGGACTGGCCACGCGTAGCGAACGCATAGATATGCGGCAACGCGTATTTTTTTGTACGCGTTGCGGCCCGCAATAGCGCTAATTGCAGTCGGGAATGCGGAAAAGGCTACGCGTGGCCAGTCCTGTCGGGCCTGTCGGCAAAAATGAAAGTAGCTGGCAGCGGGGGACCAGAGGATTCGTGATTGGCTGCGACGGCACAGGACTGCTGCAGGGGGCTGGTAGAAGCCCCAGGTGAGTAAAACTCATTTTTTTCTGACTTAAGGTTCACTTTAAGGTGCATAAATAGGACATTTTTACACATACATTTTGCAACAAGTGGTTAAAGTATTTACACTGAGGCATTTACATCAGCATGAATGAAGAATCAAACCCTTCTCAAAAAGAACTTCTCCCAAGAAACCAAACGTACTTTGGTGATGAACTGTATATTTTCCAGCAGGATGGAGCACCATATCACAAGGCAAAAAAAAAAAAAAAATACAAAGTAGCCCATACAAGGAGTTATCAAGCGCTACTTACCCGGGGCTTCCTCCAGCCCTAAACTCCCAGCATGTCCCTCGCCGCAGCTCTGCACGCAGCCGTTCACCGCAGCCATCTCCTGGTCCCCGGCGATGACGTCAGGCCGACCTCCAGGTCAGCCTGTACTGCGCCTGCACGAGCGCCGCTATCAATCACCGCCAGGTGGTCCGTTCCGGTCCACGTGGCGGTGATTGACAA
Source organism: Hyperolius riggenbachi (assembly GCF_040937935.1). Classification (NCBI taxonomy): domain Eukaryota; kingdom Metazoa; phylum Chordata; class Amphibia; order Anura; family Hyperoliidae; genus Hyperolius; species Hyperolius riggenbachi. The sequence continues at coordinate 165,290,852 of NC_090654.1, forward strand.
CACCGCTTGCGCAGGCGCAGTACAGGTCGACCTGGAGGTTGGCCTGACGTCATCGCCGGGTCAGGGAGGGAGCTGCGGTGACCGGCTGCGTAGCGCTTATTTTGTTAATTTTGCCCTGATAACTCCTTTAAGTAACAATCAGATAATGGAAATTGCATCAATCCTGCTTAGAATTTGCATCTGTTCCCTTTGCATCTTTTACCTTGCAAGGTATATGATTATTATTTAGTATTTATATAGCACTGAGATATTCCACAGTGCTTCAATTCATCATTGCCGTATTCGGTAATGCTGAAAACAGCTGATTTTTCGGAGCATTTTATAAAATGTCAATTCATCAAGACTATCTAGGTCCACTTGGATAGTGGGAAAAATATAATTCGGCTACCAGCTATAGCTGGAGGCCGAATTATAGTGTTTTAAAATGTAACTTCTGCTCCATCTTCTGAAGACACCGAAGTTACTCATTGTGCGCCGCTATAGCCGTAATTCCTAATACTGCCTATGGTGGCGCCAGCTGAGCCCAAATCTCCTGCGCTGAATACAACTGCCCCGTGTTACCGCATGGCAAGCTGAAATTACCGAGCAGTGAGCTAAATTACTGACTTGTGCCAGAAACACCTCAAAAAATGTCAGCAAATGTCAATTCATAAAGATTACAGCATGCGGTAAAGCCCAGTATCATGTTTGACGATTACCGGCAGCTCTGGTATGTTGAAAACAGTGCGGGAGCAGTGACTCATAGAAGCAGAGAGGGATTACCTATGACTGACAGGAGCAGAGAGCCAATAGAATCAGCCCCTGTCTCCTGCAAGTCCCTCTGATCAGATGCTGATAGGATCAGGATCCTTCTCGGGAGGGTTGAGTTTTTCTACCCGCCAGGCAGTGGAGGAGAGAGATCCAAACAACAGAAGTTTCCCCCGTAGCCGTTCTGCTAATGTCAGTTAAATATATCATATAAGACAGGGGTCCCCAACCACCGGTTCGCGGCCCACTGCTGGTCCGTGGGGGACGTTTGCAGTTGGGCCGCAGGACTGTCCTCTTGCCCCCCCCCCTCCCCCCGGCCGCCGCTACTGTTACCTTAGCCAGCGGCCACTTCCTCTATATTCCCCTCTCATGCCGTGTAACTGATTCACAGCAGCGCGCCCCGCGGCTGCTGTGATGAGGCAGGAGAGAGCAGTTCCCATTGTAACGGCGATACACATCGCCGGTACAGGAAGCCGCTCTCTCTCCTGCTTCCTGCCTCCTCACAGCAGCCGCAGGGCGCACTGCTGTGAATCAGTTACACAGCATGAGAGGGGAATATAGAGGAAGCGGTCGCTGGCTAAGGTAACAGCAGCGGCGACCGTGTGGGGTGTGTGTGGGGGGGCACTATACTAGCTATACTGGAGCACTACCTACCCATACTGGGCACAATACTCGCTATACTGGGCACTATGCTAGCTATACTGGGCACTATACTAGGTATACTGGGCACTATATATTGCTATACTGGGGCACTATTATTATTATCATTTATTTATAAAGTGCCAACATATTCCGTAGCGCTGTACAATGTAAGAAAACAAACAAGGGATACAGACAATGATATATATCAAATATGAACACTGATACAAGATACAGCACTGCTGATTACAATTTGATTTAACATGATGACTAAAATGTATAAATGTCTAACAGTGTGCAAGCAATTCAATGAATAACAGTCCATGACACAAAAGGGTGAGAGCCCTGCCCTTGCGAGCTTACAATCTAAAGGAATGGGGTGGAAACAAGAGGTGGGGATGTATACAGTATATGTACAGGCAGTGCGCAATTAGGTTATTTAGTGGGTGCATGGCCTAAGCTAGAGAATATGCTTGTCGGAAAAGGGCACTATACTATACTGGGCACTATACTATACTGGGCACTATACTAGCTATACTGGGCACTATACTACCTACCTATACTGGGCACTACACTAGCTATACTGGGGCACTACCTACCCATACTGGGCACTATATTAGCTATACTGGGGCAACTAAACTCCCTACACTGGTGCAACTATGCTAGCTATGCCGCCCCCCTCAACCCCCCCCCCCCCCCCAATGGTTCCCGGAGAAAAATTTGGTCAGGAAGTGGTCCCCGGGCCGGAAAAGGTTGGGGACCCCTTATGTGGGAGACACACACAGTGATATTTGAGAAGTGAAATTAAGTTTATTGGATTTACAGAAAGTGCACAATAATTGTTTAAACAAAATTAGGCAGGTGCATAAATTTGGGCGCTGTTGTTGTCGTCGTCATTTTATTGATTCCAGAACCTTTAAAACTAATTATTGAAACTCAAATTGGCTTAGTAAGCTCAGTGACCACTGACCTACATACACAGGTGAAGCCAATTGTGAGAAAGAGTATTTAAAGAGACACTGAAGCGAAAAAAAAATGATATAATGAATTGGTTGTGTACTATGAATAATTACTAGGAGATTAGCAGCAAAGAAAATATTCTCATATTTTTATTTTCAGGTATATAGTGTTTTTTCTAACATTGCATCATTCTCTAATATGTGCAGATTACACAACACTAAGCATTCAAAATGATTCTTTCAGAGCAGTCTGTGAACTAATGACCTCTCCTCTGGCAGAGAAAAAGAAAACAGTTGAGATAATAAAAGTCAGATAACAGCCCTCTCCACACTTTGAAAGTCATAGAGGTTAACCACCCTGGCGTTCTATTAAGATCGCCAGGGCGGCTGCATGAGGGTTTTTTATAAATAAAAAAAAAAATATTTCATGCAGCCAACTGAAAGTTGGCTGCATGAAAGCCACTAGATGGCGCTCCGGAGGCGTTCTTCTGATCGCCTCCGGCGGCCAAAAGTAACACGGAAGGCCGCAATGAGCAGCCTTCCGTGTTTTGCTTACTTCGTCGCCATGGCGACGAGCAGAGTGACGTCAGCCGACGTCCTGACGTCAGCCGCCTCCGATCCAGCCCTTAGCGCTGGCCGGAACTATTTGTTCCGGCTGCGCAGGGCTCAGGCGGCTGGGGGGACCCTCTTTCGCCGCTGCTCGCGGCGGATCGCCGCAGAGCGGCGGCGATCGGGCAGCACACGCGGCTGGCAAAGTGCCGGCTGCGTGTGCTGCTCTTTATTTCATCAAAATCGGCCCAGCAGGGCCTGAGCGGCACCATCTGGCGGTAATGGACGAGCTGAGCTCGTCCATACCGCTAAGGTGGTTAATGGCTTTTTTGCATAGAGATAACAACTGGAGTTTCTTAACTCTTCCTGTACTAAAAACAATTAGACTCATGTGTCTGATCTTAAAGAGAATCTGTAACGTCAAAACGTCCCCTGGGGGGTACTCACCTCGGGTGGGGGAAGCCTCAGGATCCTAATGAGGCTTCCCACACCGTCCTCCGTCCCTCAGGGGTCTCGCTGCAGCCCTCCGTACAAGAGGACGTCAATATTTACCTTCCCGGCTCCTGCGCAGGCGTCTGACGGCTGTCGGCTCCGAAGTAGGCGGAAATACCCGATCGCCGTCGGGTTTGCTCTACTGCGCAGGCACAAGTTTCTGGCACCTGCGCAGTAGAGCGGACCCGACTGAGATCAGGTATTTCCGTCTACTTCGGAGCCGAAAGCAGCCACAGCGACCCCGCTGGAGCCAGCTGTTGGTCTGTCGCCGGCTGTTCGGAGGGCTGCAGCGAGACCCCCGTGGGACAGAGGACGGCATGGGAAGCCTCATTAGGATCCCGAGGCTTCCCCCACCCGAGGTGAGTACCCCCCAAGGGATGTTTTTGATGTTACAGAGTCTCTTTAAAGTTTTATTTCTTAGCTGTACTACACATACGAATCATCATAATTTTTTGTTCGCTTCAGTGTCTCTTTAAGGGGGTCAGTTGTAAGTTTCCCTCCTCTTTTAATTTTCTCTGAAGAGTAGCAACATGGGGGTCTCAAAACAACTCTCAAATTCTCTGAGATTTCAGCTGTCTGTTTCCACATTTAGGAACATATTGAGGAAATGGAAGACCACAGGCTCAGTTCAATTTACGGCTCGAAGTGGCAGACCAAGAAAAATCTCGGATAAACAGAAGCGACGAATGGTAAGAACACTCAGAGTCAACCCACAGACCAGCACTAAAGACCTACAACATCATCTTGCTGCAGATGGAGTCACTGTGCATCGTTCAACCATTCCGCACACTTTACACATGGAGATGCTGTATGCAAGAATGATGCAGAGGAAGCCTTTTCTCCACCCACAGCACAAACAGAGCTGCTTGAGGTATGCTAAAGCACATTTGGACAAGCCAGCTTTATTTTGGAATAAGGTGCTGTGGACTGATGAAACTAAAATTGAGTTATTTGGGCATAACAAGGGGCGTTATGCATGGAGGAAAAACAACATAGCATTCCAAGAAAAACAACTGCTACCTACAGTAAAATATGCATGGAGGAAAAAGAACACAGATCAACAGGGATTTGTGAGGGAGCAGGCTGGTGTTGTACTTTGTTCTCTGGTTGAACTTGATGGACGTATGTCTTTTTTAAACCAAAATAACTATGTAACTATGTAATTGCAAGAAAAACACTTGCTACCTACAGTAAAATATGGTGGTGGTTCCATCATGCTTTAGGGCTGTATGGCCAGTGCAGGGACTGGGAATCTTGTCAAAGTTGAGGGACGCATGGATTCCACTCAGTATCAGCAGATTCTGGAGACCAATGTCCAGGAATCAGTGACAAAGCTGAAGCTGTGTCGGGGCTGGCTCTTTCAACAAGACAACAACCCTAAACACTGCTCAAAATCCACTAAGGCATTCATGCAGATAAACAAGTACAACGTTCTGGAATGGCCCTGGCCATCTCAATTCCCAGACCTAAATATAATTGAAAATCTGTGGTGTGAGTTAAAGAGAACTGTCCATGCTCGGAAGCCATCAAACCTGAATGAACTAGAGATGTTTTGTAAAGAGGAATGGTCCAAAATACCTTCAACCAGAATCCAGACTCTCATTGGAACCTACAAGAAGCGTTTAGAGGCTGTAATTTCTGTAGAAGGAGGATCTACTAAATATTGATTTAATTTCTTTTTTTGTGGTGCCCAAATTTATACATCTGCCTAATATTGTTTAAACAATTATTGCACACTTTCTGTAAATCCAATAAACTTTTTTTCACTTCTCAAAGATCACTGTGTGTGTCTCCTATATGATATATTTAATTGACATTTTTTATTAAAAAAAAAAATCGATTTATCCAGGAAAATCATGCCGATTAACAAGGCATGTGTAATGTCTCTTGGAAGTTCATCTAAGCTGTGGCAATTAAATAAAATGTTAAGAAAGATTAATAGACAGATTTAGAGCGAGCAGAGGGAGTATAACAAACATGTACATTCTAAAGGAAAGTCGGGGATGCCTCTTACTATTGTACTGCCTCCACTGAACGGAACAGCATGTAACAAAACAGAGACAACTCCACACTCTTCTGCTGTTGCAGGTTTTTGAAAATTGAAAGCATGGGTTTCGGTAAGTTACCGAACTTCTACTGCACCTGTGAAAATGTTGATGAATTATCAAAAAAAAAAAGTCTAAAATACTTGAACGCGGTGTTTTCCATTTCTTTTTTTTTTTTTTTTTTGTAATTGAATAGCCTTTGATGAATTGAGCGAGTTGGCACCAACTGTCCCTCAGAGGAGCTGACAATCTAATCCCTACCATAGTCATATGTCCATTGTAGTCTAGGGCCAATTTAGGGGGGAAGCCACTTAACTTATCTGTATGTTTTTGGGATGTGGGAGGAAACCAGAGTGCTTGGAAGATAGTAACATATTGCAACAGGATCTGGATAAGATGGCTATATGGGCACATAAATGGCAGATGAAATTCAATGTTGAAAAATGTAAAGTCATGCATCTTGGTCGTACCAATGGTCTAGCACCAGACAAAATAAAAATGGGATACAGTTGGGGACATCAAACTTGGAGAAGGATTTAGGAGTACTCATCGACAACAAGTTAAATAATCGTATTCAATGCCAAACCGGTGCAGCTAAAGCTAATAACATTTTTGGATGCATTAAAAGGGAAATAAAAACTTGAGATGCTAGCATAATTTTGCCCCTGTTTTTATACAGAGGAAGGTTATATTTGGCCTTAATTGACCGAGTCTTATCTACTTTATCCTACAATACTGAAAAGGAGAACTGCGATTAGATTAGTTAGTTTTTAGTTTGACTATTTAACCACTTCACAACTGAGGGGTTTTACCCCTTAAGCATTCGAGCAATTTTCACCTTTCATCGCTCCTTACATTCATTCGTCTATAATTTTATCATTACTTATCGCAATGTAATGAACTATATCTTGTTTTTTTCGCCACCAATTAGGCTTTCTTTAGGTGGGACATTATGCCAAGAATTAATTTTATTCTAAATGTGTTTTAATGGGAAAATAGGAAAACATTTGGGAAAAAAAACATTTTTCAGATTTTGGCCATTATAGTTTTTAAATAATGCATGCTACTGTAATTAAAATCCATGTAACTCATTTGCCCATTTGTCCCGGTTATTACACCGTTTAAATTATGTCCCTATCACAATGTATGGCGCCGATATTTTATTCGGAAATAAAGGTGATTTTTTTTTTTAAATTTGCGCCCATCACTATTGACAAGCCCATAATTTATAAAGTAACAGTGTTATACCCTCTTGATATAAATATTTAAAGAGTTTAGTCCCTAAGGTAACTATATGTTTTTTTTTTTATTGTAATTTTTTTCTACAAAAAAAAAAAAAGTAACAATTGGGGAGTGTGGGAATGGTTCTTCCGTTCATTGATCTCCGGGCGAGCGGGCGGCGGCGTGCACGAGCGGGTGCGCGGACAGCGGCGGCAGCGGTAGGGGGTGCGTGTATCTACACTCCGGTGCGGGGAACTCAAGTCCAAAGGAGCGTACATATACTGTACCCGGGCGGCGATGTGGTTAAGTTTGGTTTCTATAGTTACGGCATAACTTACTCATTGTAAACCACTATATAAGTATAGGCATTTTGGTGATCCAGTTTTTCCTCAGTTAATTGGAATTACCTGATTATATAAATTCAGCTATTGTTCTGCCCAGAGTGGCCATGTCAATGAACAATAACTGATATTATTTTACGCTCATATTTGTCATTTATGCATTATTGTTATGTCTCGATAATCTTTGTGTTTAAATGCCTACAAACACTACACTGTACTAATATGTAGCCATTCACGGTTACTACTATTTCTTGTTAATAATGTGACATTTTTTATTAAAAATATATTTAAAAAAAAATATTGCCCCTGTTTAACTCTCCAGTAAGGCCACATCTGGAGTATGGAATTCAGTTCTGGGCACCACATTACAGGAAAGATATTGCAGTTTTAGAGCAGGTGCAGAGAGGAGCAACAAAATTGATACGTGGGATGGAAGGTCTCACTTACCAAGAAAGGTTAGCTAAACTGGGTTTATTTAGTCTAAAGAAAAGACGCCTTAGAGGGGATCTAATTAACATGTATAAATACATCAGAGGGCAATATAAAAGCTTGGTGGATGAGCTTTTTGTCCCTAGTCCTTCTCAAAGGACTAGAGGACATGATCTGCGCATGGAGGAAAAACGTTTAAGCCATTTATTTAGGAAAGGGTTCTTTACAGTAAGAGTGATTAAGATGTGGAATGCATTGCCACAGGAAGTAGTTATGGCAAATTCTATACCTGCATTTAAAGGGGGATTAGATGCTTAACTTGCGTTGAAAGACATCCATGGCTACAATTACTAGGTAATGCCCAGTGATGTTGATCCAGGGATTCTATCTGATTGCCATCTGGAGTCAGGAAGGAATTTTTTCCCTTTTGGGGCTAATTAGACCATGCCTTGTAAGTGTTTTTCACCTTCCTCTGGATCATCAGGGATATGTGAGGGAGCAGGCTGGTGTTGTACTTTGTTCTCTGGTTGAACTCGATGGACGTAGGTCCTTTTTCAACCCAAATAACTATGTAACTATGAAATGTTCTCTGGTTGAACTCGATGGACGTAGGTCCTTTTTCAACCCAAATAACTATGTAACTATGAAATCCACGCAGACACGAGGAGGACATACAAACTCCATGCAGATAGTGCCCTGGCTGGGATTTGAACTGGAGAAGCAGCTCTGCAAGGGTATAGTGATATTCCCTATGCCACCGTATTAAAGTGAACCTGAGGTAAAAATAATCTGATAAACAATTGGATCTGTCCTCCTACTCCTATATTTTGTTTTTGTTTTACATATCCTCATTTTATTTTATATTTAAACATTTTAAAAGTAGATTGAGGCTACATTCACAGTGGGACATAGCATTGTAATGTGTCGTTAAAGTCAAAATGCAAAAAAGGTGGTAACACATTAATGCTGCATTACCGTCCGTTGCATACAGTAGATACCGTAAAGCATACAGGTAATAAAAAGTATACTTTCCTGCACCTGGTTATGTGTGCGTTTAGAGGTAACGCACTGCAGCAGTGCGTTACCATAACGCTACAAGTTACAATGCGATGCCAACGTCGCACTGTGAACGTCCCATAGGCTTATCATTGCATTGCGGTAAGCTGCGTTATAAGAGTTTATAAAGCAGCTCTGCAACGTCCCACTGTGAATAAGCCCTCAATATTTTGTTGTCTCTGCTCAATGGCAGTCTATTAAGAGTCCCTGGCCCATTTGCAATTCGTTTTTTCTCCTGTGTTTTATGCTTGGAGATAATTTTTCATATTCTATTTAGAATAACTTTTCAGCGCTTTGAAATTTAAAAAGTACCAAAAAGTAGGTGAAAAATAGTTTTACAGTATTTTTTTTGCTTGCTGGTTATTTAACCACTTCCCCTCCCCCGGGACGAGTAACTGCTTGCAGGGGGGTAGCTACCACATCCCTACCCACCGCGCGTTACCATTCGACCCCCACGCGCTCATTACCGCCTCTAGATCAATGAATGGGAACACAGTTCCCATTCATTGATCTAAGTCCCCGTGTGAATGACCGCAGCCATCTATGGGACGACACCGCCATTCACAATGTCCGTCCACGCAGTGCTTCCTGTTTGAGTAGTAATACGACGCATTCGGAAGACACCTGCAAGGACATCTTATGGCTAAATCGTAAAACTACATCTGCATTTTTTTTTTCAATGAAAAGGACCTATTTTTACTTTTTAACCACTTCATGACACAGGACGCATATATACAGTGGAGGAAATAATTATTTGACCCCTCACTGATTTTGTAAGTTTGTCCAATGACAAAGAAATGAAAAGTCTCAGAACAGTATCATTTCAATGGTAGGTTTATTTTAACAGTGGCAGATAGCACATCAAAAGGAAAATCGAAAAAATAACCTTAAATAAAAGATAGCAACTGATTTGCATTTCATTAAGGGAAATAAGTTTTTGAACCCCTACCAACCATTAAGAGTTCTGGCTCCCACAGAGTGGTTAGACACTTCTACTCAATTAGTCACCCTCATTAAGGATACTTATTAACCCCTAACCTCCCACACCAGAATAATTAGCAATTTTTTTTTATTATTTTTAAATAATAATAATAATAAAAAATTTACAAATAACAAAAAGAAATACATTAATAGTTACCTTAGGGACTGAACTTTTTTTAATATGTATGTCAACAGGGTATATTACTATTACGTTATAAATTATTGGCTTGTAATCAGGGCTGGACACAAAACTGAAAAAAAAATGCACCTTTATTTCCACATTAAATATTGGTGCCATACATTGTACTAGGGAAACATTTTAAAGTTACAATAACCGGGACAAATGGGCAAATAAAATGTGTGGGTTTTAATTAGGGTAACATGTATTATTATTTAAAACTATAATGGTCGAAAACTGGGAAATTATTTTTTTTCAATGTTTTCCTGATAAAACACTTTTAGAATAAAATAATTATTAGCAAAAAGTACCCCCCCCCAAGAAAGCCTAATTGATGGTGGGAAAAAACAAGATATAGATTGTTGTGTTGTGATAAGTAGCAATAAAGTTATAGGAAAATGGATGGAAGGAGTGCTGACAGGTGAAACTTGCTCTGGTTTTTTAAGGGGCAAAACCCTTCTAGGTGAAGTGGTTTAAAGGCATTTTGTTGACAAGTTTGAATATATCACTTAGGAGAAAACTCAAAAGAAAAGGTTAATAGCACATGGGCCCCAGAGTTAAAATACATGAACTGTGACCTTTTTCTATCTCTCCTTTGCCCTCAGTTGTATTCTGCCAGGAAAACTTTTATGGCTGTAATTTGCTTATCAATGATGTTTACTATAGTCCCGACAAGGTGCAAGAGAGAAACTGTTACTTCCATGCCTGAAAATTAAGTCTTTAAGGCAGCAAAATAAAAACAGCCTGGTTGGTTATATGTTTTGCACTGTATAGTCACATGTTTATCTCATGTCACATGTTGCCTCGGGTACACTTTAATAAACCAGAGCTTTATCTATACAGCTGAAGCAGTCAAATGCAGCGACAGCTTTCCTGAACACCAAATTAAAAACCATAAAGGTCTGTGTTTATGTGAAAAACTTAATACGTTAGGAAAGTGATGAAAAGTTCAACAGGTCATCATTTCTCCATGTGAGAACTGAGCAAAGCAGATTTTACATTATACAAACATGGTCACGGTTTACACATTCCGTACTTAAAATTGAAAAGAAGAATAAAACTCCAGGAAATGTATTGTTTACTATTAAAACTACGGATACAATTATTTATCTTATAATATTTTTTCAGCTGATGTTTGTTTTAATCCAATTGAGGACCTGTGGCCAATTTTCAAAAGATAGATGAAGAAGCAGAAGGCCACAGTGTGATCATACCAAGCACTAACAAATGCAAGTAGGCATCAGCATCAATCAGGATTTAGTACAGATGTCCAGAATGAATTGCAGAAGATATGAAAAAGTCAATATATCAGATACTGAATCTGCATAGATTTGATGTATTGGGCAATAAAAGTCTTTGGACCTGGTTCATCAAGCTGCGTAGCTAAAGCAGCGCAGCTAAAATAGAGAAGCGCAAGCTCAGTGCACGCTATGATGGGGTAGTGCAGCATAGCATGCGCTGGTAACCTATGTGTGCTTCTTGTAACTAATGGCTGCTCCACTCGTCCCGCCCTAAGATTGCTCCAATATGCTGTCTGTCACAGCATAGCGTGCGCTGAGCTAAGCTGTGCTGCTTTAGCAGCGTAGCTTGATTAAAGCCAATGGTTCCCGATTAGTAAAAAAAAAAAAAAAAGGCAGATACTCATCTAAGGAGAGGGAAGGCTCTGTGTCCTAATGAGCCTCCCCTCTCCTCTCCCGGTGCCCTCGTTGCAGCGGCAGCGTCCCCGTTCACATCCCCTGCCACGGGGGACTTTGGCAGTCTTCGGGAGCAGAGTCCTCGAAGACAGGCGGCTCCATACTGCGCATTCGCAATAGAGGGCGCTAGCGCAGTTTGGAGCGGCCCGCCTTCGGGAGCACTTGGATTCCCGAAGACTGCCGAAGCCTCCCGTCAGCGGCGGAAGTAGCAGTATTTGACCAATTTACTCAAATACTGCTACGGGTGAGCCAGCGCTGGAACGGGCACCGGGAGAGGAGAGGGGAGGCTCATTAGGACTCTGAGCCTTCCCTCTCCTTAGGAGAGTATCTGGCTTTTCTTTTTCTAACACGGTTCTCATTCTCTTTAATCAAGCCCTTTGATCTTGATGAGAGTTATAATTATTGTAGATGCACATGTGTCCCTGACAACACTTTTGGCCATGACTGTACACTAAGAACAAAATTACAATCATCACATATACTGGGTCTAAAAGGAATACCTTGTACTTCCCTGCACCAAAAAATACATTTTCATTTTCCTTGGACTGCGTTGAACAATTATGCCTACTGGAAGCAGCAAACTCAGAGGCATATTGGAAAATAATTTCACCACCTTATAAAATTGGATTTCTCCCCAACATATACATTCGAGCTAGCAACGTCCTGTAGGCATAATCATGTGACCACAGACCCGGAAATGAAAGCAAGGCTTTTTTACTGAAACTTTACCTTTGAAATGCTTTGTGCTTATTTTAGGGTAAAAGTGTGTGTCCGCACGTGCGCCCTCTCATGATTTTACTAACAGCAAAAATGACTTCACTATAATCTTATCAGACTACCAGAGAAAAAAAAATGGTGCAACATACCTGATCCTGTTTACTTTGCGTTGCCAGCAGGTAATGTTCATCATGAGGATCCTCTGGGTCTCCTGGTGATCGATGCTGCAAGTAAGTCATTTTCTGGCCGAAAATTCCAAATGTGGCAGGATAAAACAGAGCCATTGCGGCCTATAAGATGAACACAGGTTTATGAAGAAACTACATGTTTGTCTAGTAAAAACAGAATTCTCCAAGGCCTCAAAAAGGAAATATTATTTTCAACTTAAAAGGGGAGTCTGAAGCCTTATTTAAAAAAAAAAAAAAAAATCTGATACTTACCTAAGGAGAGGGAAAGCTCTGAGTCCTATAGAGCCTTCCCGTTCTCCGCATCTGCCCGCAAGCTCCCCCGTTAGCAGTGTACGACCGTTTGGTAATAGACTGATCTATTCCGAGTTGGGCTGGCTTCAGCAGTCTTCGGAAGCAATCGGGCTTCCGAAGACGGGCCGCTTCGTACTGCGCATGAGTGAGCGCCCTCTCTTGTGAACCTGTGCGTGGGCAGTAGAGAGTTGCCTGTTTTTGGAAGCCCGAGTGCTTCAGAAGACTGCCTAAGTCTCCCGCGGCAGGAGATTTATACCGTGGAGCCAGCGGGGGAACAAGGAGAATGGGAAGCCTCTATAGGACCCAGAGCCTTCCCTCTCCTTAGGTAAGTATGTTTTTTTGTTTTAAAAGAGCCTTCAGATTCACTTTAAAACATATGAATAGATATAATGGGGAAAATAAACACAGCAACTGTTAAAAATATCTTAATTTCTTGTAACTTAAAGAATTGTTTAAAGCAATCCTGTAATGTCCTGAAATAATCAAAATTAAGATGGAAGAGGTATACTTTGAAGATAGTTGGCTGCAGCATCTCTTTTCATAAGAACTGCTCCAGCTACAGCCAACAGCTCTCTGAATGAAAAGTGCGTGTAGTGCCTGCACCCCACATGATCTGGAGGTAGCTTCCATCTCCGCAACACTGCCAAATTTTTTCCTACCCAGTCCCCGACACCGCCAAACTTCAGGTTATCTCCCTTCTGGACTACTGCAATGCCATTCTTTCTGAACATTCTGAAGCCAGATTTCAAACTCTGCAATCTGTTATATACACAGCTGCCAGACACATTCACTCCTCCCACCGTTCCTCTTCTGCTGACCCTCATTGCAAGTCCTTTCACTGGCTCCGTGTCCCCCTCAAAATTAAATTTGAACTGCTCTGCCTGGCATACAAATCAGCCCTCCATTCCTCTCTTTCATGCATATCAGATTCTGTGCAGAGATCCTTCCTAACCCACACTCTCCACTCCTTCAACACTCTACAGATGTCCACCCCATGCATCACATGCAAGGCTCCAGGACTTCACCAGAGCAGCCTCTACTCTATGGAACTCTCTCCCCCTCCCCATCATGGTCGTCCTCACCTTCAACTCATTCAAGCTGACCTTAAAGGAGTTATCAGGCAAAAATAGCCCAAATGGGCTTTACTCGCATGGGTCTTTCTCCAGCCCCTTGCAGCCGACTGTCCTACACCGACCGCTCCGCAGACACCGCTCCCTGCCGCTGACCGTATTCGGGCCAACCGCAAAGCCTTACTGTGGCTGCGCGAAGTGCCGCTGTCAATCACAGCCACGTGGGCCGCGGCGAACTGCGCCACGGCCAATGTGGCCCGTGATCGACAGCAGCGCTTCACGCAGCTGCAATAAGGCCGACCCCGCGGTCGGCCTGAATACGGACACCGGCAGGGAGCGGAGCTAATCCGCCAACTTCATAGCTTTATACCCTCCCTAGCAATGCATCTGTATAGTATCAGGGCCCCCAAACTGTCATCCTAGCGATCAGATCCGATCACTTTAAAAGGCAGTCTTGGGACAATGGTCCGATACATGTCTAATTAGTAATGAATTAAGGACATATGTGGTGTCATTTTATCTGGGAGCCAAGAAAACTATTTTGAGGGGTTTTATAACAGTGGCATTTGTTACTTGGCAATTAGGAAGGTTAAAACATGAAAAAGTGTATATTCTGGATCTATCTCACTTGGTGTCATATGTAATGAAAAAGTTATTGCTGTATAAATAGTGACCAAGCTGAAGTGTCAAAATTGTTAGGAATCTTAAAGGGGTAAAAACACAGGAATGCAAAGTTATTAATGTAATGTATCCCTGATTGTTCAGTGATGCGTAATATGTTAGCAATCTACAAATAACGTTTAATAATAAATAGACTAGACAGAGAACATTTAAATAGCGCTTTTCTCCTGTCGGACTTGATGCGCTCTATAGGCAGTGGAGGGTTAGGCAGTCTTGCCCAAGGTCTCCTACTGAATGGGTGCTGGTTTACTGAACAGGAGAAGCCGAGATTAGCTTGTCTTCAGTTTCACCCTATAGAAATGCTGAATGTTTTGGGGATGTTAGGACACAAAAATATCTAAACACAAATGTATGACTGCAAATAAAGCAGTCCTACACTTACCTGTAATATAAATTATGTTACCACGTTTATGATGTGCCTGAAAGCATATGTATAACGGCATTTTTCAGTGTTGTGTTTTATATATTATTTGGTTAAGTCCTTTTAATATTTTTTTTTTATTAAAAAAACAAAAACTTTATCACAAATCAAAGTGTAATATATGTTCAGTTGTCATCTGCTTATCTGACTGCCCATTTAAATCAGCAACTGACCTAAATGAAAACAGATATTTGATAGAAGATATTATTTTGGGGATGAAGAAAAATGGATGGTAATGTTTATTTGATTATTTACAGTAATACTATTTTCCCTAGAAAGGCTCTGGCTAATACCAGTCAGTAGCTTGTATAAAGGGTACCAATCTATACCCAAGCACTCTATAATTGTAAATTATATGATTGTAAAAGTAAATCTAGACTAAATATGAACCACTGACCTAGATCAGTGTAACCTTGTCAAAACAAAATGGAGAACTAAACCAGCAAACTAGTGGTTTGGGCAAGGCCATACTCTTAGGATAAGTGTTTGTTGTTAATTACAAATATGTTGATGTATAAAGACACTAAGAAGTAAATGGCATCTGCATATTAATAATATTACAGCAAAGCCTAAAAGGAGCTCATCATTAAACTAATCAACTGTTCTTACCTGAAGTTTTTCATCTCCAAGTCTCATTTGGTACAAGAGTACAGGAGAATCTGGGCGTCTGATCTGAAATTCATGATCCTGCAGTCCACAGATGTCCTGCAGGAAACAAAATGGGTATAATCAATATTTATTATTTATAGCATATGCCTTCTTTTTTTCTGCAATACAGTGTGCATTTCAGACGTAAAACACCCATGCTTAACAGTTACAGTGCATCCGGAAAGTACTCACAGTGCATTACATTTTCAACATTTTATGTTCTGTTACAGCATTATTTCAAAATGGATTAAATTCATTTTTTTCCTCAGAATTCTACACACAACGTGAAAAAGGTTTACGTGAGGATTTGGCAAATGTATTAAAAATAAAAAAAATGAGAAAGCACATGTACATAAGTATTCACAACCTTTGCCATGAAGCTCAAAATCAAGCTCAGGTGCATCCTGTTTTCCCAGTTCATCCTTGAGATGTTTCTGCAGCTTAACTGTATCCACCTGTTGTAAATTCGGTTGACTGGACATGATTTGGAAAGCCATTCACCTGTCTATAGTTGACAGTTCATGTCAGAGCACAAACAGACCATGAAGTCAAAAGAATTGTCTGTAGACCTCCTAGACAGGATTGCCTAGAGGAACAGATCTGGGGAAGGTTACAGAATTTTTTTTGCTGCTTTGGAGGTCCCAATGAGCAGTGTCCTCCATTATCCGTAAGTGGAACAAGTTTATAACCACCAGGACTCTTCCTAGAGTTGGCCGGCCATCTATACTGAGCGATAGTGGAAGAAGGGCCGTAGTCATGGAGGTGATGAAAAACCTGATGGTCACTCTATCAGAGCTCCAGAAGTCCTCTGTGGAGAGAGGAGAACCTTCCAGAAGGATAACCACATCTGCAGGAATAAACCAAGCAGGCCTGTATCGTAGAGTGGCCAGATGGAAGCCACTCCTAAGTAACAAAAAGGCACACGGCAGCCTGCCTGGAGTTTGCCAAAAGGCACCTGAAGGACTCTCAAGCCTTGAGAAACAAAATTATATTTTCTCTGGTCTTATGAAACAAAGATTGAACTCTTTGGTGTGAATGCCAGGGATCACGTTTGGAGGAAACCAGGCACTGCTCATCACCAAGGCAACATTATCCCTACAGTAAAGCATGGTGGTGGCAGCATCATGCATTGGGGATATTTTTCAGCAGCAGAAACTAAGAGAATAGTCAGGATAAAGAGAAACATGACTGCAGCAATGTACAGAGACATCCTGGATGAAAACCTGACCAAGAGCACTGTTAAACTTAGACTGGGCTGACAGTTCATCTTTGAGCAGGACACCGACCCTAAGCACACAGTCAAGATATCAAAGGTGTGGCTTCTGGAAAACTTTTTCAATGTTCTTGAGTGGCCAAGCCAGAGCCCAGACTTGAATTGAATGAATATCTCTGGAGAGATCTTAAAATGGCTGTGCATCGACACCTCTCATCCAACCTGATGCTGCTTGAGAGATGCTGCAAAGAGGAATGGGTGAAACATGCCAAAGATAGGTGTGCCAAGCTTGTGGCATCATATTCAAAAACTTGAGGTTGTAATTGGGGCCAAAGGTGCATAGACAAAGTATTGAGCAAAGGCTGTGAATACTTATGAACATGTGATTGCTTTTTTTTTTTTTTTTTTTTTTTTTTTTTTTTTTTGTATTTCAGGTTTTTTTTTATTTCTAGTAAATTTGCCAAAACTTCAAGTAAACTTTTCACATTGTCAATATGGGGTGTTGTGTGTAGAATTCTGAGGGGGAAAATTATTCAAATCAGATTTAGAATAAGGCTGTAACATAACAGAACGTGGAAAAAGTGATGTGCTGTGAATACTTTCTGGTTTCTTTCTGGATGCACTGTACATTTCCAGAGTAAGGTAAGAAACCAAGATCAGCAGCACCATTCTTGAAGAAATAGCTCTTTATTCAGACACGTAATTAAAATCACATGCCAAAAAAAATGGGCTTAGACGCAGCAGAGTAAGATAAGATAAGAGGGGCATTCAGGCAGTCCCACAGTTACAAACATCTGACATAAAAACGACCCGCCAGTAGGATTGGCCCAATTCAGTGGGAATTACGCCATTTCCACGGTGAAGGACGTTTGAAGGAGCAGTTTCACACGCTCCAATCTTTTCAGTCATGCAACATGCAGAAGATGCCAGGCACTAGAAGGAGCCGTGATCGAAGTGAATAGAAGAACATCCCTGGAATCTGTCTGGAAGGTGAGATCAGCACTGCTTCTGCTGTGTCTTACTCTGCAAAGCTAGGAGAGAACAAGATGGGGCAGAGGTGTCACAGAGAGACACAGTGGAGGCACAAGGGGGCAGAGGTGGAACAGAAGAGCACAATGAAGACACAGTGGAATTCCAGGTAAACAGATGTGGCACAGAGGGGGACACTGGAGGCAAAGGAGGGCACAGAGGAGGCACAGGGTCAGAAGTGGAACAGTGGAATAAGTACAGTTTTGAAAAAAAAAAAAATCTGTGCAATCTCTCAGCTCAGTATGGCATTGTTGACCCACCTGGTCCAGATGTGTGAATGTCTCTTTAAGCTGTTGCAGAAGAAGGCAATCTAGTAAGTTAGTGAGCTGACACTCCCGATATGGGAACCCAGCTCTCTGCATGAGCCAGTAGAAGCAGCGGGTTACATCAGATCCACCATATGCTAAGCACAGCCTGTAAATGGGACAGTTAAGGGTTTATTGTCAGTATCAGGTTGAAAACTCGACCCCAGTCAAAACCTCTTGTTGTTTGGACAGTAAGAGACAGACCACATTTGATATTGCAAAAATGTACACGTTCTCCATCCATGCATTTGTGCTTTTTTAAACTTGTATTACATGTGAATCGCATGCAGTTTCTCGATTTTATGCAGCAAAGAATCAGTTTTTTTGAGTATGTGTTTGTGCTAATGCACACATCCCACAGAAACACATCACGTGCAATTTCGCATTGCACAAAATAACACAATTTTTAGCAAGTGTACTTCCAGCCTGTCAGGGTTGTATTGATGTATGTGTCTCTGCAGGAGAGATTTAGGCCCTGTTCACACCTAAATCCGCAAAACGCCAGCGAAAATCACTGGACACTGCAGCGTTTTGGGAGCGATCGCGATTAGCGGTGCTATGCATGCTAATCGCGATCGCTAATCACTAATCGTGAATCGCCATCGAAACGCTGTATGTTACGCGTATGCTGTTAATGCTAACCGCAGTGAGAACACTGCTATAGGCTTACATGAGCTAGCGGTTTTTAAAAAACGCTAGTGTTTTGCGCTGAGTGGGAATCGCACGATTCCCGCTCAAGTGTGAACGAGCGCTTACACTCACCGTGGCGTCACCAATGAATGGAGAATATGGGGGCCCAGGGCAAATGGGTGGCTTAGCTTGTTTTTGTCCAGTTCACTGCCCTTAACATTATTTTTGTGACTGCCAGATAACTTAAGTCCAATGGTGGACCTCAGTGGAGATGCAGGGTGTGAGTAGAATGGGGACTAGGTAGATAATCGAGTACCCACAGATTTAGAGCCCACATAGGGACTGTATTGGGAGCAGCAACAAGTATATCTAATATAATTGTTTCAAAAGGACAGTTTCTTTACCTCTCCTATATTCAGGAAACACCTGCAGAGTTTCCTTGCAGGTTCTGTTATGACAACTGTGAAACTTGAGAAGGGGACCATACATCTCTAAAGGTGGCCATACACTGGTCGATTTGCCATCAGATTCGACCAAAAGATAGATCCCTCTCTGATCGAATCTGATCAGAGAGGGATCGTATGGCCACCTTTACTGCAAACAGATTGTGAATCGATTTCAGCCTGAAACCGATCACCATCTGTGGAGCTGCAGCCCCCCCCCCGCGCATACATTACCTGCTCCGCCGGCGAGAATCCCCTGGTCTACCGCTGTCTTCTCCGCCTGGTCCCAGCATCTTCTCCGCATCGGCTCCCGGCTGGCATCCGCGTATAACTTTCTGTCACTCCAGTGACAACGGAAGTTCTAATAGAGCGCCCTCTATTTGTACTTCCATTGTCACTGCAGTGATACAGGAAGTTATGCCGGATGCCGGGATGCGGAAGCTGATGCGGAGAAGAAGCCGGGACCAGGCGGAGAAGACAGCGGTGGACCAGGGGACTCGCGCCGGCGGAGCAGGTAATGTATTACCGCTGTATTGCGTCGGGTCGTCGGGCATTCAAACACCGCTATCGACGCACTCCCGACCCGCCGGCGACCGAGAAAAATCTTCAGCACGGATGGATTGACGGGAACGATGGATTTCGGACGGAAATCCATCGTTATGTCAGCGGTGTGCGCGGCGATTTCACGGCCGTTTTGATCACTGTAATCGAAAGGGCTGTATTTCGGCGGGAAAATCGTTAGTTGTATGGGCCCCTTAACTGTGCTGTAAGAGTTTATGGTGTGCTGCCATTGTCCCCATGAGTGACAATGGGATTTATCTAGTGCATTAGAACATACCCCTGAAGCATTTACAGTGGTTGTCTGCCATTAGCAATCAATTGTTTGTGAGTACCCAATTTATTTATTGTTGCAACCTTTTTATAGTTTGAGGTAATACAGCAGGTGTGGCTCCCTTTTGTTTGTGTTTTCTGCTATGGGAGTTGACTGTGTATGGCCATCTTCTGTCATTTCCAAGATGGGAAAAGTCATCACTAGCACTTTATTATATCTGCTCTATTAATGGTCAATTTTAACAACCTCTTTTTATACAACTGAAAGCAAATGTGAAGCCAACTAAAATAAAAGAAAAATTTAACTTACTTAAGGGAAGGCTCTGGATCCCATAGAGCCTTCCCAGTCCTCTCTGCCTGCCCTCAGTCAACTGCCACCCCCCTGTGAAAGTCTGCACCTTCGCGACTCCTCAGTAGGCTTTTGAAGCCTTCCGCACACGCGAAGGACAGACCCGCTTGTCTCCAGTAGTACTCAAGGAAGCACAAGTACTTTCAAAGCCTTCATGAGGACCTTCGAAGGCATATTCCACCAGTTGTTGGTCAAATAACTTTCAGGGTGGAACAACTGAGGGAGGACCGGTAAGGCTCTATGGAATTTAAAGCGCTCTCTCTATAGAGGCATCTAATTTTTTTCCAAGTTGGCTTCAGTTTTCGTTAATGCTCTCCTGCACAAAAGCATCACGCACGCACACACGCACGACTTGGGAGACTGAGGGTGGAGTCCTGGTGCAAATTTTAACAGTGTTACTTTAATATAAGAAGTGTACAAACCCTCCACCCCCCCCTTTTCCTTGGACTAAACTATGGGGTTGATAAGTGAGGCTGGAAGCACACTTAGCAGTGCAGAAAATCATGAGTGCAGAGGGCATTGTGCGTTTTTCAATTCAATTGCATTTTTGGTGCATTTGAGTTTTGGAAAAACGCACATTTCCCGCATCTCCGTTGAAATACATTATGTGCGTCTCACAGAAATATACAGTAAGCTGTAATTAGAAAACATTGGAATATACAGAGATATGCGTTTTTTTTATGCGGCCCATAGACTTACATTATGAGCAAAGACATTTACATTGAGCATTTATTATTATTATTTATTGTATTTATAAAGCGCCAACATATTAAGCAGCACTTTACCGCAGCGCTATTGATTCTGCATAAGTGCTCCTAGCCTTAGGGGCGACATTACCAGCCATATTTCTCTATACTAGCATCAGGGCCTTTTGTTCAGACACTGGCATTCCACATCTCCCTCCACTTCCATGCATGAACAATTCTCCTGCCCTTACGTAAAACTCAGGAGGGATGGCAACAGCCGTATCCCACTCTCCAACAAAGTGAATGGGTGAGCACAAGTGATAATGTGCACCATGCTCTCACCCAGAATAAACGACAGTCCACCTCTAGAATACCTTGAGACCCCAGTATCTGTGTCACTTGTGTACTTTTGTTTGGGATATTGAAAAGTGTAAGGGATGATTTTATATTATGTTTTTTTTTTTGGGGGGGGGGGGGGGGAGGGGGCAGTGTTGTCAACCTCGGAGATACATTTTTACTGACAAAGCTCCAAAAATTTACAGAACACTTTTTTTCACTGACATCTAATATTACTGAAATTAAATGAAAGGTATTACACATGCGCCCCACATGCAATACACCGGCAACCACGTGGGGCGTGAATGAGGAAGAATTTTATAATATAAATAATACAAGTCTTATCTGATGGTCGATCGGCCGCCAGGTCTACAGAAGTATGACAACCTTTAGCTAGAGCAGTGTACATTCTAGAGTGATATGTAAACTGACAAGCAGTAAGTGCCGTCATCCTCTGGGAAAGAGAAGTTGTTTTTTTTTACTGACACCACAAAGTTTTTCATGGACTTTACTGACAGACCAGATTTGTTGACTTTTGTACTGACTGTCAGTAAATTTACTGATGGTTGGCAACACTGGGGGGGGGGGGGATTAAAAATGAAAAATATCTTAACAGCCAGCTTTTAGACATGATTGATACCAGGGGCTTTGTAAACTGCACCTTATTATCAAATCATTAAATATTTAAAGCATGCTTCAAATACGCATTCATTGATATCATATTTTCTTTCATTGCAAATGCTTAAATATGGATTACTGTCATAGTAAAATATTGAATACAAAATGAGCACGTTGCTAGGAAGCTGGTGCAGTAAAATCACCTTATAGGGACCTGGCCAAGAGGTTTACTATATCAGAAGATCACTGTTTGCTATATCAGAAGATTACTATATCAGGCTTGGTAATACACTGCACATTCCTAATATTTGTACAGGCACATGGTCAGGACCTGGGGACTGAGTTTAATATAGCCAGAGGTTTACTATAAGGAGATTTTACTGTAATAGTTTACGTCCACACAAAGTAACAGAATCTCAATGCATGTATACAGCCATGAAAGCAAAAGTAGCTTACAAAATGATGCTGCTGCAAGTAGGACTACCCAGCTTCTTTTCATTAAAACAATACAGTTGCTGGCTTTTCTATTGACTTATGAGGCAAGGAAACACTAAACTGTTACAGACATCAGCAGTCTAGTTCTGATAGATGGCAGTATCATGTGTAACTTGTCTCTTGTGCTTTGCAGCATCCACTTCCCTTCACATGTGCCCTTTGAGCCCGCACTTTACAGGGCGATAGGTATAATTAGATATAATATTATGAGAAAAAGACTCTCTACAATACATGTATTATGCAGCAAATACCTGGTGTTTCTTTGTGATATCCCATCCTCCACACAACACACGCTGGTCTTTTGATCTCCGATATCAACAACACAGGCACTGCTCAAACCACTCCCGTAAACTGCGCAAACAGACTCTTGAAGGACTATAATGCCTATAAAATGCAAGTGTAAAAACCCTTTCATATGTAAAACTGAATAAAAATGTTATGTTTTTATGCTTTCATTTTACATAGGGTGTCATTCGCAAACCTGAATGAACAATCAAGTCATAGCAAGAGAACAGTGTATTCATTAGCCTTAGGCCCGGTTCACATTGCGTTTTTGAGCCTAAAGGATCCGGTGAGCGGATTCGGTCTCCGCTTCACCGGATCTGGTTGGCTCGTCCGTGGCCCTGTTCACATTAGTAAAAACGGATCTGATCAATCATTGATCGGATCCGTTTCACTCGGCAATACATACCTTATCTTCATAGGCAGCCGGCGGTAGAGGCTTCCTCTTCTTCTGCTGTGACTACACAGCACAGCGCGTCATGTGACTAGTCACATGACGCGGAAGAAAACGGAAGCCTCTACCGCCGGCTGCCTATGAAGATAAGGTATGTATAAAGTCTCCCTAGCCCACCCGCCTGGCTGCTGCACCCTCCCCTCACTAGATTTGAGTCGGCCCATCCCCCACGGAATGGTCCGTTTCTTCACTAGTGTAAAGAAACGTTCCGTTTCCCATTGCCCCCAATGCTGCTGCATTTTTGTCTGGATCCGTTCCGCTAAGCGGAACGGTCCGGAAAATTAGGGCCTGCAGCAATTTTTCGGTCCGTGGACCGGAATGTATCCGTACCAACTGACACATGTGAATGGATCCATAGGTTAACATTGGATCCATTCACATCCGTTCCGTTTGTACAGTATACGTTCCGGTTCCGATCCGCAAAGAACGCTAATGTGAACCGGGCCTTAAAGAAACACCGTTCCATTTTACATGCTAGGAACCAGTAAAAAAGGGCTGTGAACTGCTTTTACCACTGCCTCCTCCTCTCCAACATATATTGTATTAGACTATAAACAGCATACTGTAAGCAGCAAAGACTAACCCCACAATGGCATAAATGCACTATAGGCAGTTCAGTAAAATACAGCATTCTGTATTCTACACTTTTCTTCCAAATTCACTAATATTTCCCATATGCGGTAATGTACCGAAAAAAACATGCTTAACCTCCTGAGCGGTATGCCCGACACTGTCGGCATGCCGCTCAAGTGGTTTTAATAAGCCCAGGAGTCCCGCACTATAAAACTATTAGATTACATGCACTCAGTACATATTAGCTAGCACTAGGCTAGCTAGAGTAGGTGGCCGGCTCCCCCAGATTGCCTAGAATCCCCCCGATTATTCCGCTTATATATTACCCAGCCAGGATCCAGCGATCGTCGCAGCCTCCCCAGACAGCTCCGCTCTTCGCTATGGGAAGGATGGGGTCTGCGCATGACGTCGATGACGTCATGTACGATCCTCACCATAAAGAAGAGCGGGCTGTCCGGGGAGGCTGTGGCGATTGCTGGATCCTGGCTGGGTAATATATAAGCGGGGGTATTCTAGGCAATCGGGGGGGGGGGGGGGGCACCTATTCTAGCTAGCCTAGTGCTAGCTAATATGTACTGAGTGCATGTAATCTAATAGTTTTATAGCGCAGGACTCTGAGGCTACAAAACCTCCTGAGTGGCGTAACACTCAGGGGGTTAATTCACTTATCCCTGATCGATAAGTCTCACTAGCTGTGGAGTGGGACCGGCAGGAAGCTGAGTCTTTCCACAAGTGGTGCACATGAGCCATTGCTTTTACTTTCCAGTGCATCCCAGGCATCCCTTGCATATACGCTAACTATCTAAAGGGATACAGAAAAGCTTGATCTCATTTTCCTGCTCTGTCCTACTCAAGTCCAGCCCTCCAGTGCATCAGATCAAACAGGGTGAGAAACAAAGCTGTGTGGCACTCTCTATTGACTGTCCCTTATGCCTAGTACACACCATAACATTTTCTGTTAGATTTTCTGTAATTAGATTATTTTCTGTAAAGTACTGGTAGAGACTGGTCATTATCTCTGGTGCATTGTCTTCTGGTTATCTCCTGCTGAGTAGAACCACACCTAATTGCTAGATAGATAGATGGTTAGATAATTTCCAACATGTTGGAAATTATCTATCTGGCAGGTAAATCTAATGCTGGGCATAGACGGGTCGATCCGGCGGCCGATTAGCCGTCGGATCGAATCCCTGCTCGTCCGTGCGTGCGGATCAATTGCCGCTCGTCCCCACCGGCGCTCCTTATCAGCCGCTCAATTCCCTGCCGGCGGGGATCGAGCGGGGAATCTATCCGGCAGGTCATCGGACCTGTCGGATATTATCATTTGAGCCATCAGCGGCTCGATTGATAAGGATACAAGTTGCCGTGTATCACTACACAGAGAATTAAATGTGTGCATTAAACACCAAGTGAACACCTGACATAACTGGCTAAGCAAATTTGGCCTGATTGGCTATTCATGAGGCAATGCTCATGCAAATATGCATTTGCTTTCGCATGCCAACTAATGCAGGGTTCAAAACCAATGCCGCAAAGCGGTTGCCCTGCGGGAATTAGTTCATGCTACAATAGCACTATCCAGGAGCGCCACGAGGAGGCTTCCCAATGCCCCCATACAACCGGGGGACTGCGGGGTCCCAGGCGCTCTCACTGCCTGGGAACCACAGCAGCACCCCGGAGGGGGAGGCTGGGTGGCGCAGGCGACCCCCCCAAGCGTGGCGAGTGCCGGGGAGAGCCATCCACACCCACCTCCCAATATTTAAAAACAGGCACTTACCTTAACGTCCATTGCGTTCTGCTGCTGAGCATAGCTTGGGTGCAACACATTTGAAAAGGAAAGGAATGAAGCATGGGTCGCACGGAGCTTTGGAGCTCAGGGCTGGCTCACACACTGCACTCCAAGGGATGCACACATTCAATTCTCTCTGTTGTGATCAAGTTGCCGTGTATGCCCAGCATAACAGAAAATCTTACAGAAAATTGTATGGTGTGTACTAGGCATTACATCTGTCAACTTTTACCGCATGGCATCAGTTACCAGCTAGTCAGAGCTGGAGATACCAATTTTACACTTATGGTCGAGTATAAACGGTAAATACCGAACGCTTTTAATTGATTCACTGAAAGCTTTAATCTTTGTGAATTGCAATTTCCTGACAGATTTACCGCACGAGTCGGTAATTTACCTCACTAGTCAGCAATTTTATTTTTCAGATTTTTTTTGCATTACTGTTACAGTTTTAACCACCCTGGCGTTCTATTAAGATCGCCAGGGCGGCTGCGGGAGGGTTTTTTTTAAATAATAAAAAAAAACTATTTCATGCAGCCAACTGAAAGTTGGCTGCATGAAAGCCCACTAGAGGGCGCTCCGGAGGCGTTCTTCTGATCGCCTCCGGCGGCCAGAAGTAACACGGAAGGCCGCAATGAGCGGCCTTCCGTGTTTTGCTTACTTCGTCGCCATGGCGACGAGCGGAGTGACGTCATGGACGTCAGCCGCCTCCGATCCAGCCCTTAGCGCTGGCCGGAATTATTTGTTCCGGCTGCGCAGGGCTCAGGCGGCTGGGGGGACCCTCTTTCGCCGCTGCTAGCGGCGGATCGCCGCTGCTAGCGGCGGATCGCCGCAGAGCGGCGGCGATCAGGCAGCACACGCGTCTGGCAAAGTGCCGGCTGCGTGTGCTGCTTTTTTATTTCAACAAAATCGGCCCAGCAGGGCCTGAGCGGCAGCCATCGGCGGTGATGGACGAGCTGAGCTCGTCCATACCGCTAAGATGGTTAATCACCATTATTTATATCAAATACCAAGTTCACAGGGAACATCAAGCACCTGTTTAATGACTACGTGTACAGGGTAATATAGTTTTGCTAATTTTTGTTTTTGAAAGTCATAATTTTCAAGAAAAACACAAATATTATGTGACCCATATTTCAAGTGCGATTTCTAAACCAGTGCAAGCGTGTAGTGTGCAGAGATCAAATTCAGGAATTGCTGATTAGGTGTTCTGCCAGTTAGGGCCGGTTCACACTTGAGTGGATGCAAAACAGAAACAGTAAGCACATCTGCAAGGCAGATGCGTACTGTCCATTCTGCATTCGCATGTAACAAATACACCCAACCATTCTGTCACGGAACATCCGTGAGAAACGCAGGCAAGCCGGGAAGATTCGCGCAGTAGATTTTCTGATCGCTCCCTAATTAGATTTGCTCAGTCTTTGCAGTGATCAGAAAATGACATTTTCTTTTTTAACTTGATCAAAGAGCCCCCTTCCTGGCCAGTGATTTGTTAATTAGCATATGACTGGGATCTGGGCCTTAGCAGAGGTGTCAGAGTTTGCCAGAGCTAATTTCACTCAGATGTTAATTAAAACACCAAAAGTCCTTTCCTTCAGGAGGAAGCTCCCCCAGCCAGGGCTCAGACTTGCCGGAGCCAGTTTAGAAGTACACGGAGTTTATGATTTTTAGCATATTTAAGGAATACCGTTCATAGGAGAGATGTGAAAGTTATTTCATTCTGCTGGTCTGGGTCTGGTGAATATTTTAATATTAAATTGAGGCCACTGGCATACCCAGAACCCGAGGTATTCCGCTACTTCGTAACTGGCCATGCAAAAGCACCCAAGTTTGATGTCATATGAACTGTCATATTCTGAGGAACATGAATCTGTGGCCGTAAAGTGTGTGCGGGTAGTGTAAGCCGAGATATGGAAAATGTCATATTTGGTGCTCACCAGGCACCCACCCAGGGAGTTAACCGCACCCTGTCCAGCCCCTGGGCTGGACCTGAGACTCCACTCAGAGATGGGGATCAGTCAAAAGTGTTTGCGAGGGACTCCTCCCTCATTCCTCCAAATTCCACCTTCATGGGAGCATGCTGCCACTCTGAGGAACAGTGGTGGCCATCTTGTCTGAACTTTGCTCCTGAACTGAACTGAACCCAAGAACTTTATGAGTTTTCCCAGATGGACATATTTCCAAGAACCTAAGTGTTTTCTCCATTTTATTTTCATACTGTGCTATTATTTGTCTCTATAATTGTTGATTTTCTGTATATATTCATTATTTATATTGCATAGTTAATAAACAACACTACATCCTTTATTCATTCAGCTACCCTATTATTCAGCCGCACAAACTGAACCCTGGTCTCTGAAGAGTCGCTACTATTGTTGTTAGCTAGACAGAATAGAGTGTGTTTAACCGTTTTATTTGCAGGTCTAGAATCAGCCAGTCAGTGGGCTCCTCTGTCCCATGGTAACAGAGGTGGTGGCCGTTATACCCTGAAATAGTGTGTAAATTGTATTACCGTAACTCACAGGCTCCCTTCTAGTCGGTCTGCTGCCAAAATTCCAGCCGTTTCTGCGCACCAATTGTGACCACAGCTTGCATGGTCTGTGTGCTGAAACCAATTGGAAGGCATTTTGCGGTCCGGCCACTAGGGGCCCCGTGACACATTCCATATCCGCACCCTGTCTGTTCTGCTTCCGAATGCTTCGATCACGTCTGCATTGCCTTACACCTGTCCCGCCGCTGCTAGGTCTGACCATTTGGTCCCTTCAACAGTCTGGAGGCCAGCAGAAGCATGCGGCTCTCCATAGGCTGCAGCAGGCCAATTCTCCTGAGCAACAGGGAGAATTTTCATTGGTCCAATATGAACGAATGAGAATTGTCCTTGAGGATTCCCATTGGTCTTTTGCTGCCCAATAGAGATCCCCCGGCCATCGGGCTGTTTAGAATGGACCGAACAGCGACGATTGGAAACGCGAGTATGACATCACGGTGGCGAAACAGGCGATGCAGATGTGGCGACTAGCCAAGTGAGAATGGACAGTGTCAGTTCTCATAGACTTTCATTGTACACATTCCCATCCGGTTCGGGAAAACGTGCCAAGTTGGGACTCTGCAGTCCGACTTGCATTCCGCAGCACACAGATCCATGTACGATCCGTGTTTTGTAAAAAGTGGAAGCGTATCCTGTTTTTAATATAGGACCTGCTTCCTGGGTTTAAGCAGAGCTTTAAAAATGTATCACATGTATAGGTTTTTAAAGCAAGGGTGAACCGGTCCTTTAAGGCCCCCTATTACAAAATTATAAAATTTAGAATACCTGTGTACACATATATAAGAAAAACATGTGTCAAAGAGTAAAATACACTATAAATTATTTTCGCCAATGTCACTTTCAAATACAGTAGGTAGTAAATTTGAGAGATCTGGGAGGTTTTGGACTAGTCCATCTCATGAATTCTCAGTATTTATTTTATGCTTTACAAAAGGACATTATGTACAGTACAAGTATGCAGACACATGTATACTCACCTAAAGGATTACTAGGATTACTACAATTTCTCATTAATGCAGTTCAATCTCCTGAACTCCAAACTGAATGTCAGAATGGGAAAGCAAGGCGATTTAAGCAATTTTGAGCGTGGCATGGTTGTTGGTGCCAGAGGGGTCGGTCTGAGTATTTCACAATCTGCTCAGTTACTGGGATTTTCACACACAACCATTTCTATTGTTTACAAAGAATGGTATGAAAAGGGAAAAACATCCAGTATGCAGCAGTCCTGTGGGAGAAAATGCCTTGTTGATGCTAGAGATCAGAGGAGAATGGGCTGACTGATTCAAGCTGATAGAAGAGCAACGTTGACTGAAATAACCACTCATTACATCCGAGGTATACAGCAAAGCATTTGTGAAGCCACAACATGCACAATCTTGAGGCGGATAGACTACAACAGCAGAAGACCCCCACCGGGTACTACTCATCTTGACTACAAATAGGAAAAAAAAGGCTACAAATTTTCATGAGCTCACCAAAATTGGACAGTTGAAGACTGGAAAAATGTTGCCTGGTCTGATGAGTCTCGATAGAGCCAGAATTTGCAATAAACAGAATAAGAACATGGATCCATCATGTCTTGTTACCAGCCTGCAGCTGGTGGTGGCGGTGAAATGGTGTGGGGGATGTTTCCTTAGCACATTTTAGGCCCCTTAGTGCCAATTGGGCATCGTTTAAATGCCACGGGCTACCTGAGCACTGTTTCTGACCATGTCCATCCCTTCAGGACCACCATGTACCCATCCTCTGATGGCTACTTCCAGCAGAATAATGCACCATGTCACAAAGTTCGAATCATTTCAAATTGGTTTCTTGAACATGACAATGAGTTCACTGTACTAAAATGGCCCCCACAGTCACAAGATCTTAACCCAATAGCGCATCTTTGGGATGTAATGGAATAGGAGTTCTATGCCCTGGATGTGCATCCTACAAATCTCCATCAACTGCAAGATGCTATCCTATCAATATGGGCCAACATTTCTAAAGAATGCTTTCAGCACCTTGTTGAATCAATGCCACGTAGACTTAACGCAGTTCTGAAGGCGAAAGGGGGTCAAAAACCGTATTAGTATGGTGTTCCTAATAATCCTGTAGGTGAGTGTATTTTACATTTTACAATTTTCAGCTATAGTAGTCCTTTAGCTGAGCAGTGATTGCTGTTCAGGACTACCACCACACAGTTCCAGTTTCACCAATGCAAATTCCAGTTCCTACCAAACAGTTAAGTTCATTTTTCAAGGACTTTTTACTTCACCAGTAATGCTTAAACTATTCAGTGTATAAAATGACAGCACAAGCACCAGTCTTACCTGAAAACCCCATGTTCACTAGGACCATATTAACCATCTCTTTTACATGCTGTCTGTTATACATGTCTGGGATGAGTAATATACATCTGTAATACTGTAAGAAATATCATAGGATTAGGGATCATTTAAATCTGTTTAACATTTCAATATAAGGTTCTATTATACTGTGCATCCGGAAAGTATTCACAGCCTATCGTTTCTTCAAGATTTTGTTATGTTTCAGTCTTATTTCAAAATGGTTTAAATTCATTTTTTTTCCTCAGGATTTTACACACAGCACCCCATAATGCTATTTCAAAATGGATTAAATTCATTTTTTCCTCAGGATTTTACACACAACACCCCATAATGACATGTGAAAAAAGTCCCCTTGAGGTTTTGGCAAATTTCTTAAAAAAAAAAAAAAAAAGGGAAGAGAGAAACCAGAGAAACCACAGGTACATAAGTATTCACAGCCTTTGCTCAATACTTTGTTGATGCACCTTTGGCAGCAATTACAGGCTCAAGTCTTTTTGAATAGGATGCTACAAGCTTGGCAAACCTGCCTCTGGCATGTTTCGCCCCCTTCCTCTTTGCAGCACCTCTCATGCTCCATCAGACTGGACGGGAAGCGTTGGTGCACAGCCACTCACAGACATTTGAAGTTTGTCTTGAAGCCGCTCCTTTGATATCTTGGCTGTGTGCTTAGGGTCATTATCCTGCTGAAAAATGAACCGTTGCCCCAGTCAATGAGTTCAAGAGCACTCTGTATCAGGTTTTCATCCAGGATGTCTCTGTACAATGCTGCAGCGATCTTTTCCTTTAACCTGACTAGTCTCCCAGTTCCTACTTCTGAAAAACATCCAAACAGCATGATGATGCCACCATCATGCTTCACTGTAGGGATGATATTCGCCTGATGATAAGCAGTGCCTGGTTCTTTGTCACTTCAGACCAGAGAATTTTTTGTTTTGAAATGGTGGATTGCTGCAGAGATGGTTGTCCTTCTGGAAGGTTCTCGTCTCTCCACAGAGGAGTTCTCGAGCTCTGACAGAGTGACTATCGGGTTCTTGGTCACCTCCATGACTAGGGCTCTTCTCCCTTGATCACGCTCAGTTTAGACGGCTGGCCAACTCTAAGAAGAATGCTA
The DNA here is from genome assembly GCF_040937935.1 of Hyperolius riggenbachi. NCBI lineage: Eukaryota > Metazoa > Chordata > Amphibia > Anura > Hyperoliidae > Hyperolius > Hyperolius riggenbachi. The sequence goes on from NC_090654.1 coordinate 165,322,221, forward strand.
ATGGTATTAAACTTCCAGGGCTGTGGAGTTGGTAAAAAAAAATCATC